>NC_068401.1:4154652-4754652 GCF_023724105.1 Carassius gibelio | reverse complement strand
AATATGCAGACATTGCCCTTCATTTCAATAGCATTTTATTTTATTTTATTTTATTTTATTATTAACATTTATCCTCACAACAATGACTGGAATAGTTAAGCCTTATAATTATAACAATCTTTTGATCATAGAGTGTAGATTAATTACAATTCTGTTGCAAGTGTGGTTCTCTTAAATAAAATTTTGTAATAATGTGTGTAAATATTCTCAGTAGCCAGATTTCCATTCTTATATCTTTATGCAAATTTTGTCATATTACATCAAAGATGCTTGGTGGAAAACGATTGGTCTACAAAAAAGAGCTTATAAATATCTAGTTCTATATCTATCTAGTATTCTATCTAGTATATATCTATCTAGTATTATATATTGTTGTCAGATATCAGATTCAATCTTTTTATCAGCTGTTTTCTTTCAAAATTTATTTCAATTAGTACAGGTTGTATATTTCTTTTAGAAACCGACTGATCGTAGACTTCATTGATCTGAGCTAATGCACCAGATAATTTGAGAGAAAAATATTTATTCACCACCTCAAAAAAAAAAAAATAATAATAATAATACTAATAAGCTCAGATCAATGAGGCCTACAATCAATTGGTTTCAAAAAGAAATATAAATCTGTTCTACATTAAAAGAAAGAAAACAATGTGCAGTGTAAATGCTCAGCTTTTTTACTGCATCAGGTATTTTGTTTTTAAAAAGGAGGAATTAACATAAATTCTCTTTTAGGATCTTTGCCAGGTCTATACAAACAGCAGTGACATGGTCACATGATAAAAAGGCATTGCAGTAGTTCAGTTTCATTAGACAACAAGTGCTTTCAAGAGGCCCTTACTCTAAACTTAATGTTCTTTGCTCTAATAATAACGAAATAAGCCAATGAGCTACTGAAAATATACAGCAATCTGTAACCAAATATACCAAATAAATAAAGAAAGAAATAACCGTCTGATGTTTCAGCATCCTTTGCACTTCAAAAGCTATCCATTTGTGACTCCAGGCCCAATAACTCTCCAGATAGCTTGCTTTTACGGATAAAAAGGATTGTGGAAACAACTCTAAGTGGTAATTTCAACTCATTTGTTTTTCAATCTGGATAGTTGTGTGTTTGCATGTTCTATGTTCTTTTATCACCCCAAATAGCAGAATATAGTGTAATGAACACATTGAAAGAGGGAGTGCAGGAATAATGATGATCATATTTTTCCTTTTTCTATTTTGTAGTCAACTTCACAGCTCTGTGGTTTAGCATTGATTATCAGGCTTAAGGTTTGACTGAGTGAGTGAAGCACCCCTGTGTTACAAAATCTGCAGAAAATAACAATGAAATATTCATCCAAGCAAATAGAAAGCCTTATTCTTTGTCTTACAAAAATCAAAAGTAAACAGCCTTCTTTGACTGTATTTAATAAGTGCTGATGCAATATAATAGCCAGAAACATATGCCAGAAACACATTCTTGGCAAACATATTTTAAGCATCCAGTCCCGCTATACAAACTGTTATACTGATGGTAAAAGAAAACTAACCATAAAAGAACATTAACTACAAATTAATTAAATTAAATAAATTGTTATAAAGCATTTATTAGAAATAGTTTTGTATAGACTATACCCAAGCAAACACCCATTGTCAGGGGGAAAAAAGGTTTGAATGCGTATATCTGCTAAAAGTTTACTTTCTTACTTTTGTACAGAGCAGATGGCCTTACATCTAGACTAAAAGCAACACATTTCTGTGGCTGTGTAAATAATCATATGATACACTTAGAACTACAAAAACACTTGGGGCCTCCAGCCCACCTCCACAATATTGGTTTTGTTATATCTGAAGGGGCTGGAAATAAAATTGAAGTTATTATCTTCAAACGGTTTTGGCACAGGATTCTTGCACGATCATCATAACCTCCCTTTCAAGCCATATTCAGACCACTTTGGTTATTACACTAAAAGCACCATGAATGAAGCCTTTTGTGTGAACACAAAATCAGGGGCCAATGTGCTTTGATTTCTGCAAGATCTGCCATTAGTTTGATTTGTTTGAGTGTTCTGCTTTCTCATCGCATAATGACACAAGTATTTGAGGCGTGTTGAAGGATCTTAGATTGTATGTTATCAGTTTTTCGCTTTCCTTTTGTAGGTTTGACTATTTATGTTGCTATGTTAAAGATGGTTCTATAGAAAGTGGCGATTTATTTTATTCATGACACTGTTTTTCCCTGCTTTCTACACCCCTATAAAAGCTGATCTATGACATCATTTTGGGTCATGACTATATAGTTTTAGTATATAAATGTAAATCAGTTTGAGGTACACAAATGGAAATGTCTGTGAATGGTGTACTAATATAAACACCTACATAGACGACCTAACAATTACCCTAGTGACTTGAAGGGATAGGCAATGGCCTTTCTAAGTTCTGCTGGGAATGTGAAAATACATCTTTATTCTTATGCATTCAGCCTTTTGCAACCGGCCATGAACTGGTGGAGCAATGTAAAAACACTCTGAATGCTTGGCATATAAGTCACATTAGCCGCTTTCACTTTTCTGAGATTTTCAAAAAGAGACTCTTTCTCTTGCAGGGTACAAGGAGCTATGGTCTGTCTCTTCTTCATAAATAATTAACACACAAGTGTTTAATGCTTCAAGCAGAAAGAAATCAATGCGACATTAGTCCTTTTAATCTTTAAGTGAAATGTGTTATATCTTAAACTTGAGAGGATAATTATCAGAGAAGCTGATGGGTGAATACCTTTTTGTTGAGTAATGTGAATACATTTGTCATACTCGTCGTTCATATCTTGTGCACATACCAACACCTTAAGCATATAGGTCTATACACATATGATTCATAACATTATGATCTAAAAATTCAAATTTGCTCTGAGAGAATTTTAGCAATATCCCTAGTTTCTCAGCAAATGATTTCTTCCCTCTAAAAGAAAGTACATTTATTATGTGTTTATTCATTTTGATAATACAATACTTCATAAATGACAATCATTTTGATAATAAAACAACATTCACTAACATTCAGAAGTTTGGGATCAGTAAGATTTTTTTTTTTTTTTAACCGAAGTTTCTTGTGCTCATCAAGGTTGTATTTATTTGATCAAAAATACAGAAAAAAACCCTGTTATTTTGTGAAATTTCAAAATTTAACATACTTTAAAATGTAATATGTGATTCAAAGCTGAATTTTCAGCATCATTACTCCAGTCTTCAGTGTCACATGATCCTTCACAAATAATTCTAATATGCTGATTTATTATCAGTGTTGGAAACAGTTGTGCTGCTTCATTGTTTTTGGAAACTATGATACTTTTTTCAGGATTATTTTATGAACATAAAATAAATTTAAAAAATGTGTTTATTAAAAATGGAAATCTTGTGTTACAATATATACTACCGTTCAAAAGTTTGGGGTCAGTAATTTTTAATTTTTTTAAGTAATGAATACTTTTATTCAGCAAGGATGTATTAATACAGACTCATATTGTTAGAAAATATTTTAATTTTAAATAAATGCTATATTTTTTTTTTTACTTTTTTACTTTTTATTCATAAAATAATCCTGAAAAAAAGTATCATGTTAAAAAAAAAAATATTAAGCAGCAATTGTCTTAATTGTTTAAATAAATTCTTAATGAGACAAGAGACAAGAAAAATCTTACTGATCTCAAACTTTTGAACTATAACAGCAAAGATTAGAAACAGACTTCAAGGTTGTTTGGTGACAGATAAAGACTGCATCTGAACATTCATTAAAATGCTGGATTAAATGCAACCCAGTACTGGGTGAAATATGGACAAACCTAGCAAATGGGTTGTTTTGACCCCACCTTCTGGGTTGTAACCCAACTGCTGGGTCAAAAAAAAAAAAAAAAAACATTTGCTAGGTTTGATCATATATCTCCCAGTACTGGGTTACATTTAATCCAGCATTTTAGTGAATGTACAGACGCAATCTTCATGTATTTAAAGTCCCAAGCAGACATGTAACCAACCCTGATTATTGCATATTGATTTTCTATGCTGATGTTACATAGATGGACATTTGATATCCAGCTAGAAGCAGATCTTGCTCAACCATATCAAAATTCCTGGCACTGATCCAGATGTCAGTTGTGACTGAGGTCGAGATGAATTACAGTGGGGATGTGCTGCCCCTGGTCTGGACACCTGAAATTAAATCAAACTGATGGTGCTAAGACACAGCCACATCTCCCTGGATACAACATGACCGCACCTGAACCGCTGTCACATGTCACAGAAGTTTTATAGCTGGACAGAATCTACACAGAACACATACGCCATGACTAGGCCAGAAAACATCAATACAGCACAATCACTGTGACTGCTTTTTTAATGATATGTATGAATGTATAGCCCTACACATTTACTGTATGCCAAAGATTTTTCATTTCTTTCTGTTTTGATCGCCTCAAAAGATTTTATGAAGTAGATGCTTAAATGAATATGTGAGAAGCAGGAGGCTCCTGAGCTGTGAAAGAACAACCTCTGAGCAAGAAAACCATCCTCTGGGTTTCTATGAACCTACAAAGTGCACTTGTGTAACAAAAATATTGCATAACTGGACGACTGTGACCCAGTTTTTACTGTATACGTGAAGACATGCACCTCAAAGAAGCTCTGGCAGATGCCTGATAAAATGAAAGTCCTAAATGAAAAAGCTTGCCGTTGAGTCTTTGTGGCTTCTGTATGTGACATCTGACATCAGCTAGCTGACATATTAAACAGTCTGGTGTTTGGTCAATACAGCATTTCAACCATGCTAAAATACACACTTATATAGTTACAGCATATGTATATTAGTGTAACATTTGTGACAGAATACTACCGTAAAACATAAAAAAAAAAAAAAAAAACATTCAGAGTTACAGTAGGACACTTCTAATAAAAGTAAATGGGCCAATTTTTGGAGATTTAAAATGCATTTATATTATTTTTTTTTTTTAAACTTGGACATAATTTTTGCGGACATTCTAGGGTTTATGGTGTGAAATTAGATTTAACGTTATAAAGAAAAGGTTAGCAAACAGTTTTCACACTACAATCATGTTAGCATGCATATTGCTTATGTCCGCCGGCTATACTGAAACTGTGAGATTTTAAAGTCAGCATGAAATGAAAATTCACTCTATCCATTTCCTAAACTGTTCATCCATGTATGTTTAATTTTCTTTATTATCAGTATTATTTTTTTTTTTTTTAACCTCATAATGTTTAATCTAAAGTTATAACTGGATTTTCTTTATACCTCTAAAACTGTGGTAATACCAAGGCACTTTTTATTCATTTTTAAATACACTGATACATTATCAGTTTATATTGTTAATATGGTAATGCAGCAAGTTTTTATTATTGTATTTCACTTTTATTATTATATATAAATTAATAGATATAAACTTTAAAAGTACTATAAATCATAAAAAGTATAAAAGAAATGTAGTGGAAATTAATTTTTGAAGTAATTATTTTAGAAATTCTGTCGACTTGTACTGAACTTGAATATTCATTTCATTTTAAAAACAATGACGCTTTAGTGCCTCAACACACATTTCTGCAGGTTAAACTGAGTATATTATGCCTGGCATCTCGAGGCACGTGTCTTCTCTCTCCACTCGAAGCTTATTTGAAAAGTAAGTAAAAAAAAAACATTTGCCTGTGGTTATTTAGAATACGTGTAACCCCGCCATGCAGCTGTGGCAGCCTTCGTTCAAGCTCAATTAAGCTGCCCAAGGTGTTGATAACCTCAGAAACTCGCTGCCTACTCTGCCCGGATCCAAGCCTGTGGAGGACGGGCATCACTGAAGCGACTGTCATTAATCATTGCTGACATGGGCAGGCGTGGCTTCCTGCTGTCCACACAGAGGACGGTGAAGCAGCGGCGCACCGGCTGACACTAGGAGACAGGTGCACCAAAGAGGCAGAGAGTCATCGTGGCAGACAGCAACAGGAGACCGCTTAATGGAAGAGAGCATTCATGCAACACTTCACTTCCTCCGCCACAATAATCAGAGGGAAAGAGAGGGAGAAAATGAGAATGTGTTTGAGAACTCTCATGGATTACTTGCCAACGTTTGTAACGACAAGCCGGAAGCCTCCCTGGGCACACGCACCAGGGCCACTCCATCACATGCTGCCAACAGCTTTTACTCACACCAGTAATAAGCTTTCATATTGGTATACGAATGCCACTGCAGGCCATCGCTGTGGATGCATAAGCATTCCCACCACGGTGAAAAAACACGTCTGTCATTGTAGATGTAGTTTTGGTGACACGATACTTATTGATTCTTGAGTGGCCTATCCAGTTGGGGCAGTAATATGGGGACCATGTTAAATGACATGCATTTCAGTACAAAGAGACAAGGAAATATTTCATGCATTCATAAGTTTGCCCTACACCTTTGCTGTATCTACATTGTCATAAAACTGATCGACATGCTAATGGCAAGTGATTTTTTTAAAACTCTGGCATGATATTAATGCCATGCTACGAACATGATTGATACTAAAATGTTGCACCTTATTAAAGGATTAGTTCACGACCAAAATAAAGATGTCCTGATAATTTACTAACACCCATGTTTTTTGAGGTCTTTAATGGGAGCCAACGTGTTGAAGGTCCAAATTGCAGTTTCAATGCAGCTTCAAAGGGCTCTACATAATCCCAGCCAAGGAATAAGGGGCTTATCTAGTGAAACAATTGGTAATTTCTTAAAAGAATAAAATAAAATTACAGTTGTGCTTAAATTTATTCAGTGAGGAGAATAGTTCGAGTGACCAGACACTCTCCAAGGATCACATATTTACCAGGAGTATGAATAGGTTTGAGCACAACACTGTATTATACTTTTTAACCATGAATGAAAAAAAAGTCATGCAAGGTTAATTCTTCATCTATTTCAGTTCAAAAGGGTAGTGAAGGGCAAAAAACTCTCGTTTTCCCCAACAACTTCAAATGGCCTGACATAATTGTATTACCTATTTAATAAAAAATTTGTTGTAAAGGGTGTCTAACTTTATTTGCACGTTTGCTTTGTAAATACTGGGTCGATATTTCTTCCTGCATCACAAATGACCTTTCCAACATGAGTATGCAATGTGTGAGGTCGAGCTAGTGCTAAAGGAAAGACATTAACATCTTGGGTGACATGGGGATAGGTCAATTATCAGGAAATGTTTATTCTGGAAGTAAACTAACCTTTTAGGAAAGGTATGCTTTAACTTCTCTAAACAATCTGACCACCCTTCTTGCTTGGTGGTGTCATGGAGTCACCAGTAACACCTGCCACACCATCATAGTCCAATCACCCGACTCCGCCCATCCGCCCATTATCACCAGATTACTGAAGTCACCACACCTGCACCCGCTCATCACTGCAACTTCTTAAGCCCACACTTGCTTTCACTCTCTGTCTGGTCTCGTCAGAGAATCACCGACTCTACGCTCTGTGCTACTCTTGGAATCATCTGAATACCTGACCGTCTGATCATCCTGCTTACCTACCACCATCTGTCATCTGTGTCCTGTCAGTTCCTCCTGTGTCCACCCTTTCTCTGTATAGCAAGTATCCTCAAGTCATCCTTTTAACATCCCACTCAGCTCAACAATTCTTCTGCAAGATTGTGTGATACCATCTTCTGTCTCCGTAATTCCAATAAACATCTACTTACCTGCATACCCTGTTGTCTCCCTCTTCTGTCCGTGACAGGTGGACAATAAAAGATATGAAACCATCAAAATATGACTTAAGAAGCAACACAAGACCAAAATATTGCATGTAGGATCTTTAGATGTGAACTAGGGATGCAATTAATCTGAACAAAACAAATCGTGATACATTATGTGACAACTTAAAAAAATGTTTTTTTTCTTTGTTTTTTTTTTAGAATGAAGCTTGGCACTGTGTCCATTTACACACGAAGTTTACAATCAAGTGTCTCAAAGTGGCTTGGTTCACAGTAAATGCTCTTCCACCATATGATCTAAGGTTGGGTCTTATCCACCTTATTTTTAAACATGAAGCAAGCCATTTTCTGTGATTGCGTGAGACATCCTAGTCATTTGTCGCTATAGGATTTGGAAACATTTCAGGAGTTTAGAAGTCATCACCTGATTGGATGAATTCAGCAGTATATCTGGAAGACGTGCCCACCTGCAAACAAAGATGTCATAACACCAAACCCCCTCAAGGAAGAAGAAAGCCATCATGTTTACAACTGTAACAATAGCACTTATCAGTATCAACTAAATGCTGGATTTTCAAAAGATGTGAAATATGTAACATTCGCAGAACAGACTCTTTAAAATACATCTAAGAGTTTTACACACTGGTCTTTGTAAAATCTCTGTCCCCTTATTTTGGGGACATTTCCACGCCCCTAAACATGACATTGCACAAAACGAAAAGTGATTGTTTTCTTCGCCTGTCATTTCTATGGCTTCTTGGGCAGTCCTTGATCATTCAAAGTGTCCAAGGTTCCCAGACCTTCTGCCGTCAGTCTAAAGGTCTGGCTACACTACACAAATAACTAATATAGAAGAGAAGCTACTAAACGCTATTTAGGAGTGAAATGATTAAACTAATTGCACTATAAACCAGCATTTATAATTGCTACAAGCTGTTTTGCATTTTCGAGCATGCAGTAGCACATATAAAAGACATTTTTACCCTTCTGTCATATGATTCTATAACTGAAAGAATGCTTCAGGAATGGTGGTGGTACTATAAATGCTGTGCTACAAATAGATTTATTTCTACTTCTCCAAGGTGGAAAGAAAGAATAACTTTATAAAGTGAAACCTGTCGGTCTGACCATGTCATTCTGTCATCAATTCTGCCCCCAAGACAGAAGGTTACTATAGCAACTGCCTGGGTTAATAACCCCTCCACAACAGTGTGTCCATGCCCGACATTTTAACACATGATATATATAATTTCCATCCATGAAATATGGGAATGGTTTGTCATAATGGCATAACAAATACAGGCTCTTGAGAATTGCAATGGCTGATATCTAAACATCTGCTGTCAAATCTGACAAATATTCATTCTCCAGTAGTGTGAATATATTAAGTAAATAAGGGCATGAAGGAACATCTCAGTTGCTAGTGCAGTTGGAGAATTTTGCTCAAGAGTTTCTCAGATATTTCTTCTCTAGAGTTTCTGAAGAGATCTCAGTGTCTCAAACTGTGCAATCAAATGTCAGTTTTAAAATGAACATATTTATGAAATTTAATTTAATTGTTGCAACAAAAAAATGAAACAAATCATAATGTTTAAACTGTACAAAATTTTTTGCAACAGGGTGCGAAAAAAGACTATTCCCAGAAAAAATAAACAGAGCTTATTATTTGAAAAAAAAGTTAATTAACCTGAGTTGAATTAAATGTAAATGTAATGTTTATTTAATCATAGCAAAAAATACATTTACTTAAATTTAAACGTAAATTATTTATGTTTAAATGTAAAAGTAATAATGCAAAATCACAAATAAAATGGACAGAAATAAATCTGGTCAAATAATATTTAGTTCGATCTTCTGAGGCTGGTAAACACCATTTTCTGAAGGTGTTGCATCATCATTCCAAATCATTTGTTAAAAAAGAAAGTTTTTTCATTTTTCAGGCATTTTATGCCCTATTTTGTACCCTGTTCGTGGAAAGTGCCAACATGTCTCCTGAGCTTTGAAAGAATAACCTCTGAGCAAAAAAAAAATCTTCGTTTGGGAATGATTCATCTGATGCAAGCCAAAAAAGGAAGATGTTTAACTTTATTTATTATTGAAGGGGAGTTAATATCACGCCATCTCAGAGAAACATTGCCTTTCTTTCAGATGTCCCTTAACATTCAGCCCTGGGGAGTGGATAGGGACAGGTTTTATTGTTTACTATGACTGCAGGCAGCATTTTAACCCAGCATTCGAAAGCATACAAGCAAAGCTGAAGGCTGGCCTCGGGAGATTTCAAGGGTAAAGCGTCTATTTAGACTTCCCCCAGAGGCTCATGGGTCAGACGCAGACACAGTGCATTTACCTTTTAATGGAGGCATTAATAGCTATAGAGCTTTATTGCTATGCAAACTAATTAAACATCTCTAATAGAGGTTTAGTATGACACCTTCATCAAGTGCAGACCTTACTCTCTCCGCCGGTTTGTACTTGAAGTGAAGCTGTATTTTTTTCAAAACTTAATCGATTTTTTTCATCTTATCTAACTTCTGAATGAAAAATTTCAAATTACACTGTAACCAGCAAGAAACGAGGAGTGAGAAAAGGAACATTTCAGTTAAGCTTAGCACATTCATAAAAGCGAGACATTGCGTACCATTCCTGTTTGCGCTCAAATACATGGTGCATTCATTGTAGTACATTTCATGTGTAATCTGAGGTTTACCTTCATTCTACAAGAGTAACAAGGCTGTATCAGTTGAAATCAATTGTGATATCAGGGCTTACGGCCTTGGCTAACTTGTAAGTGTCAGTAGGAATCAAAATTCTATTATTTTCCAAACAATCAGATAAAGCTGTATAAAAAATCCAATGCCTGGCCTCTGAAAGGGCTTGTTTGCTGTACCTGATTGAACCCGCTCTCTGCAGCCTGGTTCCCGTCCTGTGGGACACGCTCAATTTTCCACAGGCTTATCTTGCCAAGGTGGCCAATTTAGGGCACTTTTGCAGCTTGGCTTTTTGCGATATGACCCAATATTACAAACACAGGTGGGGACAGTTGCGTTTGTTGGGACCGTTTTAGGCTTATGGGAAAGGTCTAAATTATAAATTGATGGCCTTGTAATTGATGCTCCAGAGTAAAGAATATGTTTAATTTAATTTTTGAACACAAAAGTATGAACACAAAATGAAAAATCACTCTTTCCCCACTGGATTTTTTTTGAATAGAAACAATTTTCAGTCAGAAATTTATATGATTAATTATTAATTATTATTAATTAATTATTTATTCTATTAATTTATTTAAAAGAAATAGCATGAAATTCTGAAATTTAAAAACTACCAATTGTAAAACATACTGTTTGTTTGATTTTACAATGCATATGAAAGTGAATGGGGACTAGGTCTGTCTTTTTCATTTTCATCTTGGCTAATCTATTTGTTTAATATTAACTACTGAAGAGACAAACAAGTCCTTGATAGCTTCTTCAGTCAGCTAATACTGACTGAATACTTCAGTTGGCATATCTTTGGCACATTTTGTTTATTTTTTTACCCATTAAAAAACAGCTATGAGGTGTGTGATACTCCTGACACTGCACATGGTTTGAATAAACCTCAGCTTTGTACTGCTGCATTCATAAACATGATCCACTAAAGCTACACTTAGATTTATCCTAATTGCTTCATTAAAAGGAGCATAACAAATGTTTATTCTGGATAATACCACTTTTTAGTATTGTAGAGCACAGTATGATTCTAAAGCTGATGTACAGACATCACTCATGAGTGCTGTATTCCATTATTCATTACTTTTTACATATGTTGACTGTTTAGGGCTCACCGGAGATGGACAGCTGTCTGTGCACACTTGTTACACACTGCCATCTACAGGAAATAACGCGCAATTACAATAGTCAAAACCACACAATTTTGATACCAGTGACTCTAACAAGCACATAAACACAAGCAGCAACTGTGTTTTTGGATATGAAAAGTGGCATAACATTATATTGTTCTTTGAAGTACCTTGGAGAAAGTTATATAAATAATCATCACAGGCTTACAAAAAAAAAAAAAAGGCTTCGCCATCCATGATTAAAGTGAAGTGAAATTCAGCCAAGTATGGTGACCCATACTCAGAATTTGTGCTCTGCATTTAACCCATCCAAAATGCACACACACAGAGCAGTGAACACACACCCGGAGCAGTCATTTATGCTGTTGCGCCCGGGGAGCAGTTGGGGGTTCGATGCCTTGCTCAAGGGCACCTAAGTAGTGGTACTGAAGGTGGAGAAAGAACTGTACATGCACTCCCCCCACCCACAATTCTGTCCAGCCCGAGACTAGAACCCACAACCCTTCGATTGGGAGTCCGACCCTATAACCATTAGGCCACGACTTCCCATTACTCGCATACCCTGCCCACCCTTCAAGAACTGTATACATCCAGAGTGGGGAAAAGGGCTCAGAAAATCACTTTGGATCCCTCACATCCAAGTTACCCCATCTTTGAACTTTTACCATCTGGCTAACACTTCAGAACCTAAAATATCAGAACAGTCAGGCACAAGAACAGTTTCTTCCCCCAGGCAATCTACCTCATGAACAGGTAAATGTTCCCCACTTATGCAATAAAAACGCGCAATATCCTTATAATTATTTGTTACCTCTCCATCCTAGTACATCCCTGCATCTTACTGAATCATATATTTATAGCACAATTGTTTATACACTTATTTACTTGCAGTTTTTTTTTTCTTTTTTGTGTGTGCGTGTGTGTGTGTGTGTGTGTGTTGTTGTTGTCTCTGTGTACTGGAAGCTTCCTTGTATGCGCAATTATACTTGGCAATAAAGCTCTTTCTGATTCTGGTTCTGATTCTCTCATCCCTCACTGCATTTGACATTTTTTTCTATGCTGTTAAACACACCTCCCACCTCTAAGTGGCGCTATATAAAAGCAACGAATACACTCTCGCGTCAGTCCTCTATTAAAGTAAAATACCGCTTCAGTTGAGCACAATCAAAATTTACATTTCTAAAATTAAATTACATGTATTCTCCATAATTGTAAAATATAAATAGCATAATATATACGTTTTATAAGACCTTGTGTAATTTTCAGGTAAGGGAGGGGGTAATTTCTCGTTCATCCGGTGGAAGCGTCTCTCTATCCGCAGAGTCAAGAACAATGGCGGCGCTCCGCTGGGTTGTGTTCTCCGGCACCGGGAGAAGCCTTCTAAACACACCCAAATCCTTTCATACTCCACGGGTATGGACACATACTGTCTTATTTGCTTGATTTTCACATTCTAGAGCGAGAAGGATGCAGATGTACGCATTTTTTCATTGAAATATCCCGGCGTCTTTTGCAGTGTATTATCTACAGCAAGGTCACAGCGGCTGTGGCTCTTTTTCGATTCGCATCAATGATATTTGTTGTTTTATATTAGTGTCATAACACATTAACTGTCTAATAAGGAGGATAATTTGAAATTATTCATGTGTATTTGGATTAAAAAGGACTTTGGAGTCTAATATCTGATCCTAGGAGGTGACATCACTGGTCTTCGCCATCCACGATTACCCGCATCCAAAATAAAAGTTTCTGTTTGCATAATATGTGTTCTGTGTATATTTATTATGTGTATATATTAATACACACACATGTATTTACATGTCTATATATATTCTTATTATTAAAATATAAAATATTTAATATATAAACAGCATTTTTAACATTAATTTTATTTTTCTTAAATATATACATGGATGTGTGTGTTTATATATACACATATTAAATATACACCGTACACATTTATTTAAAAATATATATATATTTTTTTACTTTGTAAAATTCACAGGTTTGCTTATTTGATTAGTGACCTAGATATCATACAAAAAAATTTCAGAATCCGTTTACACAGGTTTAAGTGTAGATTTTTAATGTGTTCCCAAATTTGTGTACTCTACCGTATTTGTAATATAAGTTAATAGAACGAAATGTATTTATAAGGTGTTTTAATGGGGATTCATGGCTGTCCTTCATTGGTTCATAATTTGTTATTGTCTGTATGTTTTAATAGTAAATTGTTTGAATGGGTTTTTTTTGGGGTGGGGGGGGGGGGGGGGCTGACTGCTTGTTACAACCTTGGGAGTGCCATTCATCTGTATGTGATTATGGTAATAGTTCAGTTTCTCATCTCATTGCAATATGCACATTGGTCCCTCGTATGTTTAATGTGTGCTTAGCCATTTAAGCTGTATTTAAGTGTTATCCATCAGTTTACTAACTGAAAAGTAATCCTAGCCAACCATTTTTGGTTTTTAGGCCAACATGTCATTCGCTAGCCTGCCTAAGGGAAGGAAGATAGCCCTGACCACGATTGGAGTGCTGACGACAGGAGGAGCAGGTCTGGCTCTGATGCTGCAGCAGTCAGTCAAGGCCTCTGATTTGGAGCTGCACCCACCATCATACCCCTGGAGCCACAACGGCTTGCTGTCCTCCCTCGACCACGCCAGGTACCACGCTCTAATCAGGATGTGCAAGATGTTCAAAGTGTCTCGTAATGTTGTCGGTGATGTGTGCCATTTCTGCATGGTGAATAGTGGCACCAATCGCAAAATAATTGATTTATTTTTAAACTGAAATGGTTTCGATTTTTTTTTAGTAAAACATGAAGTGTCCCCTCAAACTCACACCTGTGGGTGCTGAAGTTATGCTTGCTTAATGAAACCGCAAAATGAGACGTGAAACAATATTTTAACATTTTTAAGCATTTTTTCCAAAAGTCATATTTCAATGACCTTAAAGGATATACACATTCTTAACCCTATACAGCTTACTGTGTCATATTTTATATACGTGTCATATATGCGGATTTCTAAGGCCTTTAAGTTATCAGCATGATTAAAAAAAAACAAAAAAAACTTTTGTACACAATCTACAACATGCCACCTGATAGGACACACTTTTTCTGCTCATATAGTTGTAAAAATGTCCACCTCAAAGTCATGTTACATGTGAACTGTTTATTGATTTTTATAAAGTAAATGTAATAATATCTCTCATGTTGTAAGTAATGTTTATGCAGGAATATTTACTGGACAGGAGAAACTGATTATTTATTTGTTGGTTTTTTAAACCATGTGAAAATGTCCTTATCAAATATGATACATCAGGCTTTTGAGGAAAGTTTATTTGTAAAATTTGGATAAAAAGCTTATATTCTCCATATTCTTACTGTCATATATGAGCCATAAAATCCTGATGCATCAAATATGATACTCTATGAAAGCAAAGTAGATTTTGTCTAAAGAGTCAATAAACTGCTCTATAAAAAAAAAAAAGTACATAAATATAGTATTTAGGCGTGTTAATATTATCTAATTATTCTCTTACTGGATTAAAAGTGATAGTTTCCCTCACTCTCCCTTACATTCAGATATAATTATTATAGAGGGCGCTCTATGTCTTCAGTGTAGACTACAGGAGCACTGAGCAGCATAGAGCACCCTCTCGCAGCTGGAGATGCTATTGTTTTCTCTTGGTTTATGTCAAATTAATTTTGATAAATAAGTCGCACCTGACTATAAGTCGCAGGACCAGCCAAACTATGAAAAAAAGTGCGACCTATAGTCCGGAAAATATGGTACATATAAATGGCCAGAATATCAAATTACAGAGGTATCAAAGTCTTCGGAGCTAACTAGTCTTATGGCTTTGTGTTTCAGTATTCGTCGTGGGTATCAGGTGTATAAGCAGGTGTGCTCGGCCTGTCACAGTATGGAGTATTTGGCCTTCCGTAACTTGGTGGGAGTGTCACACACAGAGGCAGAGGTCAAGACCCTGGCTGAAGAGGTCAGTTATCTTAAAATGTTAACACAAACACAACTGCAAAATCAATTGTCTCTCATTGCTTTCCTGTGCTTGCTAGGGCAGAGCAATACAATAAAAACCACCACCTTAGCAGCACCCTGGCAGTTGTGGTGGCAGATTTTACACAGAGAAGCAAGCATTTTCTCTAGGAAAATTAAATAGCGTAGGGTCAGAGGGAGTTTTTAATGGGATGGTCAACTTCACAACGTCTTTGACAGACATCTGTACTCTGTGTTTCGTCTGTAATGTTAATATTCTTTTATCCAGATTGAAGTTGTGGATGGTCCTGATGACACTGGAGAGATGTTCACCCGACCAGGAAAACTCTCCGATTACTTCCCCAAACCTTACGCAAACCCTGAGGCCGCCCGTGCTGCTAACAACGGCGCACTGCCCCCTGACCTCAGCTATATTGTCAGTGCCAGGTAATGGATAACTTTTGATCAGGTGTGAAAGTCATTGTTTTACACGTAAAAATTATTTGCCACAAGCATCACTAAAGCCTCTTTATTGTGATCTTATAGTTATTAACTCTTTTTCTCTCTCTCGCTCAGGCACGGAGGGGAAGATTACATATTTTCTCTCCTGACCGGTTACTGTGACCCTCCAGGTGGTGTGTCTGTGAGGGAGGGCCTGTATTACAACCCTTATTTCCCTGGCCAGGCCATTGGAATGGCACCACCCATCTACAATGAGGTGCTCGAGTATGACGATGGTGAGTTTGTAATGTTTTCTTTTATCATTACCCTTTTCATTCACACTTTTCATATTTCTTCTAGGACTGTCAACAGATCGATCTTATTATGTTTGTTATTTAACCTAATTCATTTCTTTCTTTTTTGCCTTTCGAAATATAATTAAATACAATAAAATAAAAAGCTAATTTTGGTGGAAAGGAGGGAATATAATAACAATATTTGTCAGCCCGTTGGTGTTATTCTCGTTAATGAATTGATATTTTACTCATGGGTTATATTTCATGCTTTGATTAAAATTCAGTTCTGCCAAGGATGTAAATTGCTTTTGTTTCGTAAATCATCCTATTTGATTTGCCTATAAATTTAGAAAGTAAAATGGCTAAATATAAATCTACTGGATTATATGCATCTGTTACAACTAAAGGGTGTGAAGTAACATACTAAGTATTGCATACATGTCAAAGTTTGTTATTAACTCACTTCTCCTCCATAGGAACCCCTGCCACCATGAGCCAGGTCGCTAAAGATGTCTGTACTTTCCTGAGGTGGGCGGCTGAGCCAGAACATGACCAACGTAAACGTATGGGACTGAAGGTTTGTATTTTTCTTTTTTAGTAAATAATTTTTTTAGATGTTGATGTATCATTAGATTTATGTAGTACCCTTTATGGAATTGCAATACAAAATTATCACAACAGAAGAGCAAGACTAGAGATGTTGCTTCTAGAGATGCTGCATCTCTCATTAAAGCAGAATCACTAAGAAAAAAATTGTCATTGTTTTTCTCTGATTCTCTCTGCAGATTTTGATGGGGGCCTCCATACTTGTTCCCCTGGTCTACTACCTTAAGAGGCACAGGTGGTCTGTGATGAAGAGCAGAAAGATCGCCTACAGGCCTCCCAAATAAAGCCAAATTGCTGCCTTCACCTGGCCTTGACACAACGTAAAACCCATATTCACGATTGTCCAGTCTTATTCAGAGTGCACAATGCTTCAAGATAAGGTTGCCATCATCACTAACTGCTGGACATCCTTTCAGAGGTGTCCTGGCTCCTAAATGACTTGGGGAGTGGGACCGGAGACAAACTATATGATGTTTTACTGTAAAATAATCTCAATGAATTATTTGTTGTTGTTTGTAAGGCGCATGTTTAGAGGTGAAAATCAAAAATACATTTGCAACCTTCTTGTGCTTGTGAGATCTGTCCTTGCAGTAGGTTCTCTACACTTTGTTGTGTAAATATTTAATAAAAGCGGTAAACCTATTGACCTCTTATAACAAATCTGGCAGTTTGTGACCTGATTCTTTCTGTTTGTTCATTTAGATTGATTTATTCATTTGTTGATTTTTATTCTAAGAAACCTAAACAAACCTAATGCCAGTTATTAAAAATAACAGTATCATCAGATGTTTTCTGGGACTTCCTGAAGGTTGTTAGAAACCCAACATAAATCCCACCATAAATCAGGATACTCATTTTTTTATAGCAATTCCTTCATTAACTGTGATGTGTATTTTCCATGTTTTTGTACTTTCTCTAGATAAACATTACCCTAATCTTCATAACTGCAGGGTTTATTTTTAGTCACTTTTAGTTATATTTTAGTCACTAATATTTTTTAAGAGAACATTGGGTAAATGTTTATCCAGACCTCTCAAGATAATTGTAAATAATGGCTGAACAGTGTAAAAATATTCTTAAATTTGACAATGTAATACAGTAGAAACGTATGAAATTGAGGTACAAAACAAAAGCAATTATAACTTAGTATATCTACACAATTTCACTTAAAAGTGAGAATGAAGTAGAAAGTGAAGGCAGTAAACCCCATTTACATAATTATAACATATATATATATGGTTTGTGTATTTAAAAATAAATCCTATTTAGTTTATATTCTAAATGAAACCTGTTTAAGGCTCGGCCTATAATTAATTTGGGGTAAATTAACAACAAAATTTCAAAAGCAGATTGCACTTGCAACGTAAATCAATTTTACTAACAAAAATGTGCACATATTATAAATATCTATTTAATTAAAGCTGTGTTGTTTGGTTACATTTAATTCTTATACTGAGCCTGCAGCATTTAATCTGTAATTACATGGGTGTGTACAAAGTCAAATGGATAATATATAAATAGTATATTAAAGAGGTCTTAAAATCCACGTTAAGCTATAATACAAAAATTCTACAATTATTTTTTTTTAGAATGCAAATATTTCAGAAATCTACCACTAGAGGGTCAACATTCCAGGGACGCTCCAGCTACGCGGTGGAATCTGATTGGCTGAGAGGACTCCATCACTTCCCTGGTGTACCGGAAATGGGTCACTGGAAATCGAAGTGACGGCTAGCTTTACCGCCGAACGAGAGGGAGAATGGATGCGTTAAATAACCTTAAACAATTTGACGCGTACCCGAAAACTCTAGAGGACTTTAGGATCAAAACATGTGGAGGAGCCACGGGTAAGTGATACACATCCACCGAGAGCTGCAGGAGATCTGAGCGCCATTCATACACACAGACTCGTGAGGAGAAAGCAGTGCTGAGCAGGAGAATTAACAGAAAGTCGTAAAATATGCACATATGATTACATAATAAAATGAGCATAGTTTGAATGGAAAGTGTCAATGGAGCGCTTAAATCCCAAACTGTATGAGATAAGAGTCATGCTAATGTGACTGTGATTTAAATGCCATGTAAATCAGTCTTTAGGAAGTTGTCTCTAACATGTTGTTTATTCACTTTACAGTGACCATCATCAGTGGACTTATCATGTTGATTCTGTTCTTCTCTGAGCTACAGTATTATCTAACTAAGGAGGTGGGTGAATGATTTAACACAACCTTGTGCTGCATAACATGAATACATTTGTAACTCATGACATCTGTCTGTCTATATGGACTGTGAATGTAGATTTGATTGTAAGTTTTTAGAGCTGCTCGTAAAACGTCTGGCTTTGCTGTCACCTCTCAGGTCCATCCTGAACTATTTGTAGACACTTCAAGAGGAGACAAACTAAGAATCAACATTGATGTTCTCTTTCCACATATGCCTTGTGCCTGTAAGTAAACATGTTTTTCTGATTTATTTTTTGCATAATTTGTAGATAAAAGGTACTGTCCTAATGTTCATAATACACTAGAACACTATATAAGAACGATTAAATTAAATATAAAATAATCTTTTGAACCGGGCTTGATTAAGGAGTTACAGGTTGTTGAGTTATTTGCACTTTAGTAATTTTGTTTTCTTAGATTTAAGCATTGATGCCATGGATGTAGCAGGAGAACAGCAACTAGATGTGGAGCACAACTTGTTTAAGCAGAGGCTCGACAAAGACGGCCAGCCAGTCACATCAGAGGCTGAAAAACATGGTCAGCTCCATCATATCAAGCTAATATTCCTGTTTACTGATATACCACAGAAAAATGTATACTATGAGGAATAATAGTCAAAAAAGAAATGCGGCCAATTTTGTACTTTTATGGTGCTTGTTTTGTGCCATTCGTGAACTTCAAAATAACAGAATTCTTCAAAAATAAAATCTAATATCTAAAACACAATCTAAATAAAAGTAGGATCTATAATTACAAACATAGTTTGAATATACGCATTGATTTGACTTTGCAGATTTGGGGAAAGATGAAGAAGGGGTGTTTGACCCCAGTACGCTGGATCCTGATCGCTGCGAGAGCTGTTATGGAGCTGAGACTGATGATTTAAAGTGAGTTTCACCTTTTTCTCATCATGCACCAGGACCACAATCAGAGCAGCAGAGGTTTCCTGATGGGGAAACTGCTGGTAAAACAGGTCTGTCTGCTGGCATGAAACCAGTTCTCAGACTTATTGTTACAATCCGGTAAATCGACAGGTGCTTACACAGCCAAAATACCTCAAATTCATAACCACATAACTTAATGAAAGTGGAGGAGATTAATTAGAAGCTTAAAATTCCTTCAGGGCCTCTGTATTCATACTTCCTTTGTTGAACAAAAGTGCCTTTTAGGCAGCTGAATTGACAGTCAACCAGTCAAATTTACAATTGTATTTTTACTGTAAACTATATGTGATACTATGTGTCTTAAGCCGCTTGGCTATATTTTTAGAAATAGCCCAAAAAACATTGTATGGGTCAAAATTATCAATTTTTCTTTTATGCCAAAAATCATTAGCATATTAAGTAAAGATCATGTTCCACGAAGATATTTTGTAAATATCCTACTGTAAATATCAAAACTTAATTTTTGATTAGTAATATGCATTGCTAAGAACTTCAATTGGACAACTTTAAAGGTGATTTTTTTTTTTGCACCCTCAGATTCCAGATTTTCAAATAGTTGTATCTTGGCCAAATATTGTCCTCCTAACAAACCATACATTACTCGAAAGCTTATTTATTCAGCTTTCATGTGATGTATGAATCTAAACATCAAACAATAAATTGACCTTATGGCTGTTTTTGATGTCCAGGGTCAAATATATTTATTTGAGACATTTTAATGCAGAGTGTAAATGACAGGCTGTGTTATTGTATTATTATGTATATACAATGAATATTTAATAATATTTGGTTAAAAATGTTGTCTTTGTCATGGTATTTTTTTTTTATATTACATATTTTTCGGACTATAAGTTGCATCAGTCCAAAAATACATCATGATGAGGAAAAAAACATAAGTCGCACTGGACTATAAGTCGCATTTATTTAGAACCAAGAGAAAACATTATCATCTATAGCCGTGAGAGGGCGCTCTATGTCTTCAGTGTAGACTACAGGAGCACTGAGGAGCATACAGCGCGCTGTAGACGGTAATGTTTTCTCTTGGTTCATGTCAAATAAATTTTGATAAATAAGTCGCACCTGACTGTAAGTCGCGGGAACAGGCAAACTATGAAAAAAAAATGTGACTTATAGTCCGGAAAATACGGTACTTATTTTTAGTAAAGTTAGTTCTTCTAACATTTGATTTCAGTTAATTTTTATGGCAACATTTCTAATTCTTAAGGTTTTTCTTTTAGATTTCAGCTTTCTTTGAAGTAGTTTTACTTTCATCTTTTGATCAGCCCCTGATGTTAATGACAGGTGTATATAGGGCCACATAGCTTGTGATTGTGATTGAAGACACTGACTGGTTGTTCTGCAGGTGTTGTAATACCTGTGATGATGTGCGGGAGGCGTACCGGCGGCGTGGTTGGGCGTTTAAGACCCCTGACACCATTGAGCAGTGTAAGAGAGAGGGCTTCAGCCAGAAGATGCAGGAACAGAAGAATGAGGGATGTCAAGTCTACGGCTTTCTGGAGGTCAATAAGGTAATATACAGCCCGGTGTGAGCCCAAGTACATGATATGTATATTTTTGAAAAATCACATTTCCTATATCTCGTTCCAGGTGGCAGGAAATTTCCATTTTGCCCCTGGAAAGAGCTTCCAGCAGTCTCATGTACATGGTAAAGATTTGGATTTAGTTGTTAAGTATGAATCAAACACAAACCAAAGCTGTTAGGTCTTATGCAGAGGCATGTTTATTAGTTTTAGCGCATGAACCCTTTAAGGACTTGACCTTTTGTTACATCAGAAATCTATGTGCCTGCCAATATGCATCAGACCTGAAAGTTTGATTTGACTGCTTGTAGTCAGATGCTTCATGTAGCCTCTCATTTCTTATTATGCAAAGACGAACATGGTGAGCCATTCGGTGCTGTCTTGAGATCTGCATTTGTATTTATGTTGAGAAATACACAATGCATGTCTTGGGTGTTTGCTTTTTTTCTGCTTGCTTTCTCAAAACCATTCATCAGTCTGTCCACCTGAGAATCTGTAGTTTAAATCAATTCAGATTCTGTTTTATATTGACCAGTTGTTTCTGGGCTGATGAATAGTTTCTAATCAGGTCTTTGTTTATGCAAGTGTGCCTTTAAGATCTAATGAATTCCTCCTTGCACTCATGTCCTTGTGGTGTTGACCGTTGATGCCGTAAATCAAAGCTGTTTTATTAATGAAATGGTTCTGGGAAGTCTTGGTTTCTAACTTTGGGATAAAATGGTTTCTATTCTTTCCCACCAAAGCTCACAATCTTTCTAAGTAACAAGGTACAGAACTAACACGGGTTATGCTTGGTCATTCATAGGCTATTCTTCCAATGGCTGAAGTGCATATACAGTACTTAATACACCTTTACAGACCCTGAGTTCAGATACCAAACAATATTTCAATAGTCCTACTTCACCAAAACAAAAAAAGATGATAATTTGCAAATTTCAAATTTACTCTCTTATGAGCTTAAAGGGTCAGTGGTTGTCACACATTCCTCTTGAAATCTTTACTTTCCAAAAACAAAACCCACTTAGTGACTATTTTCTTTTCTTTCTGCAGTGCATGCTGTGGAAAGTAAGTTGATTTTTTTTATATTTTAATTAATCTTTATTACAAGACAAGTTTACCTTGTTACTAAAGTTATTCTGCTTTTCTCTGCACATAATTTGAGATTTAGTATTTAGCAAATAGTCAGTTTGTGATTTGACAGAGCAGTGGTTTTAAAGCATCAGTTAATTCGTCATGATTCTCATCAGCAAGTGCATCTGTGACCACTTAATATAATATGCTCTGCTTTTATTTGAAATGTGCGAATTTCCAGGCTGATTAAACTCACTGAGATGTATTTATAAATTGTGAAAACATTCATTCATGTTCTTAATTGATTATTTTATTTTCAGTTCATGATCTGCAGAGCTTTGGGCTGGACAATGTGAGTTGCTTCATTTCTTTTTAATAAGATTGATCTGCCATTGCCCTAAATATTAGAACTAACAGAATTTTTTTTTTTTATTGGTATAAACGCAGATCAACATGACACATTTCATCAAACATCTTTCATTCGGCAAAGACTATCCGGGAATTATTAACCCTTTAGATGGTACTAACGTAGCAGCACCTCAAGGTAAGTGCATGTAATTTCTGTTTTCATGCCTAAATCATAATTTCAAAGAATGTCTGAGAACATCGATTTGTCCAGAATTAAAGAGCGCATCTTTATCTTCTCTATGGTCATTTCATTGTCAGCCCTCCATAGACAGTAAAAAATGCACTGTTAAAGGTCAATCCCACATATCTGACTTTAACCTATTCTGCGGGACACTGAGGAAAAGAGGGTTGACCTCAAAGTGTCCTCATAATTATATCTTAGATTGAGCCCAAGATTTACACAATTATGTAATCTGTTTTTATTGACACCTGTGACCTTGAATGTGGGTATGATAACAAATAGATGAATCTAGAAATGGTTCAAAGTCCTATAATTTCAGAAGTGGCATTAGTGTGATCTCAGCAGCGGATACCCATCCCAATAGCCATGAAGGTTCCAAACGTGCCACCGCTTTGCATCATGGTCTTCCCAACTCCACCCATCAGCTCTCGACCCCTCATGCCGATCCTGGATATAATGAAACCGTCTCTATTAAAACAGAATTTCCGCCAAAGTACCAGTCGCAGTTAATGTTACTCAATATGATAATATAAATAATCCTAAAAATGAAAGCTGTTGTTCATACCGGAGACAGGAGAACGTTCCAAACATGGCACCTGCAGCCATGCCCACGGCAAAACCCATCATGAAGCCCATCTTAACTCTGTCAAAGCAGCTGGGCTGCGTCTGTCCATACGGTCCTACTGTCACCGGCATCTGGAAAGAGGACAATACTTTCAATTTTAGTAGCATGCAATAAAAATGTGTGTGGAGATGTACATATATATATATATATATTATGGGCTGTCAGTTCAATGTGTTAACTTAATTAGTTAAAACAAAATAACACAACTAACATTTTAACACAGCCCATGTACGTCATCTTACATTTCATACAGTTGACTGTTGACAAATGTGATGCAGGAAAACAACTCTATAAATGTAGGTATGCCTTAAAAAAAATCAAGATATTGGGGCAAAAAAAGTGCCCCTTGGACGAGTTCTTGTCTCATATTTATATCATATGATAAGCGATAACACACTAGCTGCAAGAACAATATCACACAACGATTTCAAATGTGATATATATATATATGTATGTATATGTATATATGACCACCCTGGATAATTTGGGTCATAAAAATGACGTGTGTGTGCGTGTATAAACACACACACATTTTTTTTCCATTTAAACAAATTTTTGGTCACCACAGACGCAGTTTTACGTAATGGCCTCTGTCCAAAATGCTGTTTGTACCGATGCTGTCTAGTTACAGTATGTGGCTCAGTAGGTTTCACCGATAAACCACACACCTGCGTGTTATATAAGGGAAGGTAATTACATAAACTGAACGGAAATTGGCTTATTTATGAGGTTTAAATAATAATAATAAAAAAAAAGTTACGGTTATGTTAAACTAAAACATATAAGACTGAATATATTGCACGTGAGTTGTTTATTTCGTTAAATGTCATCAAGGTCTCTGGCCTTGAACGAACTCCGACGAGCACGGAATGTTTGCAACGATAAATTATCGGAAAATGTATACGGAGAAAGTATGCTTACCTTGTTTAAATCACTATATGAGTGTCTCTATTAGTTAGTTTTCGCAGAAAATTGTCCAATGTTTGCTACAGGACTTTCTCACACGGACGCCATTACTTGAGAGGAAGTGGTTGGTGTTAAAGTACAAGCGGAGAATGTAGGGTTTGTGAAGCACTGCAGCGCCATCTAGCGGTAGAGCCAATCACGTGCTCGGACAGACTCGCGTGCCTCCTAACGGTGAATGATGAAACTGCAAGCGGTTCTTTTAAGTTTCTTTAAAATATATTAACGCCAAACAATCACTACTATAATCTATTTTATGCAAAAGCATTTTTTTTAATTCCCTATCATAATATAAAGGTTAGAACAAAAATATAAACACATTGCATTGAGGTGTAAAAAAAAAAAAACCTGGTTCTTACTGACACACAATATTGATCTTTTATGTTAGATTGACCTTTGCACTCTTTGCTCTTTACAGCATCAATGATGTACCAGTATTTTGTGAAAATTGTGCCAACGATATACGTTAAAGGAGATGGAGAGGTAAGAGAGATGAGCTTAAAAAAAATTGTGAGCTAAAATCTGGTTACTTGGTTTCAGTACTTAGTGTTTTATTAAGGTTTTACAGCACTGACGATAACTGAAGTAGCAACAATTGAATAGCTGCAAGTTATGGTTTTCATGGTAGTCTTGTATGAGAATATGTTTAAAACTCTGTAGGATGCTTCAGTTATTGTCTTTGAATTGTTTAGACATGGGTGATAAAAGAAGCCATGCTTTTGTATTTTACTTTAGGTAGTTAAAACAAACCAGTTTTCAGTAACAAGACATGAGAAAGTAGCCAACGGGCTGATTGGAGATCAGGGTTTACCTGGGGTGTTTGTGCTTTATGAACTGTCTCCGATGATGGTCAAATTCACAGAGAAGCAAAGGTATGTCTTAGTAAAAACTTACTTTTTTTGTTAACCTATCATTTTAGTTCACTTTGATTGAAAGAAACAGTCTGATGCAATGTATGTTGCATGCTGGATAGATTTTGATGTATTGTTGCACATGTTTTTGTCCGCAGGTCTTTCACTCATTTCCTAACAGGAGTTTGTGCTATTATAGGAGGTGTTTTCACAGGTGAGATTCCATTCTGTGTTTTGTACCTCAGTGGTTTTCACATAAATGTACTTTGTGTGCAGAATGAAAGAATGTAGACTGTAAACCTCCTTTTACTGCTTGTTTTACATTCACATTTTTATGCTCAGAACCGACAGAAAGGCACAGTCACAAGATTTTGCTCGCTTCACTGAATTTGTATCTCATGATCTTAAAAACCCTTTGATCTACACACTTAAGCTTAAATGTTAAAGATTAGTTTTTGTGGACATAAAGCATTTTAATGGCTAAGTTAGACCAGATGATAAAAAAAAGTCAACAAGTTTCCAGCATGTATGTGAACACCTTTAATACTGAAGCCTAGAATGTGTCAACTAAAAAAAGCATGATTTGAGGGGAAAAAAATCAATTATTATTATTTATTTTTAATGGTGATTGATATTTTTAAAATGTATTTTTTAAGGATTCAAGTCTGCTTTGCTTGTTTGTATGCTGCACAATTTGATGAATTATTCTGTGATTTTGTGATTGCATAGTACTATGGCCATAGATTTACAAAATATATTCGTGGAACATGATCTTTACTTAATATCCTTATTATTTTTGGCGTAAAAGAAAAATCTATATTTTTGACCCATAGTGTATTTTTGGCTATTGCTACAAATAAACCCTAGCGACTTAAGACTTAAGGTTTTGTGGTCCAGGATCACATATTGTGATTTCGGTTTTATTTTGATAAATTGTTCGGTTTTAGGAAATAGTATTATTTACTAGTATTTGTGTCACTCAATAATCCTCATGATTTCCTTTGTGTGATTTCATTGTTTTGATAACTTTACTGTACACTGCATGTGAAGGCGACATGCAAGCATCAGTTTAGATGCCAGATGTAATTGAGCTCAATATCTCATCGAGTCTGTTTCTCTCCTGTTCCTGCAGTTGCTGGACTCATCGATTCTTTGATATACCACTCAGCAAGAGCCATACAGAAAAAGATCGAGCTGGGTAAAGCATCCTAGCACCACGTGGACACTGGGTGCATGACTGTGTCTGGAAACCTCTGTGTTTTAAAGGGAAGGTGCCACAGTGAAAGCTTCAGACTGTTTTTTTGTTGTGGCCGCAGAGCAGAATCCGTCAACATGGGCCCCTCGCACACAAGGACCTGTGACTGAGACACTGGCCGACTGTATTTTGGAGGATCGTACAAACGTCCGCATTAGCTGTATGCCAATGCAACAACAAATCAACAGCTTTCTTTCTCAGATTTTGGCCTTTATTTGTCCTTTATGAATCACTTGTTGGTTGATTTGAAAATTGTACTCTTACCTGATCGCAAAACCAGTGTTTTCCTGCCTGTCATACACTGTCAGAGCTTGACAGACTAATCCAGCAGTCGTTTGAATGAGTTTGGGTCCCTACAGAAGAATCAGAACTGGAAAAGACACAAGCAAACTCAACAGGAATCCTGTTCTGTCGTCAAGCACACCAACTCTGAATGGAAACACAGAGACTGCAGTCTGTACAGATGTCTGGTTTTTTTTGTAACTGCACCTTTAACTCTAAATTCAGGGGCTGGGGTGTGTGTTTGCGAGTGTGTGTATGTGTGTGTGTTTGGTATGAGAGTGTTCTCATGTTTTGTTGCTGGTTTATCATGTGTGTGGGAAAAACGTATTTATATTTTGATTGTTCGAAGCGGTTTTTAAAATGAGGAATAAATGTAAGACTGAACTTCAGTGACTTTTCTTGTGAATAAGTGACTGTTGAATGAATTGGAGCCTAAATTCGGAACAGTGATGCTTTTCTTGGAGATTATGAGAAATCTTGCTTAATTTTTATTTGATCTTAAGTGCTTAGTCTTTATTTAATTATCATTAGAAACAAGGCTTACATAGATGGAAAGGCTGGATTGGAAACGGAATACTATATTAGTTTATGATTTAGTGATTTAAGTGTTAATGTTAGCATCTCTTACTAAACTGATTATTAAATTGGACAGCCATGACATTTTTACATTTTACATTTTGACATAACACATGATGATGATGATAATAAGTGTATTACATTGCAAATACTATACCATACTTTTGTATCTGCTGTGTAAAAATTCACATCTCTTATTAAACAGACTTTTTAATCGGATAGAAAAAAACAGGAACAACAACAACAAAAAACGTGCTTTACAAAAAATGTTGCTCTTTATTTCCGACATGATCATTTTGTAATTCAGTGCTTAATCATAGTGCATTAAATTGCCCAAATATGCAGTACTGTACTGTATCCCACAATGCATTGCTCAGCGATTGATTTCTAATTAACTGAAATTAATATAAACCACTTTTTAATCATCTCCTTTACACATTCCTAATTACCAAGGCAGTGAGTGACACGAAGTTGGACGTATAATGCAAAATAACATTTTATTTCCTTGTTTTATTATTAATTTACCCAAACAGTGTAATTATGTCATTGACAAGAAGTAACTTACTACTGTTTGAATTTTTCTATTGCATAAAATGTGTTTTAAACAAAAGCAATATATAGTGTGTGCAACACGTCATTTAGTTATTTCCTGAGGATGAGCCAGCTCTGAATTAAAGGTCATTCTCTGTAAGCAGACAGTCTTTTGTTGTGTATTAATTATTTCATGTGACTGATCCACTGACCTATCTTCCTAAATTTCTCCTCGGAACAAAGAGCTGACTGTTTGACGGAAAACTGTTTCCGGCATCTGAGAGCAGCCAAGTGATATTATTGACCACCAGGTGGAGCAACAGGTTCTAGAAATGCACAAGAATATCAAAACGACTTTTATAATTTTTTTTTGTGTTCCTCTTCTTCTTCTTTTTTTTTTTTTAAGATAAAATGAGGAACACGTTTATAGCACGCTGGACACACTGCCATGAGTAATTTCCGGGAAGTTTGTCACAACTGACTTTGTGCTTAAACATAACTAGTCAAGAAAGCGATTTTAGCTCGTTTAATTGTGTAGCGGTGTTATGAGACGTCAAGAGACGTCGAGACTTTTGTCTAATTCATTCCATATGGAAATGTTTCCAGACGCTAGTTTCCGGTCTCTGACTGGACTTTAGTCATACTTGTCTGCTTAGTGCTTACTGCATACTATTTATTTTCTCATAAGGCCATGTGAATGTGTATGCTGTATTAATAACATTTTAAAATAGTAATATGCTACATATGTCACACAAACATATTAGGCTACTTTTTATGTTTAATTAAACAAGTGGCATCTAGTTGTCTTTTTTAAAAGAAAATTACAAATGTTGTCCCTTTTTAATGAATCGAGATGTTGAAAATCACATCTGATGTATCTTCCAGCTCATCTGTCATGCAGTAAATTAAAAATCAGTTTGATTGCATTGCATTGTGGGATACAGTACACAGTGCAGTATGTGGTTGCACACAGCACAATTCTAAGGTGTTGGTCTTAGCATCTTTTACTAAAATAAGATTTTTTTTAGGACAGCAAAAAGGGCGTTCTACAGCTTCTGTTTTTACAGTAATGATCATTTTCAGTGTATTACAGTACTGAAATATCCAGTATACAAACACAGCATGTTGTGTATACTGTATTATATCCCAATGCAATCTCCTGGACTCGCATACAGAAAGCTATTAAAAGTCACAGAAATTTTTATTGCAGAAATATTAAGAGAAGTAGGCTATGTTATAGCCTATGCAACAGTTCTGTTGCACAAATTGGCTTGTTCAGAACAACAAAACTCTTGCTTATGTGTGATATTTCTTAGTTGCATTAATTGCCAGTCTATCTGTGGGAGCGTTTTCCGCATATTAAGAAAAAAGGAAGATCTGAACATTTT
The DNA here is from genome assembly GCF_023724105.1 of Carassius gibelio. NCBI lineage: Eukaryota > Metazoa > Chordata > Actinopteri > Cypriniformes > Cyprinidae > Carassius > Carassius gibelio. The sequence continues at coordinate 4,724,908 of NC_068401.1, read as the reverse complement.
GTGCAACATGGGAAAGACTTGAAAATTTGCAAACTCTGCAAAACCGAGGCGAACTCTAATATTAGATGTTGTGTGCAACTCTGTGATTCACTGTCTGAGGAGTCTGATATTAGAGGACTGGAACGTTGTGAAACGTGGAGGGCCGGAAGGAAAGAGAGGAAAAAGAGGAACAGATGATAGAAAGAACTTAAGGAACTTGTTGAGGATTTGGGTTTTGGAGGATTAGGCTTTTCTGTTTGAGGAATTATAATTTTTTTAACAAATCAAATGTGTATTGTTCTGGAAATTATTTGACCCCTTTATTTCGAGAAGTAGAAGATGTGATATTGATTTCTAATATACTCTGTTTTTACACATCAAACCTTTTCAACTCGTAATAGTACGCTTGGAAATAAACATTTAACATAGAAGGCATTTCTATGTATCTACGTACTGGTATTATTTTACACCAAATATTATATTTTATTTTATGCGGTGTGAAAAACAAGGTTTCCGTCATGGCTATATTAGACATTTTATTTGTCTTTTTAAATATTATTAAAAAAATTGCGTTGTGAAATGCACAATGTTTTCTACATGGGTATGTTAAAATATATAAATACGGTGGGGATCGAAAGTTTGGGCACCCTTTGCAGAATCTGTGAAAATATGAGTGATTTTCTAAAAATAAGAGAGATCATACTAAATGCATGTTATATTTTATTTAGTACTGTCCTGAGTAAGATATTGTGCATAAAAGATATTAACATTTAGTCCACAAGACAAAAAAATGCTGAAATTATTAAAATAACCCCATTCAAAAGTTTGGGAACCCTTGGTTCGTAATACTCTGTGTGGTCACCTGATGATCCTCGACTGTCTTTCTGTTTTGTGATGGTTGTGCATGAGTCCCTTGTTTGTTCTGAACACTTAAACTGAGCAGCGTTCTTCAGAAAAATCTTTAAGGTCCTGCAGATTCTTCAGTTCTCCAGCATCTTTGCATATTTTAACCCTTTCCAGCAGTGACTTTATGATTTTGAGATGTATCTTTTCACACTGAGGACAATTGAGGGACTCAAACACAACCATTTAAAAAGATTCAAACATTCACTGATGCTCCAGGAGGAAACAAGATGCATTAAGAGCTGGGGGGTGAAAACTTTTGAACACAATGAAGATGGCCAAATTTGTCTTATTTTGTTGAAATATATATTTTTTCCATTTATTTCTGCCCTTCGTAAGCAACAGAAGATACTTGTATGTTTCCCGGTACACAAATTAAGTACAATTTATCTTGATCTTCAAATTCCAAAAGTTTTCACCCCCTCAGCTCTTAATGCATCTTGTTTCCTTCTGGAGCATCAGTGAAAAACTTTTGGAATATTTCAACAAAATAAGACAAATTTGGCCATCTTCATTGTGTTCAAAAGTTTTCACCCCCAGCTCTTAATGCATCTTGTTTCCTCCTGGAGCATCAGTGAATGTTTGAATCTTTTTAAATAGTTGTGTTTGAGTCCCTCAAATGTCCTCAGTGTGATAAGGTGTATCTCAAAATCATAAAGTCACTGCTGGAAAGGGTTCAAAAATGCAAAGATGCTGGAAAACTGAAGAATCTGCAGGACCTTAAAGATTTTTCTGAAGAACGCTGCTCAGTTTAAGTGTTCAGAACAAACAAGGGACTCATGAACAACCATCACAAAACAGAAAGACAGTCGAGGATCATCAGGTAACCACACAGAGTATTACGAACCAAGGGTTCCCAAACTTTTGAATGGGGTTATTTGAATAATTTCAGCATTTCTTTTGTCTTGTGGAATAAATGTTAATATCTTTTATGCACAATATCTTACTCAGGACAGTACTAAATAAAAAATAACATGCATTTAGTATGATCTCTCTTATTTTTTGAAAATTACTCATATTTTTACAGATTCTGCAAGGGGTGCCCAAACTTTCGATCCCCACTGTATATATTTGCTAGTTGCCATTTGCTTTGAAAAATGTATGTGCTTGTTGTGCAAAGCAGTTGGAAAAGCTACATGGGTCCTAATCCCTATGAATAATGAATAATCAGACAGGGAGAGAGCGTTAATTGCTGAGTGTGCACTAAATGCTGACTGCCGGTCACATGTCAATCCATGAAACTAGCTCAGCATAGCATCCCCATCAATGATGGTGGAGCAGAAGGAGAAATCAAACTGCATTTAGAGCCTTGCATGACTTCTCAGTTCACTGTAATCTGCAGCTAATCTGCCATATATATTAATACAGCCGAGCTTTGACATGCAGATCATTAGAGACAAAACCAAAGAAAGAATCTTCACAGCTTATGCATCCACGGTTTATGCTAATGTCTGATGCTCAGTGTGTAGCTTATTGATTGTTCGTGTGCCTCCGGGGGTGTTGAGGAAACTAGGAGACATCTTGTCTTTGTATAGAGGACTCTGAGAGACAACATGCCTCGCATGACCTGGAGCGGTTAGTTATGCGCATAGGACAGAAGTTAGTGAGCAGTTACTCCTGACGAGTCTTAGCATGCCTCGGCCGATGGGACATCTGTTACTACAGCTCCATCATTCATTGTCACTTTAAACACACACCATGCATTTGTTTTAAATGCCCATCCATCTTTTTTTGAGCAATAGTGATTACAGGCCAATTGACTGTTAAGTTGATAGGTAGGGATCATGTAACCTATGTTATGAAACGACAAAACAAATAAAACAGAATCTTTATGATATCCCAACTGTATAAAATAAATAATTTTGCATTTTTTTATATATATATATTTAGATTTTAAGTCAAGACACCACAGGTGAATTAGGGCATGGATACTGAGGTGTTCAATCAGTGTATATGTTGTTATGATTAAATGTGGACCAATTTGTATACAATTCACAAAGTACAAAGCCATTTTTATTTTTATTTAATTTTTCTATAATGATATGTGCAAGGTTTTAATCCTTAAAAGATTAAGTGTAACAAATAGATAAAGTGAAATAACGTATAAATATCAAGTATTTTGGATGTTTTTTTATTCCACTGGTCTGAAAGAAGACATGCTATGGAAGAAAAAGTCTAAAATCTCAAAAATGATCGGTGCATAAAAAAAAAAAAAAAAAAACTTTTGCCTGCAGTGTCCGACATTACATTTACTTGACATCATGAAGAATATCATGTGCTTCAGCTTGCTCAGGAAGCAAGAACATCTGACCATCTGTACAAAGAGTCGTATGATCAATGTCAAATTTGCATATTAGATTGGTGGGTTTGAAATAGAACAGAAAAATTCATTATTCATTGTACAAAAATGATATAAAACATATGGCAAAGCTAGTTTTAGAACTTGGGAATGGGAAGGGCATAATGATAGCCATGTTAAATTTAGTTTTCTTAAAAAGGAACACACATAAAATGTATCCTGTGAATTTGACTGTGAGTTGCTTTGGATAAGTGCCTGCCAGTGTAATATGTCATGTCCATAAAGCAAGTTAAAAAGGTATAGAGGACACCAGTTCTAAGAGGCCTCTCATCAGTCAGCATAACTGTGTTGTAATGTAGGGGAGAAGTGAACCAGTTATGTAAGTCACATATAAGGAGCTGAACATGCAGAGATTGCGAACACTGCTGGAAAAAATAACAAGAATGGCTTCAAAAAGTGCTAACATTTCTGTAAGACAAACAAACAACATACAATAAATAAATGAATAAATAAATAGCATTTAAATAATATTTGCTTCTCCATTATTACTTCTCAAAAAAATCCCGATTTAAATGAACCATACTGAGATCAATTTTTTTTTATTGTATGTAAATTTAATTCAGTGTATTTAAAGTCATATAATAACTTTGTGTCAGAAATAAGGGTTTCTGCAGGTTTTATAAAGGTGAATTTTTAAGGAATAATTTGATGGGAGCACAAAAGATCAATATGCCCTGTAAATGTTTTCTGTGAAATTTATCAAAATAAAGTGAGTTTATAATTAAATAAGAATAAATGTCTCCCAGTAGGATCAAGAAAAATGAATTAAAAGGGATGTTTTAATCTTGTTATAAGTACAATCTCACTTAATTTTGTTACATTTTTTCCAGACTTCATTTCACATTTACATCTCAAGTAATTGATTTAAGGATGTTCAGAGGAAGATATTAGTTTTTTCCAATGCATGCAACATTTAATGCCATGGCATGAATTTAACTCTTTCTGGTCTGACAGAAGTACCCTTTTAAGCGGTAAATTGTGGAACAGTGAATTAAGCAGAAACCCTGAAAATCAACTGTGGTTGCCATTCACTCTCATTAGATATGCAAAAGAGCAGCTTGGACTGCTATAAATATCTGTGTGTGTGTGTGTGTGTGTGTGTGTGTGTTCCACTATCCCTTTAACATACTTTCATGCAGCATGAGCACGAGTCTTGTGATTTTAAGAACGGAGCATTTGGAACAGCACCAAGTTTACCATATAAAGACAGCAGACAGTGAGACATTGTTTTTGAGAAGTGGCTTCGGGAGCCTGGGATGAATGGATGGTTCAGTGGACGCCTGTGGCACGCGTGGCATCAGGTTGCGGGTCAGTTGTGGTCACCAACAACTGTTATAGGGGCATGTGTGCCAACTCTCATCCCTACATGGCCAGCAGGAACGGATGTGCTTTACAATGTTCTGCTGATACAGGACCTCTCGCATCTGCCGTGGCTTCGCAGTGTCGGCTGTGGTACTCTTTCGGAGTATAGTCTAAATTTGGAGGTACTATGGTGATGCCCTCTCTCATTCTCCCTCTCTTATTTCACTCTGCTTTAAATCGAGTTCCCTCCCGCTGCATATTTGCTCTTGCCGCACCGCTTTTCCTCCACACAGTCAGGCATTATATCCCGAGCTCCTAGAAAACATACTTGTGTAAAGTTCAAGGAAGAGACTGAAAAACAGATCATCCCCTGTACGTTCCCCTCATGTGGGAGCCATGTGAGGCTTGTTTTTACTGCTTTGCTCGTCCTTTGGTCACGTTAGGACATCTGTACTGTTCGAAATCTTTAATTTGGTCAAAAACGGTCAGGTTATGCGGTCAGACCTTGAAAGAATGTTATAATTATCAAGTATTAAAGTGGGAATGGCTGTGGCCGGGTTGACCATGGTTAGGACCGTCTGCCGCACACATACAGATTGGGACATTGTTTCAGGGCTTACATTAGGACACTGTCAGATGGGGAGACTCCCTGCTAAAAACAAAACAGATGTTTCTCATAGAGACGTGTGCTTCTGCATGCATCTGGTTTTCATTGGAACACTGAGCTCCTTCTGCTCTTTTGATCGACTTCTTACTGGATGGATGTGTATGAGTGTGACTCTTTGCATTCAAAATATATGCACAGGAAACCACTTGTTTCCTGTGCATATTAAAAAGAAAAAAAAGAATGACTCATATGTGTTTATGACTCATATTTGATATTGTTCATCTTTAGGATTAATGTTTCGAACAAACCCCTAACCCTAACTTTCACCATACTAATTATATATATCATTTGTATAATATTTATTTTGAATGATTTCAGCCATTCTTAGAAATCCTAATTTTAAATAAAACCAAAAAAATATTTTTGAACTAACATTTTCATTTTCTTTTTTCATTTAAAAGCAACAGTTGCTTTACAACAGCTACGTGATACTGATTTGTTGTTTGACATATACCTGTTCGCATTGCATAACATCCAAGTACAAAGTGTCCTAGGGGAAGGAAAATGTCAAATTCAAATATGTCAAAAAAGTATGTATTGCAAAAGTAACGTTCATAGCTGTTTTACTGGCTGATTCCTCCCCACTTGAGGGGCCCCCGTAAAGTCTTTAACTGTTGGTGGTATGCGGTCACATTGAGCATCAAAAACAGAAGTGAAACATGTCATGTGTACTTGTAGGACAGAGAGAGTAACAGTAAAGAGGGTCCTCTTCTTTGAAACTTATCAATGAACACTTTCAGTTTTGCTCAACCTGTTGTATCGTTTCTCTAAACATCATTAGGTCATTATATTCAAAGTATTAATTATTGTTTTTATAGTATGTATAGTAGTATATTAATAGTTAACATCAACTATGAATGAAGAATACTTTTACAGCATTTTGTAATCTTGGTTCATGTTCTTTACATGAAAACATGTTCACTTTTTAACATTAACCAGGGAAAACATGAACTGATCAAATGCATAACTTTAATGCTAAGTAAGTGACTTTGGATAAATTCTTCTGTCAAATGCATAAATATAAATATATAAATACAAACCAAGTGATAAAAAATGAATTCTAGGTAAATTTTAGCTTGTTGCTAGTTATTAGTTAGTAATGCCGTATTTAAACTTATAGTAAAGTGCATATTTATATACTATTTTATTTGTTTTGTTTTTTCTCTGTGCATTTATGAAAAACCGTAAAGAAATATAAACCAAGATTATAAATGTCGAAAAAAATATTTTATTGCTTGCTTATTGTAACCTGATAGTTAATCATGCCTAATACATTAATTAATGTTGATGAATTTAAACAAAGTGCATATTTTTATACAATTTTATGCTAATATTCATGAAAAATTTTCTTCATGCATCAATGCAATGAAAAACAGCAAAGAAATTAAAATGTGTGCATACAATGCTCTATGACCCAGATGATGAAATGATTGACATACTCTTATTTCCTAAGTTTTCTGTAAGTTTTATGTTTGCACTTCTGAGTGCTCGAGGCCCGTTCAAATGCTTCCCTCACTTTCTTATATGCAAACGAGGAAATTATCTGGCTAAAGAAGGATGAAGGTGAGTCCGTAACAGTCTCAAAGGAAGAGGATTCTATCTGCTTCTGGTGAATTGGCCTTTTCCAGGGAGGTATCAGTTACATTCTGTGACTCCAGATATGAGGGAGCATTAGTGGGTGATGTTCACTAGGACCTCTGAGGAGCAGCATTTTTACAGTTCAAAACTGTTACTATCACCGATTTACAGGCAAACTTCCCCCTGACACGTCCCCTTCCCCGCCACACACACCACACGCTTCTAAGCAAAGAATTAGGACACCGCTTGTGTTGCAATGCTTGATTGCCTGCAGAGAACAGTGTTAGGTATCTTGTTATCTTCTTTCTCTTCCTGGACTGGCGGCCCTCGCTGAAGATGACAATATTATCAGGGGGAACAGCAAAACCACAGTATGCCATTGTAAACCTCACTTTCAACACCTTGTGGTCGAACTGAGTATGAAAATCTTCTGTCCATCCTGAATCAAGCTAACTTGAGCTGAATCAGCGAGGTTAAAGTTCACGAGAAGCAAGAAGGGCCAAAGTCGGAATGGCTTACTATTTCTGCCATTTCTTTATATGGCAAAAATAATAAGAATAGTAAGCTATTCCTAATTGCTATTTTAAAACCAGTTACATCGTGGTACAAACATGGTCAAACTTTTTTAAGAAAGCATTTGCTAAGAAAAAAACATATTTTAGCCAGTTATGCAAAAAAAATATATATATATATATAAAACATTATATACACAATCAAGTTGGACGCATTTTACAACCTTCTAACACTAAAAGCCATAAAAAGGGTCATGTAATATAAGAAACAAAGCCAAAACATTTAGTCAGTTTAATGCTATTTATTTATTTTTATTCTATGATGCTTTATGCTTTGCTTTTCCATTCTCTCATATTCACAAAAGCAAAAGTGTGCAGTTATTCATTTTAGAATGTGAGTATTTATCATCAGTTGATGATTCATTTATTGAAACTCATTTAATCTCTTTTTAAAAAGTGAACATTTTGACTTTGTGCATTTTTCATTTATTATAACCAGTTTGAAGCATTCATTCAGAAAACAAAAATAAATTACATTCTACTCATTTTCTAAGGAACAGTGAACATGACTTTTAACAAGACGCTTATCTTTGGACGTCTAGACATGTTCTCTTTTTATACAATACTGATAAGAGAACACATAAACCTCATTAGAAAGGTGTAAATGCCACGGCTTTAAAATTGTGACATAGCTTAAAGCTGCCCTGCTGATGAGGCAATCTACCAAACAATGGGATTCTTTGTTGAATGAATGAACACAAGCCATTTAAATTCCACCTCTAAAACATGTAGCTGGACAACATATGGAAGCTATTTTAGAGATAGCTAGAAGCAATATGAATGAGTGATGCAAGACATTTAAACAGACTTGGACTACAAATGCCTCCCATTGAGTTTAACAACCACACATTGCCACAACAAACCGCATGAAAGCTGGTCAAATGACAAACTTTCTCTAGAAGGTCTATCCCAGACAAATCTGGCATATGACAGAATTACCTAAAGTCAAGCTTTTTTTATTTTTTTTATTTTTTTACTTTGTGTAGCTAATGTATTATGGGATGAGGTAGCATTCTACTCCGTGTATTCACACCTGATATTGCTATGTTGAGTGTGATGTGCATTGACTTATTACTAATGTTACATTTACTGAGCACTGCTCTCTCCTGTCTATCTTTATCCATTATGCAATATTCATTTCATTTGATCTCATTTCATTATATTCAAAAATTAAAAGAACTGTAGATCAAAGTGTGAAAGATACACTAAAGCCCCGGTTCTAATATAGAAAGGTTAGATTATACGGGCCCTGCAGCTTACAAAGTTAGTGAATTTACTGAGCGATGCTGTAATGCTGCACATCTGTCTGAATTTCACTTGGTACGCTAGCCTTATTTAATGGCCTCTAGGTGGCAACATTTATAGGACATTCAAAATACATGCAGTTCTGTACATTTGAGCCAGTAATAAGCAATGCGATTTACTTCTTCATTCATTTAGGCTACCTAATGTGTTATTTATCCTGAATTATCGGTGCATTGCAAATTCAATCAACAAAAGCTGCTTCTCGATTTTGAACCTACATATATATTTTTAGGCTATATATACATAACTTACATGATCATTCTCATTAAATACTGCTTCAGGATCACTAGTGTGTTGGAAAGCCCTGCTTTTTCATATGAGCATGCATTCCAGTTAAGGGTAGAAAGTGCTGTTTAAACAGTTTAATAAGACGTGGAGCATATCACACTGTACAACGAACGAGTATGAGAATTCTAGTATTTCCCTTTGTTGCATTCTGAGGTCAGTGGTTGTAGGGAATGCAGGATTCCGCCCATATGTTGAATTCGCGGGAGACTCATAAATCATTCCCGCGACTGGAGAAGGAGGGGTAACTCCTGCACGTGTTGAGCCGGATGCGATTCTTTTGTTGCGTAACCAGCGCCTTTATCTTCCTCATATACCTTTTAGTCACTCTAAAGTTCATATTTCTATCTCTTAAGTCGCGCGAGATCTACTGTAAGGAGTGTCTGTTTGAGAACACTATGTCCTTGTATGCATATATTACCCGCCAAAACAGACCACAGCACAACGTGATCGCAGCATTCGTTCTCCTTTTTTTTTTTTTTGCACTACTATGCAAACCCGGCATTTGTGAACTGCACACGTGTGTGAATTACACCCCCTGCCCCCCCTCCCTTCTTTTCTTGGAATTGTAAGGTTCACTGAGTGCAAGAGCCCTCCGCTAGGAAAATAGGTCCGGCCTATATCCCGTTCATTCCTCCGCGGCTATTCAACAGCTTTTCCGTCAAGGATTTTATTGCATATAAAGCTACAGACTATAAATAGGCATAATCACTATGAGACTTTTCATTCAACATTTGTCGAATACGTTTTGGCGCGAGATGCGCGTAGTAGTACAGCAGTACGTCGCCCTTTAAAGTAAAAAGGTCTCCATGCGTCGCCACACCCACTGGCAGCTTCTGTCCGCGTGGGCTCTGACATGCCGCAAAGAGGATCTGCGGGTTTTCAACGTCTTTTAAAAATAATTTTATAAAAAAAAAAAATATTTTGACCGACGGTTTCCATCGATTTTATTGGCCACAGTGTTTAGCAAAAAGGTAAGACGTTACTCTTTTTTTTTTTTGCTTTAGTGCGTGTGGTCTGTCTACCGGCATTCCATCCATATGATATTACAGCGTGAACCTCTCGATTACCTTTGCAGTACATTACTCGTAAAGAAGTGTTGGGAAGTTTCCTTAATAAAGCTTTATGGATAACTTGTATAACTTTTGCTCCGCTATTAAATGCGCAATTATAAAATACACAATAGTTTTCGTTGTCTGTCTTTCACTCAAACATCAATTTACCTGCATTTTGTACAGTCTATACATGTATCAGCTTCGTTCACTTTAAATAGTACTATTTGATAATTCCTGCAGTTATGAACATTGTTTTTAAAAATACTTTTACGCCGGTTTTTCATCCTAGCAATATTCGGAAACTTGTTTTAGAAATAATAATAATAAAAAAAGAAAAAAAAAAGTGTCACCTTAATTTAGAAAATAAGCATTTGAAGATATTCACGCAATATTAAAATAGTTTTACCTGAATCGCAAATGCTTTGAAAAAAAAAAAAAAAAAAAAACCGTGTTTTACTTTGTTTTTGGTTATTAGGGTAAAAAAAAAAAAAGTCAATTGTATGATTTAACTTTTTTTTTTAAGAGAGAAATTCGGAGTGGAGGTGCGGGACCACTTCCAGCTGTTCCACTGACATCATTACTGCACTTCGTTACGCCCATGTGGGCGGAGCCACCATTGTAAACATGAATAAAAATGAGCGCGAGAGCCAGGGAAACTTTACAATAAGCAGTGCATGAGAACCACACTTCGCAGCCCCTTAAGAAACAGTGCGAGTTACTTGTTAGCTGAAAGCCGGGTGGACGCTCACTTGTGGATGCACGCGTTCTCTCATTTCAAAGGATTCATTTCTCGTGCGTTTCTCTGACAGGTTCCGCGAAGATGTTGCAGGCTTGTTCTCCACCGCACGACTGGCTCTGCGACTCCGAGCCGCTGCTGTTTGATGACGAGTTTTGCCTGAGTCTCATGAAGGACTTGCAGTCCATCCCCACGCCGCCTCAGTCCCCACCGATGAAAGCCGGGCTCGCAAAGAATTTATCGACGGTGGATCAGCTGGAGTTAGTATCTGAACTTTTAATAGAAGACAGCGACTTTCTCCAACTGGACTGGAACTTTACCGGCAGCGGTTCTGCAGCGGATTCGGATCCGCTCTCGGAAGACTGCCTGTGGCAAAGCGACAAACCGAACGAGGATAAACTCTCCGCGGTGCTCTCCACAAGTCCCTTGCTCTCCGATATTGACACTGAGATTTTTGCCGAAATCGTCGGCTCTACGCTGGACTGCCACAGTGTGGCGCTCGCTTGTCAGGCTCTGGAGAGCGAGGACTTACCGCTGGACAGCCAGGAGCAGATCGAGTCCACGTCTGATTATGGCTCACTGTCCACTGAAGGAGAATCATCCACAAGCGATTCTGGTGAGTCTTTTGATTAATTTACCATGTTTATTTTGCTATGATGGAGGATAGTGTCTTAAAACTGGATTTAAAGTTTGCTCAAACTCAGTTTTAATTGTAAGTTGTATCATTATGTTTGTGCTCCACAGAGGAGGAGATTGACGTTGTGACTGTCCGGCGGTCGAACACGCGTTCCCAGCACCAGCAGCAGCTGGAGGACAGTCGGCGCGAGCAACAGCGTGCTTTGAAGCGCTGTCACTTTGAAATCCAACAACAGCACAACTATGCTGCCCCAAGGCCCGCCTCTCCTCCGCCCCCTCCCTCCCCTCTCAAACGCTCCCGAGGGTCCGGAGACTCCCACCGAAGCGCTCAGAGTACGGGACGCTCTCGCAGTCTGGCCTCCCGACAGGGGGTGGACACTGAGGACGAGGAAGAGAGACGGAGGACTCACAACGTGATGGAGAGACAAAGGCGCAACGAGTTAAAGAACTGCTTCCTTAGGCTACGGGACAACGTCCCTGAACTGTCCAATAACGACAAGGCATCCAAGGTGGTGATTTTAAAGCGGGCTAAAGAAAGCATCAGAAATCTGGAAGCAGACAACCAGAGACTAAAGCAGAAGAGAGAGAAACTTCGAGAACGACAAGAACGTCTGAAAGCAAGACTGGAGCAGCTCAAGAGGTTGTGAGAGTCTGGGACTGAACAATGCCAGTTTTGGTCACTAGGTAGTGGTCTGGGACCCTGCTGGTTTGAAGACCGTAATGCTTGTGACTGACTGTAAAGACTATGATGTCTGAGAAGATTTTCCCCAACCTTTAAGTTCCGTTTGCAAACATGCATGGTCAATGCAAGAAACGTTCTCAGTGTTATGACTTTAGATTGTGTTAAAGTCATTTAGTTCTTGAGTCTTAATATGAAACTGTTTTGTTTGCTGTATATTTGATGAATAATCAGTTAAACGCATAGTTAGCCTTAAAAGAAACACCCTAGATGATCCTCACACATTCTACCTTTTTGTTCTTGGCATAAACTTCTTGTTATATTTTGGGCTGGATCCAAAGGATGTTAAAAAGAAAATGAGTTGAATGTAATTTGAGATGATTACGTTTTTATAGACTAATGTTTGCAATTGTTGATGTTCAGACTGGAAAGATAAACTATATTGGATTCATGTTCATGCATAGCTTGTATTGTTGAGGTCTGGAGTTATGGAGCGTATTCATATTTGAATCACACTCTGTTTTGCCTCCACGTGTCTTTACTTTGTCAGTTTTTGTATGTTCCCTCCCATTTCTCTGTTTATCTACCTCTACCAGGAAGAAGCCGTCTATTTTATTGCCTTCATAATGGCAACTGTATAGATTATTCACTTTTTTTTAATAATGTAAATACCACCTGTTAATTATGTATTATAAATTATTTAGGCTTTTTTTGGTTCCTTAGTAGGTTTTTTTTTTTTTTTTGAAAAAAAAAAAAGTTCTGTTCATCTTCAATGGCACTTTGTTTTCTAAAGTAATAAAGAATGAGCAAAATGACATGTCGTGATTGGATCTTTTTATTGGCAGCATTCAGAAAATCACATTAGAACAACATGAACCTAAAGATTTCAAGGTGTGTTTTATTGACAGGTGAAATGGCTGGCACACACCAGAGTTGCACAAGACTAAAAACCTTTAAAGAAAAGCAGGAATGTTTGAGTGAATTTGGGTCAAGGTGAGGGGGTGGCAAGGTTGACATTTGTTTAAAGTCTAAAGGGCCTGATTGCAGTGGGTCAATAGAACACTGTAGGAGTTACTTACCAAACTGAAACACTGAGCACAAACTTGCCCCATATGAATCCCATAAATTAACCTATATGCATAAGCCTTATTTTATAGTGAACCGAATTATGAAGCATAAACCATATATTTTAGTGTGACTAGCAAAAATGGTTCATTTGGTTTAATCTATTTCTCCCTTCATTTTCCACCATACGCCTCGAAGGTATTATGGTTATAAGGATCTGTCATTTCTCATCACATAATTAACAATTATCCAAATTATATTTGATAGTCAAATTCATTCTAGTATTCAAAAACAGTTGATGCCAGAAGCACTGTGATAAATATTTTACTTACTGCCCTAGTTGGCTCTTGAAGAGAAGCCAATTTTTATGATTCATTTAATGTTTAATGAAATGTCTTAAAATCTTTGTATTTAATAAATGGTACTGTAAAAAATAAGTATATATTTATGTATATAAAATAAAGAAATTGATTCTTTTATTCAGCAAACTTTTTTTTCTTCAAAATGGACAATATAAAATATTCTGATTTCATACAAGCGTTGTTATTTTGAACTTTCTATTCATCTGAAAAAAAAAAAAATCAGTTTTCAACATTGATAAAAAAATTTTCTTGAGCAGCAAATCTGGAAGTCCAGAAGACTGGAGTAATGATGCAGAAAAAAAGTGCATTTTAAAACACATTTAAATTAGAATAATACAACATTTTGACTTAAAGTGACCTTTATCATTTCCATCAGAACACCAAGCATGTCGTGGCTGAAGCACCAAGTGTCAGAACAAGCTTTAGACCTGCATTACTTAAGTCTCCTTTCATCTTTTGTGCCTAAACCTGTTGGGTCATGGATGCTTTAGAGAGAATGAAAGGTTTGTCTCCTGACAATCTGCATTGTGAAGTCCCCATTCAGTCTTTAAACATGTAAATGTGCCGTCATCTAGACAACCGGCTCCTGAACCGTTCTGAAGCTGTAGACAGAGAGGTGCTAAAGCAAACAAAGCCAGACCATTACGAAAAAGACAAGATCTGGAAAAAGCAAGCGCTCCCAGTTAGTTTAATGTTTAAGTCTCCATTCAATCAAACAACTCGTTTCAATAACAACAGTTTTTTTATCTTTATTGTCAGCCATTAAATTTCAAAGAGGGAATCACCCTAGGTCTGAACTTTTATCATTCATGGAACCTTTCCATTCCACCAAAGTTTTATTTTCTGCTGGAAAAAGAGTTCTTTAGATTACTAAAATGTTCTCTGTAACAACAATTTTTTTTATTTTTGAATGTTTTCAATTCTTTGGGGAACCAATTTTTTTCCCCTTGCATCACTGTGAAAACCCCTTTACTTTTTAGAACCTTTATTTTTGAAAGTGTGTTTGCTGAAAAACACCAAATGAAACCTTTTCAAGAAAAGTCTGCAAGATACACATCTGTCGCCGCATGACAATCTTGCCATTTTCTGCTATGTGTGAAAGTGTTTTTATCAGCGTTTGGGCTTTAGCCTGTTGGCCTGATGTGGATTGACACGGTTGTGTTTGCTTTCATCACACTAAAGTGTCTCTGGCCATATGTTCCCTCGCATGAAGGTGACAAGAGACAGGAGCCATGTTTGCACGGGGACGTTTCACTGCCTTCCTACTGCCATTAAAACATGAAAGCAGATTTTAAAGCTGAAACAGCTTCTTTAAAGAATATTGACCATAAAGGACACAAACACATTCATTACAATAGTTCATGCCAAAGAGATCAGCATCCTCCCAAAACATACTTTTACGTATTAAAATGCAACCATTATGTCATTAAAAGAAATCATGAACTTGTATTACTTAAGGGCTAAAACATGATTTATGACAGCATTTCACATGCAGAACTGACAAGGAGATATGTCAGCAATGCACCTTCATGATTATATAAGTGATTGACACACAAATTAGATTTTGGGAAATAAATGACTGCTGGCTATTTTCGGGAAAAAATGTTTCTCGAGAAGTAACAGTCACTGAAGGGTCACGCTCCAGGGCTCAGCACAAAAATGCCAAATAGCCAGTGAAATCCAAACGCTACGCTGACACGTGACGAGTGGTAGACAAGGACAGGTGTGAGATCTGTTTGAGGCCGTGATACACCCTCTAGGCTTTCTGGAAGGGAAGCGTCCTGGATGCATGTGTGGAGCTGGGAAAGTATTTTCAGGACAGTTTGAGATCAGTGCATGTGTGTGTTCAGCAAATGATTTATGAAGACACACCACACACACTAACCACAGGGCTAAAGTTATAGTCAATTCCAAAGCAACATCTTCCCAGCATTAGAAAACAGCATAACTGTACTCGGGTCCTAAAGTCATTTCATCATAAGTCATTTCAGTCTGTCATTTGCAACAAACCCCAATAAATAAGCCCTGGGAATAATGCCAACGGTTTACTTGCATCTGAAATACACTACACAACAAAAGTTGACCAAAAAAGAGTTAGAGCCAGTACACAGATTTTGGCCAGTTGAACTTGACCGATTTCACACACAAAAAAAATCAGAGTTTATGTCAGGTAGTTTTTTTGCAATTTTCCAAGTCGGCAAGTGTATGATGCATAATGCTTAAAAATCTCTTCAGGTTTTAAAAGTCATGTAGTGTATTCGGGCTTTTAAAGGGATAGTTCAGCCAATAATCTATCATATACTTACCCTCATGGTTTAACTGTTTGGCCGCCTTCTACAGGACACAAAAGATATTGTTTGAATTGTTTTTGCTCATACAATAAAGGTCAATGGGTTCCAAAACAGTATTTAACCTTATTGACTTTCATTGAAACAATAAATATGTCAAGAATATTTATAAAATATCTTCTACAGAAGAAATACAGATTTGGTATGTCATGACCTCTTTTAACTTAAAAGGATAGTTCACCCAAAAATGTAAGTTCTGTCATCAATTAATCACCCTCATGTAATTCCAAACCTCTGTGAGTTGCTTTCTTATGTTAAGCATAGAAGAATATATTTTGAAGATTGTTGGGAATGAAACAGTTGGTGTTTGCCATTGACTTCCATAGTTTTTTTTTTCTTCCTAATATGGAACTCAATGGCTAACACAAACTGTTTCATTACCTACAATCTTCATAATATCTTCTTTTATTTTCAACATAAGAAAGCAACTCACAGAGGTTTGGAACGACACTAGGGTGATTAAATGATGACAGAACTTACATTTTTGGGTGAACTATACTTTTAAGGACTACTGGGCAATATTACCTTCATGAATGCAATATGAAATCAAAATTGACCCAATTAATGCACATTATTGAGCATGATTCATCAGCTCAGTGTTGTATTTGTAATCTTATCAAAAAGTAATCAACTTTCCCAACCTCTCCCTTCCAAAAGCCTGCCATAAACAAATAGCTTTTCACAATCCAATTAAACCGGTCTCATTCATCATCCTTTTCCCACAGAATATCTTATTTCATTCTAAAATACACTCCATTATGAAAGTACAATGGGATTTGAACACCGTTTCGTGTTGACTTCACATCTATGGCACTCAGTGGCCATGAAACAAACATTACTCTTTCTTGATAATCTCATATACTTTGTCATTTAACTCAGTACTAAGAACAACCATCCCCTTTCATTTACAGGTTTTATCTTTAGAATAACATAAAAGTAGTGCAATATGACCCGTCACATGAATTACATTTCACTTTCATCAGTTGAACTGATAAACTATAAATGGCATACTGTCACACAACTGACTTTATGTCTTTCAAGAACTGATGTCATAATTGCCATGAAAGCAGTTATTTAGATGCTGCAGATATGGATCATTTGCTGAAAGTTTTCCTGATCTAGTATGTAATCAGTTGAATAACTTTAGCTTCAGTAGCACAGCCTAGAACACTTTATCTTTCAACACAGAATCACCTGAACTTCATTGTCACAACGAGTAATGGTTTTAAGGAACTAACAGTAACTTCCCTGAACTTTTAAAACAAAGTGGCTTTATTTTAATCCCAAGTTGAGTACATAATGACTCACAGGTTTCAGATCCATGTCCCTCTTTGCTTTGTTTTGGGATAACTGATCAAATAAAAAACAAACATATTTTTGGACATTTACTTTATGTATTTCTTAAAAATTTGGTGCATAATTATATACAGAACTAACTAGCCTGAATATCTAGTTAATCGTAAACTAATTAAAACAGCCTTATATTTACATTTATTAATTTAGCAGACGCTTTTATCTAAAGCGTCTTACAATTGGGGAATGCATCAAGCGATTCATCTTAAAGAGACAAATAGACACAGGAAGTGCTCGTCATACCAAGTTGGAAGATCTTTCCACCAGCCAGGAACAGTAAAAGAAAATTTTTCTGGAAAGTGATTTTGAGCCTCTCTGTGATGGTACCATGAGCCGTCACTCACTATCAGAAATGGGTAGGAGAGGGAAGAGAGGAGGATAGTACAGAGGAAAGATGGGAGGGTGAAAGGGAGCGCAGGTTTCATCTAAAAGTAACAGGTAGAGGGGTTGGTGCAAGGGGTTTGTAATAAATCTAGGAGTGAATGGAAGTCTGCAGCTTAAGACTTTAATGAATTTTAAAGTTGCCGAAGACTAAAAGTGGACTGCTATCCTCTGGGAATGAGGACTGCAGACCATCCAGCTTCCTCCTCAGCTGACAGACAACAAACAAATACAGCCACCCGACACTTCAGAGAATACCGCTGCGGCACCTATAGTTAAATTAGCACTCCCAAATCACTCAAATTGAAACTAAAGTTCGCACTTAAGTGCAGGAACGGAGCAATATAAATAACAAAAGCTCTTTCTAAGCCGATGGCTATTGCTCTGATTGCAAATAAAGTGCAATCAAAAATATAAATTACAACGAAAAATAGCAGCAGAAATAGTTAGAGAACGAAATAAACCTTCTAACCAGCAAGTAACAATTGAAATAACAGATGCAGAAATAAAGTATTAAGCAACCAGTCATGCGCCTGTTCTGCTGACTGACCGATTCACCTTTAACAAGAGATGGTAATGTTTATGGAGAAGCTAAACTGTTTACCATCACTATTTGTGATTTTTTTTAAACAATCAAACTAGTAGCAAACGCACTACACGTTGATAAAACCTGCTGCTTTTAACTGCCATGGACCTATTGGTCAAAGATTTCTAATCCCAGAGAGATGAGCATACGGGTGAACAGAGGTTTTAGGGTCAACCCCTAATGAAGCCTAATCCCCCAAATGTTAAAGGTCACAGTGTATCCATTTTCCAGGGTATAAGAAGGTTCTTTCTTTTGTGGATGTTAAACCTCCTTTTCTCCATGCCCTCAGAGCATAATGAGAGTCCAGTCATAGTGAGGGGATCGCCGGGGTAATTAGGCGTAAAAGCAGGCTGATAGGGTGTCTTTAAACATTAATGGCATTTATGTGGATTTTTTCAAGTATGTCAAATTGTGTCGGAAAGATTATTCCACATAAAAGCTTTTAAACTGACAAAGGAATGATAAAAGCTTGTGTTGACACGTTAGCTGCTCTGCACAATATATTTCTTTTTATTTTCTGAGGGCGCCAAAATGCCGCTCGACCGGTTTGGTCACACGGGTATCACAGTCTCACGTGCATGCAAAGAAACACACTTTTTTGAAAACTGCTCCATGTTTCAAAGTGAACAAGGAGTGAAGTGGCATTCAAGAAAGAGATGAATCGTAAATCACAGGACCTTCCTAGAATCGTCCAAGAACTTCCATTGTTGAGGGAGCTGCTGGGCCCCTCTCCCTCCAGCATGAGGCCTTTCCTCGGGCCGTTTCCGTCACCATGGGGGGCTTCACCCCTGAACTCCTGTAGGTGTGCATGTCTGTCATCTCAGGAACGTCCTGCAGCACATGTACATACACATGAAGAGAGAGGTTAGGGCACACATAAAACCTAGTTTTAAGCATGAATCTCAAATACAAAAAGGTAGTTAAGTTTATGCTTAAAACAGAAAAATCTCTCTCTCTCCCTCTCTCTCTCTCTCTCTCCCTCTCTCTCTCTCTCTCTCTCTCTCTCTCTCTCTCTATATATATATATATGTATGTATGTATGTATGTATGTATGTATACAATTTAATTACATAAAATTTTTAATGTTTATTTATATGAATATTTTAAAAAGTTTAAATTACTTACTAATTAGTTAATTAATTAATTAGGATAATTAGTTCAAATGAAACGGTATGCATTTTAATATATTTATAATCAAAATATATTGTTTAAAACATAATTAAAATGACATTTATTCAGAATTCATTTTAAGTATTTTTTTGCCCCTTTAATTATATTTTTAATATATTTAAAAATTGGAAAGTTATCCAAACTCTCTCTCTCTCTCTCTCTCTCTCTCTCTCTCTCTCTCTATATATATATATATATATACATACATACTTGAATTATTACTTTATTTTTTCCCCATTACAATTATGTATTCTGCTCTATAATTATAGTATAAATCAAGTTGATTAATAATAAAGGTTGTCTGCATGGTCTTATGCCATCTATACTATATTGTTTAGTTAAAGTGGTAGATCCTTCACTAAGTTTAGTTACCAACAGTTTGAAATAGTTCATTGAGGATTTATTGGCTAAATTACTGTGCAACATTATTCTTTCCCTTCATTTCTATGAGAGACTGGGTTTTAAACAGGCTTATGAGCACAATGAGAGTTGAACGTGAACATAAGACAAGACTGTAAACCTGTAAAATTTATTTTATATTTCAGAATCAGGAAGTTAAAGAGAGGACTAACCAAGAAACGTACAGCACAGAAAGAAAAGAGAAGTAAAGAGAAGTGTGATAGATGAGGAAGTGCTCATTTGTAGCTGTAGGGACGTGTTTTGATGTAGCAGAAACAAGTACAACATTATAAATGATATAAAACATCATTTGTTTCTGCTCACTCACAAAAGGAAGTTGTTATGGTAGACGTGTGTTTGTGTGTGTGCAAGAGTTGCACATGATCTTAGAGTTTTGCATCATTCTGTTGACACAAACACACCCAAGTATATTTGTTCAAAGGTTGGTCATTCTTTAATAGAGGCAAATTCCACATTTGTACAGTGTGCAACCTGGTCAAAGGCAACTGAGGTGAGATTATATGATTATATTTAAAGACATGTTCCATCTCTCTCCAAATCATGTCCAGTCCTCTCTAATTTAGAGAGGTTAAGTAAAGTAATTGTGTAACAGTGTGTCCTTATTATATAGTTGTCAATTTTGTAAACCGCATTGCAATATTTCATTTTTTTTATTTTTACCTATATATAGCTGGAATAATAATAAACACTCTTCATAGGCTGTGTATGTCTGTATGTGAAGTAGTATGCAGTGACAAACAACAGTATGCTACATTATTGTCACTTTACTTTGTATTTTCAATTTAGAGGCATCAAGTTACTATCATGCAAGTGAATAATATATTTTTTTTTACCCAATTCTGTATAAAATGGCTTGAATATTGGCAGGTCAATAAAAATGATGTGTTAAAAATCACAGCTGATTTTTTTGGTCCTTTTGTTATGTTGGAAACAGAAAGAAATTAACTAAAATTAATTTGTAGTCCATGGGCAGGAAAAAAGCAATATATTGCATAGTTAACACAAAATCATCACACCTAATAGTAAAAACACATGGGAAGTAGTAGAAATACAATTCCAAGCAAGTTTCAGTGTAATAAATGCTAACACACCTAAAATAAATGAATGTTAATGAATAATGATTACAAAAAGTTTTTCAGCGATCACATCTTCTGCCATATTTTCAGTCATAACTTAAATTCTGCAAAGGTGAAACACTGACTAATGCTAACTGGTTGTGTGTTCCAAATACTGACTAAAGTCTGTGGCTCTATGAATATTGCACTTCACAATCATCTTTTGAAGAAGGGACATTGCTGTATAGCCTGGTGAGTGTAGTATGCATGCAGAATGTAGTCCATACTGCACTTGCAACACACAGTGTATATTGAGTAGTATGCTGAAGTCGACTAGTCCAGCCGAAAAAAAGCTATTTTTCATCTAGTTGCTCCGTCTGAGTGTGTGTTCTCTGGTCGTCTCTGCCTAGCTAATAGCTCATGACAGCTTGAGGTCTCGCCCTGTCAGCTTTACCTGCAGGGGTCTGGCCCAACGCCTCTTCAGGGTAATTGTTCTGCCCTTCCAACCCCCTCTCAGGCTTTAATCCCTTCCCCCAAGAATGCTCCCGAGGGTCAAGGTGTGTGAGGGAAGAGAGAGAGAGTGTGTGAGAATGCAGGAACAGTTGCTCTTCCAAACTAATTATAACTGCATGTCAGCGCTGTCAATGTAAGCTCTGTTCTGTACAGCAGCTCAGGGACACATCTACACTTCATCAAGACACTAGCTGAACAACTGTGAGAACGAAACGTTACGTAACACTAGAGTGTTTCATATAGCTGAGATTCAAAACCTCTTTTTGCTCACCGTATACAGTATGTCCAGCTGTTTTCAGTACTATTTATCATCACACAATTAGTAATGATTAGATTATAAGATTTCAATTAAAAAAGGTATTTTTTTATATGTATTAAGCCAATTTAATATTTTCAGTATAATGTAATGCAATACCAGAACATAATTAAAAATAACCTAAATATATAGAAGTGTAGTAATTTTCCTCTGATGATAAGTGGTCTCTAGGTTGTTCTTGGTGCTTTAATTGCTGTGTACTTTCTGCGATTTCTTATTAAGTGAAACCAAAAGAGCCCAACATAATATAAGTTCTGGTCACTATATATCAGGTTTCCCTTTAAATATGAGTAAAATATGAATATTAATAAATATCTAAAGTAAAATATAAATTATTCATTTGTAATAATTACATAAAATATTTTGTCCATAAATAGAATAAAAATATATAACAAAATATTAAATCTACATGATTAAAATTGAATAATTAAATGTAATATATATATATATATATATATATATATATATATATATATATATATATATATATACTATATTGTTTAAAAAAACATCTAAACAATAATTAAACCATTAAGTTACTAAATAAAAATTATTAATATGTATACATTTTTTTTTTTAGTTTAAATCAAGAAAGTCAGAAGTACACCATTATTTCAAACTCCTTCGGTTCTCTTTCTATGTTTCTAAACACAAAGGTTGAATCAAAAAACATAGAAAGCACGCCGAGTTGAAGTCAGAGTTCCCCAGTGCTGTTTATGTTTTTCAGCTCGGGCACCTGTTAATCATTGGCTAGAACGGAGACGTTCTGTGAGGCTTTTCCTAGAAACTCGCCTCTCCCCAGTTAAGCTGAAGAGAATTTCTGGATGTATGTGTGCACGCGGACACTGAGTGGCTGAACACAGGGGGCAGAGAAAAGCCCTTCATTCCAGCCAGCCAGATGAGAGACAGTGATCCCAGACACGTGGACCTCAGCCCAGGAAAATTCATAGAAGTACAGAGACATACTGTACATGAAGACACATGGAAAATAACAACTACTGCGGGATCACGGAGGCCAAACCACAGTCTGAACATGTGTTTTACTGTGGGCTATAGCAGCCTGAATGTGAATAAACCTGGTGTGCTTTAAAGAAATAATTCATCTTAAAGTGAAAATTGTCATACTTTACTCACCCTCAAGCTTTATGACTATTTCTTCTGCAGGACACAAATCTCAGAGGTTCTCCATACTGTGAAACTGGATGGTGAGCTGAAGCTGTCGCTGTCAGGAACTCAAAAACAGAAAAACACAATAAATACACCAATAAATGCATGCTTTGCATTTTTTATTTTGCTGTAACTATGCATTCCCGTACCTCTCATTAGGGAAACAACATGGCTATATAATGGAGCCCTTATGTGACATTTCTAATTACCTCAAGGAAAAACTGCTTACACAAGACACTGCCCTTGTTTTGCTGTAATTTCGGCGTTCTCCAGCATGTGTGGTCTGTGATTAACCAACAAGCCTGAAGATAGAAGCCTTGAGAAAAGCTCTGAGAAATCTGGGTGACCAAAAAAGGCAGCTTGGAAGAAAATAGTAACATCTCCTAGCAATTCTATCGGATTTACTTTATGATCATAAAGTTATGCTTCCAAAGTACATAAACCATTAACATCAGTCACACCGTTGCAATGCATGAGACAATTTTACATAAAACTCACATAATTAATATGCTGCAATAGTAACACATAATAGTAAATATAAAGAGCAATTTCTTTTGCATCCGCCAGGGCAAAACTCACAGTCATTATGCCTATGCAGTTGCTAAGGTGTTCTTAGATACTTAATGCATTATTACACTATATGGCACTACATTTCCCTTCCTTTGCCACGAGTCGGTTTTATTTTTTGGGCCATTTTCTTGCCAAAATTTATTTGCTCAGATCAGTAAACTTAAGCATGACTAATAATAATACTGATACTTCTCTTGCATGAGTGAAGTAGACAGATTAAGAGAGAAAACACATTTACACCCCTTTAAAAAGTTTCATTTCCAGTCTATCAGAAACGAGTGCTAAATTTGACCCGGGCCCCTTTATGGGTGGGTGTTTTTTAGGCTAAAACTTCCATTTCTGTCATGTATGTCAGATGATGAGTCTTGCTTTTGCTAGGGGGCTTCCCCTTTTACATATGTTGGTGTCTAACAGCTCATCTCTACCTTCTGCATGCCGATACAGTAAGTGATCTGAATCTCCTGTGAGGTTCTGCAGAAGCACAGGAATCATCAGACACCTCATCATGATCATGAGCTTATAGAAAGTCTCAGAAGTTCACAGATCATTCAGCTTTACCGGTGGAGGCTGATATTTTTAGTTGGATGTTCTTGTCATGCACAGTCATGATGATTGAACTGATGGTAGATCAGAACACACTCAAACATGCATGGGAACACAAACTCTTCTGGTAAAAGGGTGGATTACTCACAATCTTCTGATTTCAGAAGAACAGTCGTTAGAGTGTAAAACAGTCTCTCTGTTCAGTTTCTCATAAAATACCCTTTAACCCATCTTCGTGTCAAGACATCCACCGATTAAACCAGACACTTCACACTTGACACTTCAGTCTATTTAAATGCAGCAACATTTGATTTCTGCTGAAACATCAGCTTGCATATAAGATGCAACTTTATGGATTTGCAAGAGGTTGTGAACACATTAAATGGACAAAATATCAAGCGCAATCATTTCAGCTTAATGTTTTACACTATTGTGATGAAACAATAAACATTTAAAATAAAGATGAAAAATGTTACTGCTGGAAGGTGAAGATAATTCCAACAGGCTACATTTACGATAGTAAACAAAAACAATATATTGCAATAAATATGAATGTTTCACATATCACATATCACATATTTTGCTTATGCCATCTGTCTTTTGAAAATACTACTTGGTTTCTTAATTTATTATCTAATGCAATAATATTCACACTTAAATATCTACACACTTTTTTGGGGGCGCTGCATTTAACAGGAAAGAAAATGGCATGGCTTTTAGTCATAATACAGCTCATTTCCCTGAACAAACACCATCAGCTTTGTCCTGTTTTCAGCCAGTGCAACAAAAGCCCACATTCTAAGGCTATTCAGATCTGATTTTGACCCTGAGCCAGCTGTTCATGAACGTCATTTCACTATTTTTGTACAGGATTTAAGCATCCCAGAGGTTTCCTTAAATTAGTGCAGTGCCAAATTATTATGCTATGCTGAAAATGACCACAATGAGTCACATTTTAACAGTTATTTTCATGGCTTCTCAGAAACATTAAACTTTTTTTGTTTATGCATGAAATCTGTATATACTACAGGAATGTGTGCTTTTATCTACAATTGGTGTAAAGCGAATTTATAATCATTATCATCAAATGTATTCATCATTAACATTTCATCATCTCTGCATAACAACAGTCGTAAAATAAGTCGAAGAAGATGTATTTATATACATTTAAGTGCAGGAAGTGCATGTACCTTAATGGCTGAAAATAGGATGAACCTTGTTTGTGTGTGCGTGTGTATGTATATATATATATATATATATATATATATATATATATATATATATATATATATATATATATATATATATATATATATATATATATATATATATATATATATATATATATATATATATATTTTATATATATGAGGTTCATCCTCTTTTCCGCCATTCAAGTACATGCGCTTCCTGTTGACATCTTCATAGTGATTTCTGTTGAAACAGAACAAAAGCTAATTATATGATGTAACTCTGGCTCTTGGGGCCCTACAAACCCTGATTTTTAATATCAGGGTGGAAATCATGCAAATGAGAACAATGCGAGAGAAAAATTGCTACGCTACAGGAAACGTTCCTTTTTAATGTTAAACCCAGATGGGGAGCTTCCCCCTGAGTTTCCTGTGAGTAAAGTTCTAGCGCAAGTGCTGCAACAGAAAGTACAGGGGTGAATACCTACATATGACATTCATGTGAAATTTCCCTAAATAGCTCCATTGTGTAGGCTGCGCTGACTACTTGATGAGCTTTCAATATTTTAATGTGAAAAACCACAAATTTGTATTACTCCAAGAAGAATTCTAGCCGCATTTGACAAGAACAAGCATATTAATTGGACCGATCCAGTGCACTACATACTGTGCATGCACTTTAAATGCCGTATCATTTTCAATCACCGTTAAATGCCGTATCATCAACGAAATCCTCTAAGCATATGAAAATGTTCAGGAAATAGTATTTTGCATTGCTAATGCCTCACAGTTTACTGTTATTAAAAGTGCAACAGTTTTGCATGACACTTTGTCAAACGGTCTCCAGATAAATGGCTAAAAGTTTTGGTTTGTGTATGGCCTCCGGTTCCATTACCTCTATGCGTGATGCATGTTCCAGAGGATTTCCCCTTGTTGTTTGAAGCTGCACACATGACTCACTCGGTTTCACTCGCTCTCATTCTTATTCCATCCTTCTCTCTCTCTCTGTCTCTCTCTCCAACGGAGGGGGCTTTTCAATGTTTTGCCTGTGGAGAAACAAATAAAGGGGGAGTTTTAAGACTGATATGAGTAAACTGCAAAGGTGCAATGTCTCACTGCAGGCAGGTGGTTAGACACACTTCAGCGGTCTCAAATGTTTCAGACTTCAGTGGTCTCAACTGTTTCAACCCCCTACACATCTTACTGCAAAGTTAGGTGACGTTTGAATCATGGGAACCATTCACTTCAAGATGAATTAAAGTTATGGGGATAGGGGCTGAAATGTGCTTAACTGTCATGACACTTGTAAAGTAAAGCTTAAGATTTCTTGATTTCTTTTTCATTTCTCATCGCACGAGATTCACCTGTATACATTTCATTCCGGTGGGAAACATACATTTTCAGAATAACCGCCGGCATGTATTTCTCAACATCTTCAGCTTGTTCCTACAGCTGCAGAGATCAGAAGAACATGATAAGCTCTTCAACCCACAGGAATGTGACAAGATACACCGAAATTTGACTACATGGGATTATTTCGTGGAAACGTATTCAAATTAATGATGGCATTGCAAAATAAAGATGTTTTTGACTCAAGTATGTTTACAGCTGCAGTATGGCTTATTGAATAGTTCTAGGTCTTTTTTTGTGAACGAAAAAAGTATTATTGAGAGAAATTATGCATATTAGAAAACTCTTGATAACTTATTTTTTATTTCTGGTTTAAAGGGTTTTACCAAGTAAAATAAACATCTTTCCAATTATGCATGGGGTACACATGTCACTAAATTAAAGGGACCAAGAAGTCCTTCTAAATACTGGGACAAAGTTCAGTAGAACATGATTACAGTACTCAGCAAAGCTTGGTTTACATTCCCTGGTGATTGATATGCGCGTATGGGTGTTTGTTTGGTGGATGACGTATCACTATGATTTCAAGGCCAGATGACTTTCTGTGAAGAGGACAAACGAAAGTTCGAATGAATGCATGTGTTTGAAGTGAATTGGATTGATCAGGTCATTGTATGAAGGCCAGCTTGATAAAATCGAAGGAATACAAAGATAGACGTAAGCCTTGGCTCAGCATTATATGCATTCTGTTCCATTCCAGGGAGTTCCTTCTGAGAAGTTGGATTTCTCTGTATCCACAATGTGGCACGCAGACAGAACCCTATCATAGAGGTTAGTCACAACAAATCCAGCACATTCTCTCTGGATATGCGTCTTAATTTGGTCTGATAAAATTCTCTTGATTTTCAGATAGTTGATAGGCTGCTCAAGCGTGTTGCAGGAAAATTGTTTTCAGGTAATAAAAAACACTCATTTGTCGAAATTCATGCAGTGCATTTATCTTACCCCACTGGCAAATAGTTTTTTAATGTAATATTACACTTAGTAATTTGCCAATGGGACATTTGGACTTTGATTCTCATGTAAATATCCCTTTTTTCCACTAAAATAGTCCAATACCATTAGTATTTTGACTATTTTAGTGGAAAACGAGACAAAAAGTATTGATTAAAAATTATTTTCAATGTGGAAATTTCAATTTTCAATTTGAATATTCAAAAAATGTCTTCTCATTTCTTCTGGCTTTGTATTACCGGTTTGAACATTTCTAATAAAATCATATTATTTTAAACAGTTTGCTGTTTGTCATTTTAGAACATATAGTTTTGTCAAACTTCCCCTGTTTTTAAAAGTAAAACTGTCCTGCAAATGCTGTTCTTGAGAGCCACTGTGATACCCCTGTGTACAATTTAAAAATCTAATATTTAATGAAAAAAAAAAAAAAAAACTTATTGGATCATACTGTACAAAGCAGTTTTTTTTTTTTTTTTTTTTTTTTTTTTTCTCAACCAGACTAAGACTTTTCTAAAACATAAAATCGTTATCGGCTATTGGTTAACAATACGTGACGTCAACAAAAGAGGAGAGTCAATTCAGAGGCAGAGTGAGATTATGAAGACAATAAAAATAATAATTTAGAATAAAGTTCGCCAATGAATCATTCACAGCAAGACCAGAAACATGTAGTAAATAGTCAAGGGTCAACTTTGATTTTATGTCGACTTCGGACCCGTCAGAGTTGAATGTGTGTGCTGTGTGTTCCTGGCACGTGTGTGAACTGTCAGAGGGAACATGTGCGTGGGAGATTTGTGGGAAAATGTCCTGTGACAGCAGCATGAAATGGGGTGAGTGACAGTGGACAGCTGAGGGACGTGAAACGAGACAAAAGGACAGTATATATGTGTCCGAGAACGTGAGTATGTAAGAGGAGAGTGTGTGTGTGTGTGTGTGTGTTCTAGCATCTGTGTATCTGTCTGTGTCTGCAGTGGGGCAAACCGTTTCACATTCCTCAGACGCAGTTGTGTTTTGCATGATTTATAGTTCGTCTGAATCGGTGGTGAGTAGAAGGCATAATTACAG
This sequence comes from Carassius gibelio, assembly GCF_023724105.1. Taxonomy (NCBI): domain Eukaryota; kingdom Metazoa; phylum Chordata; class Actinopteri; order Cypriniformes; family Cyprinidae; genus Carassius; species Carassius gibelio. The sequence continues at coordinate 4,696,384 of NC_068401.1, read as the reverse complement.
AACGTTCTGTAAAGGAATTTTTACATATGGAAATACAAATGGTCACGTCTGCGGATGAAAACAGATCATTCACTTAATGACCGGCTGCAAAAGAGATTTTATTTACAGAACATCAAACTGAACTTTATACTATAAACCAGTTAGCCCACATGAACCCATCTGAGCCCATGAGCTTGCTGTGCAAGGTTTGGCTAAAGCGCTTATTATGCAAATCATTCTTAAAAGGGTAGTTCACAAACTCAATACAAAAATAACATCATACAAGTTTGGAAAGACGAGAATGGAACAATTAAATGATTGTGTTTTACAATGAGAAAACAAATTAATGTTTTAGGAGTTCAGCAAGATTCGAGCTCCGTCGAACTCGAATCGAACGAATCCTTTTATCTGAGTCTAGATATAATCAGCGTGGTCCTGAATCAGGGTTTACCAACAGTTTACAGATTATCACCCAACTGCCAGCTGAGATACGTCAGGAATCTGAAGTTCACTGAACCCTCTTTGTGCAGTAATGAGAATCCATTAGCACGTAACACGACACTGGTCCTAGATCAGAGGCAGCAGATGCTGATGTCTTTACATGGCTATTAGCAGGAGGCATAATCTGCACTCTCAACATTAAATGAAATTAAGAAGAGCTGAAAACTGGACAACTTGCAGACAGAGAAAGTTTCTTAAACACAACAACATATGTTGTATTTTGCACGCTGGTCCCAAACTGGCTTCATAACTAGCTATCCAGTATGACTCCCTTTGGCCAACCAGTCTGTCATCTCACAGACAATACTGGTTGACCAACTTCACCAACTGGTCAACAGCATGGCTATCATATTCAACCACCTAGACCAGCACCAATCCAGTATGGGCCAGTTTTGACATTTCTGTTGAGCAATGCTAAAATATAATCTCACTGTTATGTACTTACACATTTCAATTTTATTTTGAAAACAACATTTAAAACAAACAAATAAATAAACTAATTTTTTTTTTTCAAAATACATAAAACAAAATAGAACTGTATTAACATTTTCTGCTAAGTAATATTTATCAGTAGTGGACAGTAGCAATAGAAAATAGGTTTATGTAATAATAATAATAATAATTAATTAGAGAACAAAAAAGGAGTTTCAGTAGGTACTTCCAAAGATTTATTTCAACCTGCTATGACCAGTATTTGTTGACGTAACTTGATTTAGTCACATTGATTTAAATATATTCAATTATATACTGGACTTTAATTAAAACTAATTTTCAAGTGATTAAACAGTTTTACTGTATATTTGAGTAACAATAAAAAAACCTGCAGTGCACATTTTGTCATTAAACAACTTAACCAACTTTGCATGAACCCTAATTGTAAACCACTTGGTAACCAATCACTCTCACTACCACTCCTAAATTTAAACATGAACCAGAGAAATCATTTGATCTCTTTCCGCTGATTCTATCATTTCTATTACTGTAAAAAGAAGAAAAAAAATCCCCATCTCTGCATAGGAGTGCATTTGCCACTTTCTAAGTTTTGACCTCCCCCTGTTGGAGAGGTGTATACTGGAGCATGTCTCTCAGGTCTGGGGTCAGGAGGTGAGGAACTCCTTAAAGAACCAACCAAAGAGCAAAGACCAGGAGCCTCCTTCTTTAAAAGACCAAAGGAAAGGAGACGAGAGCCAGACAGATGCCCTATCTGAGGTCTGAACTCCTTTATAAAGAATAAAGTACGGCCTTAATCTAGTGTACTTAAAAGACAATTTGTCTTTCTGAAACAAATAGTTCACCTTGATACAGTACCCAGATCGAATGAATCAAAAGCCTTGAAGCTGATGCCATTTTTCTTATCTTTATCCACCTTGAATTGGGTGTTTAGTGACATCTAAAGCTAAATGTTATTTGTTGCCCAATGTTTTCCTCTCTGTTATAATGAGCATGCATGTGGTTTTGTTATAAATCATAAACACATTTGAGATGGGGTGTTGAAAATTGTTTGATTGTTTAAAAGCGTGTGCGTGAATAGAACTGAAACACCGGTTGACTTGGTGAGAGCTGCAGTCTAGTCATCGACGTGAACTCACGGTTGGATGGATGAATCATCAGAACCACAAAGAAAGTTCTGCAAGTCGTTCATTCTTAGAATCATCCAGCGTTTCACATCAGAGAATCTGATCAGAGGTCAGACATCATTTCAACAATAAAAAGACGAATCAAATGATATTATGTCAACAATACATCAGAGAAACGCACATTCATATATCAGGGTCTTGAAAAAAAAAAGAAATTACATTTTGCATAAATAAATAAAAATGTTTTTTCTATGGTTACAACAAGTGGTGCAGGTTAAAGGGTTAGATCACCCGAGAATGAAAATTCATCCATCTTCTACTCACCCTCAAAGCATCCTAGGTTTATGTGAGTTTCCGCTTTCGGAATAATCCAATCAAAGTTAAATAAAAAATTGTCCTTGTTCTTCCAAGCCTTTCAATGGTGTAAGCGGGCGTTTGTTGTCAACTGTTCAGAAGACGTGAAATAAAGTGCACACATCTTTAAATACAGTCTTGGAAGAGCAAAGGCAATTTCTTATTATAACTTCGACTGGATTATTCTGGAAGATGAAAGTCACATACACCTAGGATGCTTCGAGTGTGAGTAAAACGTGGGCAAATTTTCATTCTCGGGAGAGCTAAACCTTTAACTCTCTAAAAACGACTTCTTGACCAGTTTCAGATTAACATAATCCCTATTAAGGTTGCTATGCAGTTCCTATTGTATTTTAAGTGGTTACGAAGGTAGAAGGTATTACAGATAGAAATGAATAAATTACATAAATCAAGTCCAAAATTAATACTTTAGATTAGAACCTTAGATCTTTGTTTTTACACACAGGCATTCTAACCACACTTAACTTGAAATTCTGTAAACCGTTTTGACTGATTGCTCCCTCATGTGGTTCTTGTGTCTAGTCTATAAATACACAAGTAAAATCTATAGGGGAGATGCGATGAGAGTGTCGCAGTAAACAAGTTATGAAACGCTGCAAACATGCTTCTTATATACCTGTCTCAAAATAACATGGTGTGGTTTAGACGTCATCACTTCTGTGGGCACGCATGGTTTGGCCAAAAACACTGAATAACATCATTTATATCCCAAGATCTTAGTTTGTGTCCCATTAAGTGTGCTTGAGCTGATCCACTGTCACCTCTGTCCAAACACAATTCTGTTACCGCAGCTCATCTGGACAAATGTTTGTCTGCGTCCCTCTCTGATGTCATTTCTCTTAGCACTGTTGAGATAAACAGGAGAGAGTGAGAGTGATGGAGACAGAAGGGAACGTCAAGCATGAGTGCTTCAGGAGTGACCCTTTACAGAAGTAGCTCTGATCACCATCACAGACGCTGTGAACACAATGACACACACTGCACATTTACTGCATACACATGCAAAACTCACCGACGTGTGGAAGCCCATTTTTGCCAATGACTAAAATTTACAAAAGGTAATTGCGACTTTTTACTTGACAATTCTGACTTTTTTCTTGCAAGTGCAAGTTTACATCAGAATTACGTGAAGTTTTTAATCAGAATTGTTAGTTATTAATTCGCAGCTGGGTGTTTTAAAGTCAGAATTGCATGATATGAACTGGCAATTCTGTGAAATAAAGTCAGAATTAAGATAAAAGCTCACAATTCATATCTCACCATTCTGACTTATAATAAGCAATTGTAAGAAATTACTATTTCCCTCAGAATTGGACTTTTATAACTCGCAGTTGAGAATTAATGTCTCACAATTTTTTCAGAATTCCAAGAAATAAACTCGCAATTGCAATAAAAGCAGCACTGCGATATAAACACACAATTGCGAGTTCAATATAAGTTTGGAATATTTTCACATTTTATTGTCTGATTGTCAGTGAGTTGCACACCTAATTTCAATACTTATCTCGCTAATAATAATATAGTTTAATAAAATAAAAATAGTTATTATTGCAAAATGAACCCCGCCAAAAACTCCAATTTATAAGAAAAAGTGTTTAGAACTTCCTGCGTGAACTTCCTGGACTCCAAGACCCTCGTCACGTTAACCGCACTGGAAACTTCCTCTCACACCTGTAGTTCAGTGGTGCCGTAATAGAAAGTGGCCCACAATAGCAACACAAATAAACACTACTGCGTCTAATTGTGCGATTTCCCTTTAGCGTAGGCTTTTGCTGTAATACGTAGGCCCTTTGTTTTTTTTTGCGTAGGTTCTCTCTCCCCCAGACCACAGACCTATGCTCTATATACATTCATGCCTTCAGATGGATTTTTCTTGCCACAGCAGTGCAGGAGGACAAATTGAGATGTTTCTTTCTTTCAAGTTGGAATGAGTCTTGTCTTCACACCAAACGCCATTTTAGGGATGGTTGCCATTTCTGTCTCAGCTATGTGTGAATTGAGACAGAGATGCCGCCGAGATGAAAGAGAGTTTCTGTAAATAGATCTATAGTGTGAAAAGCTGTGAGGGGTCTTAGGGTATGTGCATTATATATGGCAGAATAAAATGGCTCTTGCTAATGACTTTCCTCCTTTTAATCATACTGTAACTTTCTCACACTATCATTTCCACCACAAGTGGTAAAATACTGTGTTTTTACAGTGACTAATGCGGTAACGGGTAACTTAAGTATACGTTACCCTTCCCAAGTCGAGCAGAGGAGGACGGGTGTCCTTTTCGAGCCATTGTTCCTCCTACGGTTTCTTCATAACCCTGTGTTTTCCCTTACATCTGTACAGGCCACTTCACAGCAAAAATGAAACCAAAGGTTAAGAAGTCAATGTGAAAATGGCATAATTAATGCAAGACAACCCTAGTAAAAAAATACAAATCAAATATATTTAAAATACATTTATTTCATACTACTATAGTTAACATCTATTCAAATGTTTACCGATGTATTTACTGATATAAAAGTTAGATTTAAACTTTATTTGGAGTACTATTTGTGCACAACGCACATTTCTTAATCTTAAGCCTAAAATGTGTTTTAAGGTCACTATCTTCATATCTTTAAATGCAAGATTTTTAAAGTGTATTTAAAGTACGCTATACTTGCAATAGTTCCACTTTAACACAATCAAATATACTTCAGTGTATTTCGGCAGTATTCTGCACGCATTAAGTACAAAATTAGTTGTTGCAATTAAGCTAAATTTAAGTATACCAGTTTAGTATATTTGCAAGTATTTATTATTAAGTACATAACATATCAATGTATTTGTAGTATACTTGGCCTTGAAATAAATCTATTTCAAATACATTTTTTGTATATTTCTATTTATTTATTTACTTAGAATAATCTTAAGAAACTCCAAGTGTAATTTTAAGACACCATGAATATGAACTGAAGTGTGCTTTTAACATACTCTATATTAAAAATGTATTTAGTAACCACTTGTATATAAATGTTTGAAAGATATATAAATGTTTGAAAGCACATTTTAGTTCATATTCATAGCGCCTCAAAAGTAGCACATTTAAGTACATTTAGATGATTTTAAGATAGTACTACATAATTATTTTAGTATATTAAGAACAAATTCAGTGCCTGAAAATAGAGCATTTTAAGTACATTATGAAAGTGCACTTGTTTTTCAATTGAGGCTTTAATTCAACATATGGCACATATGGCAAAATAGCATTTTATTTAGACTAAGTAAGTATTTAGATTTTAAATTTAATAACCATGTACTTTAAAATTACAATTAGATTTAGTTTCTAGTAAATGGGTGTATTGTCAGATTCGAGCTCCTTGAGTTTCCTGCAGGTTAAATGGATGAGTCTGTCCATTGGTTCTTTGTTCACAGCTGATAAACAGTTGATCTATGCCAGCCAGAGGTCACATATAGTAAAACATAATTCATCCAGTATTAACGTATAACCACAGGAGCCACATAAAAACAGGAAGTACTATCTTGCTGACAGGAAGTGGGTGAAAAACACATGTGTATGACAGTGTGTAAAAACCTAGTTTTGTTGCATTCATCTTCTAAGATTGGAACGGTGTCACACTACTTGTGTTGCAAACTAAATCTGAGAAGCTCTGAGCCACATCCCACATCCTGATACACCTCTCCCTGCAGCGGTGTTTAGTGCTGCTGAGTGTACTCATTTTACACACTTACATTACAGTAAATAGCAAGTACACTTCAGTGTGCAGGGATTTACACAAACGGATAACTTCAGCGGGCCATTCATCATTAGACCATAACTCAATGTTGAGGATAGGTGCTCAAACTTATGATTTCATATTGCAGGTGCTAAAAACTGTAAATTACTTGCCAATCAACCACAAAGAAGACATTAGCAATGGCATAGCAACAGAAAAACCAAAAACACCCTTGCGACTGCACTGTAAGGTCCTAGAAAACCCTCAGATCAATCAAGTAGCTGCATAGCAACATCCTGGCAACACCCAGAACACCCTAACAGCTTACCACTTTTTTTCAGAACATGTAAATATCTAGGGCCAGTTTTACTAACAGCTTGCGCCAGTGCAAACCATCTTTTGGTGTTAAAATAGTACTGTCAGGATTTACAAAAGACGCTAATTTGCCCTGATCATTAACACAGGCACCAATTTGAAATGGTACACACAAAAGGACAATACAGTAAAAAAAAAAAAATTTCCTATGATTACCAGTCCAACAGTTAAAAGAAAAATAGATTGGCTTATTTATGCTAAAGCTCCATCAAGACCCCGTCATCATGAAAGTAGGTCTGTTGATTCCCCTTTGCCAACACAACTGTCACTGGGTCCTCGCCGCTCCTTGTCTAAACAGATGGGAGGTTTTCAATGCTCTTTGGTTTGTCCATTATGTTTACACTTTGAGTCATATTAGTCACGGTTCTTTTCAACTTTATGAGTCACTATGGCGAAGGCATATGACTAGCGCTCAAGCGTTACAAGACACAAGGATCCTGTTCTGACCTCTGTTGAGTCGAGGGGCTTCTCTCTCTGGGACGTTACTTTACCTGCGGCAAAAAGTTATTACTGAAAGTCAATGCCTTAGCATTGGATATCTTGTCCTTTTGTGTATTACAGTCCTTAGGTGCAAACAATAACTATTAGCTTATTGCTTTGTTGTGGCTCACATTGTGTGCCTGAACATTTACTATCAACCTTTTTCTAATAATATTTTACTACCCTGTTTTGTTCTCAGAACAATGAGTCATCTACCTTCCAGATGCTTGTTGTTTTCTGTTGCCCTTATCTTATTTTAGCTTCTTATTTATGCCGTTTTTAATGAATGTGTCATATCACTGTCTCTATGCTTTCATGATAGTGTTACAGATGCCTCTGGCCAATGGAGATACAGATAACTAAAAACCTTTGTCCTCAACTGAATCTTTAAAAGAACAGTAACACAAAAATGAAACCTAAATGTCACAATTTACTCACTCCTGTGTCATTCTTAATTACTTTCTTTCTTCGATCTCTCCAGATAATTGAATAATTGATATATTAATTTGTTTTTAACATTAAAGGTGGACTGTTAATCAACAGCTAGCCGTGCATTATACCTTACTTACCCAATGCACACAACACTGTTTGCTTTGTTGCAAAGTGGTCTCAAGTGGCTTTATAAGTCTTCATCTGTAGAGTCATATGACTTTCTTTTATGATACATTTGATGAATCATTAAGGATTTTCTATGAAAAAAGTTCAGCATTAACATTCTTCAAAATGTCTCCTTTAGTGTTTCCCATTCAAATATAGTAATGAGTGTTTGGAAAAAATGATGACAAGTTCGAATCTGATCATTAATCAGTGCTGACAAAAGATAGGAATCTGATTCTGATCAGTAATCAGTTTGTGTGTTTTGCACGAAGCATGTATCTGTTGGAATACTCAAGGCGTTGAGCTGAAGGTGGTTTCAACTGAGGTTTATAGGGTGTAAAGACAAACACATGATGGGCTCGTGAACACCTCTGCAAGTGTGACCAGGGACACATGAGAGCATCATAGACTGCCTTTACCACCCCACTGTGATTGTAAATGTGCCAATGACGCATATTCAAATGACCAAATTGGGCAAAAGAGACACACAAACATTCACTCTTTCAAGGCAGCAAACTAAGGTGATAGCTGACAGACTCTGAGATAAAACAGTTCAGAGATAATGATGAGAGTGCAAGTGTGTGTGCTGTGGCCTTTAAAGGATGTGGGTGTGTGTGAGATAAGCATATGTGCCATGTAAATAAAACAATAAACACCTGACAAACAGACCAGTTCTTGACTTTTTTTTTCTTTTCTTCCTGATTTTGCAAGATCATGCCTTGTGGCAAGACATTCAGTTCAGTTATTCCAAACGTGCATTACCCAACAGTCACAAACACAACGGATAACGTTATCAGCAAAAAACATCCTGCCAAGTTACTCAACCCAAAATTCATTCCCTCTAGAATTTAACCTGTTTCAGACGAAACCAAAGCAGTAGTCCAAATACAAGTTGGTACTTCTCTCCCCAATCAAACACACTCCCACACAGGCCGGAATTTCTTGCACTGGATTCAAATTGGTGCAAAACCCAAAAAAACAAAGCATCAACGTTCTGTTAGTACATGTTTTGAATGCCTCCGAGCACAATTTTCCTGTCTTCTTTCATGTTTTTCTCTTTTTTTGATTGGGGGTCTGAATGATTCATGGTTTCGGTGAGCATTTCGTGCATGCTGTATATCCATATCCCGCAAAAAATAACATGGAGTGTAGTGTGATATCTTCTCAGGATATCTCCTTTAAAGCTTGTTGGAAGCTTGTTCACATTCCTGGTTACAATACAGACACTCTGCACTCATAAATCGATTCCCCATCTCCTATTTACAGTAATCTGACCTCATACTTCAGCAACATATTAATTATTATCTTAGGTGGCCATTACAATTCAGCTTAATGTTCTTCATCTTTATAAAGATCTTAATGATCTTTATATTCAATGCTGCATTGTTATATTTATTGTGCGAAGAGATTCAATTCAAATGATTAAATCTTCCAATTGCATGTCTTATTAACTTGATACTTGAGTTTAACTGCACACTATGGCAATGTAACCTAAGATTTCATTAAACAGCACAAATTTGAATCAGTGGTTCTGAACTGATTTTGCTACATTAAGAGCATGAGAGTTTTTTTTTTTTAGATTTCCAATCTAATTCAACATTATAATCCTGTGTTTAATTTTTTATATATTCATACTTGAATGTTTATTTTGATTTGTTGTTATGTCACACACACTTCTCATAGATGCAGCATAAAGCCTGCAAAGTATGTTTTCAAATTCCAAACCACCAATCAGAGAAGCCGATGTTTCTATGGAAACTGTAAATCATGCCAAAAGTGCTCAAAAGTAACCACCCTTTCCCATGAAGTCGAGTGAGCATTTATTTGCTCTCAAACTTATATACTTCCTTATGTTGTAATAAGCTTAAAAATCATTGTTTCATATAGTCAAAAGTTTGACTGCATATTACAGTGTGTTTTTATGATTCAATTACATAATTTGCAATGAACGGCAAGGATAAAAAAAAGAGCCTTTGATTTTGGAGAAAGACTTTTGGAGAGGAATCCCAGTCCAACAGGTGGTAAAGTGTAAAAGATTGAGAGAAAGACAGGAAAACTTACACAAACACTTGAAAGTAAAAAGTACACAACATCCTGTTAGCATTCAAAAAGAAATAATTCAGTTACTTAAGCAATTAAATCATCATTCATGGCACCTCTACAGAAAATGACACTCACATTCAATTCAGTATTAGCACTTTAAACTGATGTTGACTCAGAAAAACCACAAATGCTGCATTCATCCCTGCAACCCCTCCCACTGCAACACAAACCTCTACACACTCCACCTGAGTGTATCTGTTAAACCACTCATACACGCTCTTAGTCACTTCATCTGGGTCAGTGCCATGATGCTCGCTACTCTAGAGCTCTGAGATTCACAACAACAAGCTTCAAGAACGACTTTCCACAGAACAAGAGTAATGTCTACATCCTAACTATCATAGGATCCCATAAAAGACTACTATACCTGAATACCCAACAACTCTTATTTTGACAGTACAAACCATACAGACGTTAAATGCAGAAGCAGCTAACTTTAATCAAATATGGAGGAAAAACAACCCATTTAAACTATTTTTGTCTATACTTCAGTCTTTGATCTTTCAAGCTGTTTAATGGCAGTCAGCGGGTGTTACTGTTCATCAGTCCAAAAGAAGTTAATTAAAGCACATCCATCCATAATAAAAACTACCTCACATGGCTCCGGGAGGTGAACAATGTCCTCCTGAAGTGAATCAATGCATTTTTGTAAGAAAAAGAACCATATTTAAAACATAATGTTCACTTTAATCTAGCTCACGCTCACTGTTGTATACAGAAACAGCTCTGGGGGGGGTGACGTATGAGGTCGGCTTTGCACATTTGATATTATTTTCGGCGTAGAACATTTCTTTTTTATATAAGTGTTTGTAAATATCAAGTAACGCAATTTATGATTAAAATGCTATATTCTGTTATTTGTCTTTATGTTCACTGTTAATCAATGTGGCAAACAATATGACTTTGTATTAAGTGCATGTATAATTATGCATACATTTATCTGAACTTAGTCCAGCGATGTTATTATTAACTAAAACTAAACTATAAAAGATTTTTGCTAATTTAAAATTAAGATGAAATAAATTAATATTTAAGTATTAGACGAAAAACTTTACTAAAACTAAAATTTAGTTTTGTTGTTTATGTTGAAGCACTGAAATTACCAACAAAAATAAAACTAAAACATGAGGAAAACTAATAAATGTATTATAATAATACCTTTAAACTGTTTAGAAATAAAGTAAAACTAAAACTAAAAGCCAATTCAAATATTCCTAAAAATGTTATAGCATAAAACAATACATACATAACACTACACACTTCTAAAGAGAGAAAGAAACTGTAAAAAAGTTAAATTGAAAGAGGCTTAAACTTTACAACCACTCCTTGAGAAATGCAAATACTGCCCACCTTTACCACAGGGCTCTCTCTCTCTCTCTCTTCCATTAGGAAATATATCATCACCTATTCACACCCTCACGTCTTTCCTATGGGAAAGAATGTGCTCATTCATGTTCTACCAAGGATATCAGTTAATCCAACTGAATGTAATCCAGCTAAATCATCTGTGCTTTGCTATTATCCGTCATGGAACTGGGAGGGGCAGCCGTTTATTTGTTTACCAAGGCCTAAGGGGTTAGTTATTTCATAAATTACATGAAATAACAGTAAGAGTATCCAAAGAACACACTGTGTGTGTGTGTGTGTGTGCGAAGCTGTACATTAATGGGTTTGACATCGACAGGATGCTGCTGGTAAAACAAGCCTGTACAGCTCAACACTGAATCACACATTCCTTGATCCGTGAGAGTAAACTTTCACTCACTTTCTCACTTCCTTTGCACCAAACCCCATCTCCGTTCTCTCTCAGTCTTCCTCTAGACTTGTGCATTTCATTCAAAAAGCAGCATGGTAATATTTTGGTACATGTCCAAAAATATGGTAACATCATTGCACCATATGTAAAAGATGTCAGTCTTTCAGAGAGACTTGTGTCTTCTCCCAGCTGTTGGTCTCCATTTGACCCAGTGAACCGTTTACAGCAGGCATTTGCCATAGGACCGTGTTTATTTAAGCTGTTTATATTGTTAAGACCACTGCCTTATACATACTGTCAGAGGATCCAGGATGCATACTAATCTCAACAGCCTCCATCCACGCTAAATACACACGTTACACCCTCACAGCGCTTCAACATTACAGACGGTGAGATACAGAACTAGGGCCAGATTTACTAAACAGGGCAAATTAGTGTGTGAGGGCAATCTCATAAAAGCACTAATGGGAGTGGAAAGTTTTGACAATGTGCAAATTAAAGAACACGGATCATTTCCATAATGAGCATAATGACCAATGCAATCTACCAAATCAGCAGAGGGTTGCAAGCAGAGCAGACAGTAATCAGGTGCAGGTAATCTACTAACAACGCAGGCTCAAAATGGGTTATGCTTTTTTTTTTTTTTTTTTTTGAGAGAGGAAAAATAATGGTGCAAGTATCAGAAAATTGATTACCGCAAACCTTAGTAAAGTAACCTTGCATTATTCATCTAAATGCTCTCCTCCCATTATTTTGCATCTGACAGGGAATCTTCTACAAATGCATATTCAATAAAGCCAGTCACAAAAATAAATGTCTGCACCTTTAGCTGCATGTCTGTAGTAAACCTGATGGTAGTTATGTAGCACCAAATGAGGGATTGAGATTTTGCAAGCTGTTAAACTGCATGTAACTGTATATCTGTGACCCTGGAGCACAAGACCAGTCTTAAGTCACTGGGGTATATTTGTATCAATAGCAAAAAATACATTGCATGGGTCAAAATTATACATTTTTCTTTTTATGCCAAAAATCATTAGGATATTAAGTAAAGATCATGTTTCATGAAGATATTTTGTGAATTTCTTCCAGTAAATATGTCAAAACTTCATTTTTGTTTAGTAAAATGCATTGTTAAGAACTTCATTTCGACAACTTTAAAAGGCGGTTTTCTCAATATTTCAATTTGGATTATTCAAAGAATTTGGAAAAAATGCATCATGGTTTTTATGAAATTATTTCTAAAGGATCGTGTGACAGTACATTAACTGGAAATTCAGCTTTTCCTGATAAGGAATATATTGCTTTTTTTTTCTTTTTTTTTAATACAAAATAGTTATTTTAAGTTCACAATGGTCACACTTTATCTCGAGGTTCAATTCTCGCAATTAACAAACCATTAACTGTGACTTATCATGCCAATAAACAACTAGTTAACAGTGAGAAATGGTCCCTGTACAAAAGTGTTACTCTGTGTTTTTGATCAAATAAATGCAGGCTTGGACATCTTTCAGATCTTACCCCAGAGGAAGGAGAAAATGTCTACTGCTTTTATTTTTCTGCTATCAGTGTCTGAACTGCATTTGAAATTTAGTTACAAATTAATCTGTCATGGAGCCAAACAATACAGATGCTAACACAGTGTGTAACATCCTTTGCTTAAAATCTTTTAACTGAACTATGTGTTAGAATGTGCAATAACACTTCTCCTGTTACCAGCTCTCAGGTTTCTAAATATTAGCAGAAACATTTTTAATTTTAGCTTATAAATATAAATATTAAGTATATCGGATCATGTTATTAGACCACTGTTTTAGACATTACAGACTTCCCATTCAAGCAAACAGGAGCTATACTTCCACGACTACAAAATAGCTGTGATGGCGGTCGAGTGGACTGACTCACTGGGTTTCACTGAGAGTTCTTCAACTCTAGTGGTATGAAGGTTTGTTTGCTTAAGTTAACACTGTCATTCTAAGACTGATATGGATGCAAATTCATGTACAGAATATTCAAAGCACTTACTCAGCACTGTTAACAGATAGATGATTGTTTGCTTAATCACTAAAGCTCCTGCAGTAGAGAGCTGTTATTACCTGCTTTCTGCATGCCTGACTCCTAAAGGTTCACTCACGCACACACACACACACACACACCAGTGAAACATCTGTCATCATCTGCTAACCCTCAGCTCAGCCCCAAACCTTTAGGATTTTCCCATTTCTTGGAAAAGTTCTGCAGGCGGATGAAACCGTCCAAGCAGTTTAAATGGATGTGTACAAAGATATTTGTTGACATTGTCATTTTTACATAAGCGGAAATAAAATAAATAATAAAAAATAGATATACCTTAAAAAAAGCTTGATAACAAAAACATAAATGTTAAAACATAATATGTCATAAAATACACTAATCAGATATACATACATTACCTTTCAAAATAAATAAATAAATACTTATATTAAGCTAGGATGTGTTAAATTTATATTGATAGAAAGACTAATATTGTCACAAAAGATTCCTATTTTTAATAAATAATATTTTTTTTAAATACTTTTTTTAATTATTAGAAAAGAAGTATAATAAATTAATAATAAATCAGCATATTACTATGATTTCAGAAGGGTCATGTGACACTGAAGACTGGAGTAATGATGCTGAAACAGCTTTGTCATCACAGGGATACATTTTGTTTTTAAGAATATTCAAATAGACAACAATTTTAAATTCTAATAGTATTTCACAATACTACTGTTTTTACTGTATATCTGATGGAATAAATGTAGCCTTGATGACAAAAGAATAATAATAAAAATAACTAACTGATCCCAAAGTTATGTGTGTATCTGAGAGAGAGAGAGAGAGAGAGAGAGAGATGAAACTGAATTAGTAAAATTTAAAATGAAAACAAATTTAAAAATAAAAGCTAATTTAAAATATCAGTAAATGTAACCGTCTATAAATAATACCAGAAAAGCAATGCTTGATATTATATCATACTAAAGATACTAAAATAAATTTGCATGCTTTTGAATCAAACAATTCTAAGTATGATAAGATGATTTCAAAGGCAACAATTGTTCATAATTCATCAGAGACTCTATCAACTCTCTTGGCTTAAGCCAGTAACCTGACATATCATGGCAAGCACGAATGCCCTTGCACCATTTTTGCCACTCGCAATTTCTTAGAAAATTTCAAACTCTATTTATTATAATAAGAGCAATTCATGAACTTAATGATTAACCAGACCACTAATGATTGACATTACACCCCCGTACTCTGTGTGAGAGGGAAGCGGCGTCTAACAGAGCTCTGGACTTTGATGAAGCCGCCAGCCAATCAAATCCACAGGCCGCTCAGATACGTAATCTGGCCTATCTCCCAACACAACTCAGAATAGCTTCTGTGTGGTGGGAAAATATGTCCTCATACACATATGCATAAGTGAGTGATTGAGAAACAGAGAGACTCCATGTTTAGCGAACAAATCTAGTTTGAGCCAGCAGCATGTAATATACACCCAATGACCCGCTCCTGACACAATCGGTCTTATCTGCAGAGTTAAATGACTCTGTAGTTAAAGGAACACTAGACGACATTCATTAGTTCCCATTCAGCCAGTGTTTCAAGGGGTATAAAAACAGCGGCTCCTTTAAAGAAATATTTCATGCAAAAATTCAAGCGATGTCATTCACTCACCCTCATGCTGTTTCCAAACCAGTGTGACTTTCTTTTTTATCCGTCAGACACAAAAAGAGATCATTAGGTCAATATTTTTTCAGAAAATTACAACAAATTAAGCTTTAAAAATTACACAAAAGCATCATAAAAGTGGTACATACATGTCTCATAGTATATTCTGAACTTTACATCAGAATCTGAAAACCTTGACATCTGACTGGCCATTCAATGAGAGCCCATTAGACACACAGCAATGGCTGATTTGTGAACAAATCTTTGGAGTTAAACCTTTTTAATGTATTGTTCATAATACGTTCTATCTGATTCATTCACAAATCAGACTCATTCAGTTCTTCAGTTCAATGATTTGCTCACAGCTCACGATTATCACTGACTAGTGATTTAAATTTTGGTTCGTTCCTTACATGAAGCCATGTAATGACTTCAGAAGACATCAACATATTGTGCCAGTATTATAAGAACTACTTTTATTTATTTAGTTATATATATTTGCTTATTAACTGAAACATGCAACCCCAGCTCCTGTTCTGTAAACTATGACAGGAAAGTCATTTCTGGGTGACCTAATCATTAATTCATGCTCAAGCTAATGATTCTATGATGTAAAAACTCATAACTTAAATGTCCCCATCACAATGACTATAATAAAATAACCAGCTCTTTGAACAACTGGTCATGAAGTGCTAGGATGAGCCTGTGAGTGATGTTACTGGCTAATATTCGTATCTGCTGAATCGACCAACAAAAGAAGCTTGACAGATGCACTTTCTCACATGATTGCAAACGGACCTGGTTGTGCTGTAATAGTAACTAAATGACGTGTGTTATAACAGCGGTAACATTAGTTCATTACCCTTATATTTAAGCTGTTATCATATGAGCAAACACTACCTGGTGCTCTCTGCGTTTACCTTGGATTTGATCTCATGTTGATTCTCAGCTGACGGGGGAACATGTCCTCAGCACTGTCACTCTGACATTACTGTGGCTGTCAGTCAAGTTCTTTGTACATGACATTGTTCACTGAACATGGTGCAAAGTCAGGTAAACACCAAGTTTACTCAATATTAACTATTTACAACATGAAAATGCACATTATTTTGAAATGGACAATTGGCACAATCTTCTGATGCTGCTAATATATAATTGGTCTATTAATCTGCATAATAGATCATATGAGTCTCTCTGTGATTACAAAGAAATGTAACATTCTTTGCTTGAAAACCTCATTTTCAACCGAGCTCTGACAGGAAGAGCTGTCTTGAGGTCGAGAATTAGAAAGCTGAAAAGCAAAGCAAGAAAAGGCATCAGCAAAAAGCTTTATAGACAGTGAAATATTTTAATAATGATCCCAGCTCTTTTTGAGACCGAAATGAAACCAAAGCTCGTGATTCAGGAAGGAAACCGCTCTGTGTAAGCTGCGGTAACAAGCAGAGGAGCAGGGTGTACAAAGCCTTCCAACCGCATATAAAGTTTTCACTGCCTTTGCTTTAAATTCCTGTGTGAGATTGTGCATGCGTGTGGCATACATGCTTTTGCGTGGGACGGCTGTGTGGCCTGCGAGCGACAGCTTTTTCATTCTTTCACCGAGTCAGGGAGGAGTGTGTGTCAGTGTGATTACAGACTACGCAGTATCCTTCCTCCCCCTCGCTGAGCTTCACATACTGTGGTCTCAGACGGCGTCCAAGGATCTTCACTGTCTTCCATCACGACATTTCGAGACAGGATTTGAGACGAGCGTGCACACACATGACAAACACGTATGTGTATTATGTGAATGCACACACACTTTGAGTTCCATGGAGAATGAGTATTCCTGTATATTCTTAAAAATAAAGGCTCTCACAGTGATGTCATAGAAGAACCATTTTTGGTTCCCCGAAGAGCCTTTCCATAAAGAGCTTTTAAGAGAAACATTACCATTTTCTTAGTTTAAGGAAACTTTTCTAGGTCGTTTATTACTAGTTCATTTTAGTGTCTCTTTAATATTCTGGGTCAGATTCATGGGATATTTTTAAGAGTAAAATTCTTCTTAACTGCCATTTTCTTCTTATTTTCAAAAAGAAAAAAAGTTTTGAATATTTTCGTAATAAAACATACATTACAACATTTTTTTTAAAGAACTGATGTAAAAATATACAGAATAATAGATAGAATGATAGACAGTATGACAGAACAATAGAGCAATAGATAGAAGATAGGTTATATAAATTTAAGCTTTTTTAAATGAATTGTTGCATTTAAGAATTACAGCATTAGAATACATATTTCTAGGGATAATTGATCATTGACATTGCCATTAGTATTTGTGAAATGCAACTTTTTACTGAATTCGAAATTCAGTAGTCTAACAACTTACTAAAACAAGTCAAAAATGGAGCTAGTTTTTTAATTTCAGTCCATATGACAATGTTTGTCAGCTTTCAGCACAGAGGAGAGCACCCCAGACACATTCACTGTAGAGAAAGCGTAAAAAAGAACCGTTTCTCATGGGACTGATGATTGAGAGCTCAGCAAGAACCATTCATTCAATCAGTTAAAGACTGTCATTTTCTTCTAAAGATGTTCTTAAGAATATATTTCAGAACTTCTTAATTTTGAAGAACTGTATGTAAGAACATTCTTATGAACTAATCTTAAGAATCTTAAGATTCTTAATCTTAAGATTATTGTGAATCCAGCCACTGGTCTCTAGATATGGCTCAGCTTCATTTAATGTAAGTTGAAGTGGTTTTTATTTGATAATTTTTCAGACAAAAATGTAATGCATTTAAAAAAAAAAAGGAAACACAATTTATTCAACACTCTGCACAAGCAAGGAGCGCTCACATTTTCTTACAAGTCTGTGAAATGGTTGACTAATTAGACTTTCAAAAGGGATAAATCATGGAAGTATCCATATATCCTTAACAGCCCAATTATTTGGTGTTTTATTAACAATCTTTAAGATTATGATCAAATACGTCAAGAATTCATAAAGCATGGCAAGAATTCATCAGAGAAGAAGAAAAGTGAGCAAAACGGAAGGTGAATGGATAGGGCCTGTAAACGTCAATATTCACCTTGAAGACCATAGAGAGAAAAAGAGCTGCAGATGCTAAAAAATTAATTACAGATACCAATGCTAAAATGCAAAAAAAAGATCATGATCATGATATCTGAACAGCTGGAGCACCAACATCTGTCCTGACCAGACAAATCAATTGATTTGAATTTCATCAAACCACTTGTTGACAGATTTAGAGAGAAGATTGAGAACCAGATTTCCTCCTTCAACATGGCAGATGTTCAAATAGACAAAAGTCCATTGCAGACTACTCACAATGCATATGCATTGCAATATTGCATATTTCCTATATATGTTGCATATACTCATACACACATGCACATATAAAATCACATTACATGCTGCACATTCTTTCTACATCTCGGTCCACCCAGATGTTCCCTTTAGCTGTCATCACGCCACCACCATTCACACCACAAAGCCCTTATACGGGTGTCTCTGCAGGCCACTGTAATGACAACTGCTAGAAAGATCAAATGTCTCAGCCACGTTTGCATTACACTGTGTGAGAGAGAGGAAGCGAATGAGAGAAAAAATAAAAACGGCTTAGTTAAAGGTACAGGTTTTCTTTTTTCTTTTTTTAAAGAGCAGTGACGTTACTTATGGGAAAGAGGAGGGTCTATGAAGTGTTAAAGACACACCTGGGGGTTCACACGTGCACCGCACGCAGCAAGAGTGTGGTGGGAGTATTGACGGAGCTGTCAGTTATAAATGGGTGGGATCATCGGAGGATTTTGGAAAGGGGGTGTAAAGGCATCTTTCGACTTGCATTTGTAATGTGAGAAGGGGGAGGTGGGCTTTTCTGGGTAAATGTAAAGTCTACTCAAGTTCTTCCATGGAAATGTGACACGTTGACTGTTGACAGTGCCAACGGTACTGCATTATGCTTCTGTTTGCTAAAGCTGATTGGCTTTGGAGATGCAGCCAAAGCTGCAACCCCATTCATACTGTCTTGCGCCTGGATTTACTACATAGTGAGCGAGAGGCCCACGCTGCCAGACTGAGCACAGCCCATTTCTAATTCTCTAGTCTAAACACTTCTTATTGGAATTCTGAAGCACACATAGCTCTGAACACAATTAAGCCTTAGGCTGTAGCACACTTTATGAAAATGTTTAAAAAGATAAAGAAAAAAAAAAAATCGCAAACTAATTGTCTGACTGAATGTGCGGTAAACCGCTGCTGATGAAACACTTAACTGCCCAACTTAGCTTTCAAACGGAAAGCAGAACCAGCACAATGCATCCGGCACGCTTCCTCATTCTAAGCCCGTGCTTCTCACTCTCTCGGCTCTCCTCTGAAGGAGGCTTTCTGTGAGGAATGTGTTTGGAAGACTGCCAGTGTTTTTTCATAGTGCGGGAACAGGCCCACCCTTTGTCAGAACTGTGCGCCATTGTTGTATTCTCTGCCAGCTGCCACGCCGCAACCTGATTGGCTGCCGTTTCGCGCGCTTCCCGTTCTCGCACAGCCGAGTAGGAGAGAACAAAAGGTCAATGAGTCCGCTGCGCTGAGGGGAGGGACCTCATGTGATACTCCATCTCTCTCTCTCTCTCTTGCATGCTCACTCACACTTGTTCCAGAAGCATCTACTAATGAGCCTACTCTGAAAAAGGGTTTTTTTCTGTCATGCAAAAAAATACGTTTAAGGAAAAATAAATATTTATAGGCAGACAGAACAATAGATAGATATAACAAAGATAGATAAAAGACAGGAACGAATGGATGGGTAACATGATGGATGGATGGAACTATGGACAGAATGACAATATATAGAACCATTGATAGATAGAACGATAGACAGTATGATAGATATGATAGATAACACAATATAATGATAACGAGAAAAGGAGAAAGCATGTTAGAATGATAGATAAAATGAGAATAAATACAATATATATATATATATATATATATATATATATATATATATATATATATATATATATATATATATATATATATATATATATAACCATAGATAGATAGATAGATAGATAGATAGAGAGCAATAGAATGATAGAACACTAGACAGACAGACAGACGAAATGCTAGTCAGCTAGTCAGACAGACAGACAGAAAGACAGACAGATAGATGAAATGCAATCAGACAGACAGATAGACAGACAGACAGACAGACAGACAGACAGACAGACAGATAGATAGATAGATAGATAGATAGATAGATAGATAGATAGATAGATGAAATGCTAGTCAGACAGATAGATAGATAGACAGACAGATAGATAGACAGACAAAATACTAGACAGACAGACTTTCTTTTGTTGGACTGTATCAGGTGAGAGCATAAGGCAGACAGACAGACAGACAGACACTGGTTTGTGTCAGGTGAGAGAGCCAGGACTGAGTCCTCAGTAAGATCAGCTGGAGCTGAAGTATCTCTGAACTAGAGCAGCACAGCTGGAGTTTCTACCTGTGTGGGAGTCTGCTTTTGGGTATAGAGGCAACACACATAACAGAGGCCTCTAGTGGTTAACTGGCACCATGATGACACACGGCTATTATTTTACAGTACATTCACTGACTGCCAGCGTTTATTAAAGGACCTTTATTTTTATGGCTCCATTGTGAAGATGTTGTTTGAAGTCTGAGAGGGAACATGTAACTCGAGGAGCACAGAGAGGTGGTAAGGGCTCCTAGGGATCTGCCAAACTTCATTACCTCAGCATGACACACACACACACAAGGCACCGACTAACACCATCAGAATGTGTGTGGCACTGTAACTGAACACACAGAACGACCTCCTCATTCACGTGACACAGGGTTGCAATAGGATCCGTTACCATGGTTACCACAGACACTGGATACAAGGCCAGCTGCGTTTTGGCGGGAAAATTCCCTAGGAAAAAAAAAAAGAAGCTTTTGTGTACTTTTATATTCTTTGTATTGAAAAGAGGCGAAGAGAAGATCATTTCAACTGTGAGGGGAGAAGCAAAAATTATTGTATTCCCCCCCCATTCATTCTTGTTTGTAATATTCACAAATTGTTTGTAATTAACAAAGTTTTTACCTTTACAAAAAATACTGTGGACTTAACAATAGCGTACCAAAAAGTACCATGGTAATACCATGGTATTTTGGACACTTATCTCAGACATAGCATTAAGTACAATATATAAATCATGCCACACAAATGAATTATCATGATATCAAAGTAATGTACCAAAGTACTGCCCTCTAATACAATCAAGGTATAGTACATGTGTTTTAGAACGTGTCATGATGGCCTGACAAAGAACAAACAAACAAAAAAACATAGTGATAGTATCAGATGGTAATACCATGGTACTTTGATATATACCATGCACAAAAGAGTACCACAAAGTACCATGGTAATATCACAATATTTTGGACATTCATCAACACTGATCAATATTAGTATGATATTACGGTATTCTTGGACATACCATTAAAGCTGCAGTCGGTAACTTTTGACGCTCTAGCGGTTAATAAACAGAACTGCTTGTGTCTTGCAGAAGAACATCGTAGCCGGAACTACTTCTCTCTGTTTATGTCTATGAAGAATCACAAAGGTACTGGGTTACTCCGCCGCGGTACCCCTGAAGCAATCTAAAATAGTCCGAATATAAACACTTATTATAGGTGCACCCTGGTGATTCAGGACAAGCCAAAAACACGGTTTGGAAAATGGATTCATGGTGTACTCGCTTATTATATACATTTTTTCTACATTTTGAACACAAACAAATTTACGGACCGCAGCTCTGATTGGTTGTTTCTTACCGGGAGCGCATGACTTTCTGAAAATGGCAATAGGAGCACTGGGAGGAGCCAGAGGAGCTTGATTTTTTTTTCTCTCATATTCTACTGTCAGGACATAATGACAGGTTTAACAAATATGTAAAAAATATATTTTTACAAAAGTTACCTACTTCAGCTTTAAGCAAAATATTTAAACCATGCCTCACAAATTTCTTTACCAGTGTATATTTTAAAGAACCATAGTACTGCCATCTGATACTTTTTTTTTTTTAAGTAACAGAAAGTTAAGTGACCATGGCCTTACAACAGTATCAGAGGGTAATACTGTGATATTAAAATTAATTGGTACTAAATTCATATATATGTACACCATGGTAATACTACGGTACTATTTCGTAAGCATGGTAAGCTAAATATTTTGCAATGCAACCGTGTAAGAACAATCTTACACAGAGTCATATTTGTCAATCTGCCAAATTAATTAAACAAAATTTATGGTCACAATGTGTCACAACAAGAAACCCATCACTCTATCAGGCACTATTGCAATTTGAGGAATTGTTAACGCAATTTTAGGAAGGGTGTAATAAAACACACTCCATTAACAAACTGACAAACCGCCTTTTCAACCTAAGATGCTGTTAGTCACATGACACTGCCACAATGACCGAAGGACGTTTACCAGAGTCACTCTTCAAACATAACTTTGGCTACATATTAACACATTTACTGTACAGTAAGTATAATAGCCAAGTCATAGCACAATTTGTGCTGAACATGTTGGCAAACAGAAAACATGCGCAAGGCTCAAAGGGTTAGTTAATCTAACGGTTAGAGTCATAAAAGCATTTCCTCCCTGTAGGTGTGGATTGCAACAGATGCTTCAGGGGGTAAACTCTCATTCATACAGATAGGATTCTCAGATTATGAGTAGGCGGTCTTATAAAGACCTAAAGGGACAGACTACAAACAAAATGAAAGATTTGTCACCATTTACTTACCCTCATGCTGTTCCAAATCATTCTTTCTTTCTTTCAAATGCAGAAAAATATAAACATTTCACTTTTCAAAGCAATTATAAATCAATTGGTACTTAAACTTTAAAGCTTTGAAAGCGACAAAAGTAGCATAAAACTAGCTTATATGAGACTCGTACACTGTATTTTGAGTCTTCTGAAGACATACGCTATCTCTGCATGAGAGTGAAATGCATGTGTTTTTTCACTGAAACTCTAAATCCAGTTTTAACTGGTAAACCCGATCAACCAATTCACAGAAAAAAACAAAAACTAAATTAGACTCAAAAGAACAATTCGTTTCACAAATCAGACATCTTTAGCTCTCTTGTGAACATGTCAAGGAGAGCTAGAGTGGATGTTTGAAAAAATTATTTAAATGTAGGTCTGTTTCTCAAACAAAGACTTAACATGACTTTTTAAGATGCACAAGTTATACTGACCACTTTTATGGCTTCAAATACACTGACCACTTTCTTCTAAACAGAAGTTTCCCCTTCATGCAGTTACTGTGATTTTACAGTCATCATGTGAGTATATCCCTAGCAACATAACCAAGTGTGAGAGAAGTCACCCACAAATTAGATTCGGACGCCTCATGATGCCCTCACACTCACACGGACAAACACACAAACATGCAAGTGTTCACAAAAACAAGGCCGAAAAGTAACACTACAGTGACTCAAGTGACGTCAAACGATCAACAGCTTTCTAAAATCAAGTGTGCATGACATGCTTACGTACTCTACCCTTTAAAAGCTTGGAAAGAAAGCTTAATGCTTTTATTCACCAAGGACACATTAAATTGATCAAAAGTGACAGTAAAGGCATTTATAGTTACATAAGTTCCAGCGAGAATAAATTACTTTCTTTTTAACTTGATCAAAAAATCCTGAAAAAGATTATCTGATTTCAGAAGTGTGTTTTCTAAGAAAGCCGTTACCATTAAAGTGTGCAGTGATTTCTGAGACTGAAATCACAGTGGTTTTGTCTCCTCATCAGTCATGAGAAAGTGTTTTGTGCAGCAGCATTTTTAAAGCCGATTGTGAGACAGATGCCGGCGTGATGCGGTGATCAGGAGGAGATGAGGGCAGCATCACGCGGTGCGTCAGAGATCACGGCCATGACCAATCACAGATGCTGGCACAACTACAGAAGACACAACCAGACACAAGTTTATTAGGACCGCCTAATGAGGAGGAGGGAGGAGAAAGAGAGAAACAGAAGGCATGCCGTGGGCACTCAACTTTAGCACTGGCACAACTTAATGGGATAGATCAGCCAAAAATTTATATTCTGGCATCTCCTATTCAACCTCATGTTGTTCCGTAGGAGTTTCTATCCTCCATGGAAAACAAGGGGAGATGTTTTGAAGAATGTCCAAGCAGCTGATTTATTTACTAATAAAAGTAAAGCATAAGAGCAGCACAATTTCAGTATTTTTATCTCTCTTTCTATATATATATAAAGTACTTTCATTTAACTTATATTACTTTAATTTATTATGTGCTTTTGTCACTTTGATCTGTTTTTGTAAAATATTTCTGTTTAGCTTTAATATTTTGGCATTAGGTTACTCTTTAGTAAGGTTTCATTTGTTAACATTAGTTGATTAGTTCAAATTAACTAAGAATGAAAAGTGCTGCTAAATCATTTAATCTTAATGTTAATTTTAACATTTACTAATATTAAAAGTCAATCGCTGTAACATTATTTAATATACCCGAGCCGACATGAACTAAAAATTAACAGTGCTATTTTTTTTATATAACCTAGCATTAACAAAATTAATAAATACTGTAATAAATGTATTGTTCATTGCTCATGTTATTAATCATTAACTAATGTGACCTTGATGCAAAGAGTTACCATTTTGTTTCATTTTTAAGTAATTATACTTCAACAAACTTATTTCAGTCAGTTATAAAGAAAACATTTCTAATTTTCATTACTGTTTTTTTTGTTGTTATGTTTTACACAAAACGTAAAAATGACTTTCGCTATTGCACTATTGCATGACTTATTGGTTCATGTCATTTCCTTGTCACCATATATTTTATGGAGAAAAAAAGCAGCATGAACATTCATCAAAACACCTCCATTAAAGTTCCACTCAAGAAAGTAAAACATGGTTTTGTAATGACATGAGGGTGAGTAAATGACAAAAAACGAATTCTTCGGTGAACAAAACCTTGAATCAGATATGGAGTCAACACTAACGGATGTTTTTGCTTAGAGTTACAATAGACATCAAAAGTCTGTGTGAATGTGTCATAGGTTGATACTCTCATGGACAGATCTGACCACACAGAGCAAGGTCACAGTCGCATGGATTTACTTTAACGTTACTACAGGAAATCCCAGTGGAAGAGAGACAGGTGTTTTTAGTTTTGTGCAAAACATACAAAACATCCATGAAAAGATAAGGAAGCGGGATAACTGGAGTAAAGTTCAAGGGATGTTTGGAGTGTGTGTTTGTGGTTTTGTGGTTTAGGAAGCTGTTGCTTGTGGATAATCTAACGTTCTGGAAGTGAGTCAGTACACGAGCACCAGTAATGGGATGGAATCTCACTGACTCACTCTCCCTTTTAAACACACAAACACACACACACACAGGGAGAGAGAGACTCCAATGTTAGAAGATGGAGCCCTAACCTCTTAACTTGTCCCAAACAGAGAAAGAAAACAGGACTGAATAAAGGCTCAACAGATGGAGTAAGAAAAAGAAACAGTGCAAACTGACTGCGGTTACATTAATCAGGTCAGGTGTGACTCATTTAATTGCGGTCAATAACACTTAAGCCGCAATCTGATGCAATATATTACAATGTTAATGTTACCAAGATATAACTATGGCACCAAAACAAATTTTTATGCTCAAGTCGCACTTAAAAAAAAAGTTTGCATGTTGAAACACTGAATAAATTATATAACCAAATGGCAACCGTAAACAAACTTTGATTACCTCATTCCTACTCAACTAGTGTAAAGGTGATCTTTTTTTCACTAATATATATATATATATATATATATATATATATATATATATATATATATATATATATATATATATATATATATATATATATATATATATATATATTTGTGATCTTTATTATCACTAATATATATATATTAGTGATTTTTATTATCACTAATATATATATATATATATATATATATATATATATATATATATATATATATATATATATATATATATATATATATATAGAAATGACATACATACATACACAAACACACACACATATATATATATATATATATATATATATATATATTGCTTGAGCATTACTTTTACTTGAAATTTTGTGCCTTCGCCATATTGTAAACACAATATCCACATCCAAAAATTGCTTTAAAATGAAATTGAATAAATTTTTTGGTGTTAGTCTATAAAGTTAATTCCACTCAAGTTCACACAAGTTAATGTATATCACATTAATTATGAATATTTTCCATAGAAAGTGTCCAACTGCTTAATTTAATATTTATTTATTAAAGTATGTTTATGTTAAAATATAGTGTATTTATGTATATTTTATCATGAAAATCTTCCTCGTTGTATCGGAGTAACACTTTTTAGTTTTAGATATTTTTAAGCCTAGTGTAAGTGTCCAAATTCACATTAGAGGGCCACTGTAACTATGCAACTACAATATTAAGTAAACACTGGCTAGTGTTCATCCCCGAATGATTATCCACAGACCCCCTCCTCGTTTTACAGTAAATCAGCATTTCCCTCACATCCTAACAGCTGACAGGAAATGTCGGGAAAAAATAAATAGTTTTCACATGAGCACTTAGATTGTATTCTTGCCCCACACCCACCTCCTTCCCTTCAGATTGCCTCCCGGTCGTGGTTCCTGGAAGTGACGAGGGATGGAAGCTTCCTCGCGGCTGGCAGCGCCACCTGGCGTTCACTGCCTGAACTGATGGAGGTGAGTCAGCATACTGCAATCACTCAGCAATACCGAGTGCATCAAGGTCAGATTAAATCACCGAATTATCGTGACCGGTGAAGTCACACGGCTTCCATAAAATGCTTAGTCACCGTGACACAGAAGCGTCTTACGTATTTGTTTGTGTGAGGGACTGACGCATCTGTATCACCCAGAGCCTCAGATTTACATCAGGACAAGGACATCATCAGCAGTATTTTTATCCCACACAATTCAACAGTATCACCTTATAAATAAATAAAAATAATTGAAGAGTTCTTAATATCGGAATAAAATGCTTAGGATCGCAATAAATAAATAACATGATGCAAATGATGAATAGAACAACTTAGAAAAATGCACAAAAAACCAATGGAACATAAACTTTGATAACTGTAAAATGAGTTTGTAGCAAAGTACCTTAGAATTTTGATGGGGAGGGTTTTACACTTCTATGTCAGGTCCCCATCTTTGAAACTGAGATTTAAACAAAAATAATAGAAAATAAAACGTGTTTGTCTCCTCAGATTTGAGGAGTAGTACATTGGCATGATTTTTAATGTTTTAGAATGTTCCCATGATCTTTGTAACCCCTGTCGCAATTTTAAAAAGACCCTGGACTGTGGGAATCCTGGGACTCCTAAAAGTTGAGAAAATAAACATTTTGCAGGCATATGCAATTCTATTTTAAGAGACAACAAACCAATTTTATTCTACTGAATAAAATGCTCTTGCTCTGGTTGTCAATCAGGTCCGCAGTGCTGACTTGTAAATAAAGTAGCGAAGTGAAGCAAATTAGGCTAATGTAAATTGTAAGTAAATGCAATAAACGTTAAATCCAAACACTAACCCTAGACATCAATAAATAATACGAAGATCTAACTTAAAGGGATAGTTCACCCAAAAATCAAAATTATGTCATTAACTACTCACCCTCATGTCGTTCCAAACCCGTGAGGCCTCCGTTTATCTTCGGAACACAGTTTAAGATATTTTAGATTTAGTCCGAGAGCTCTCAGTCCCTCCATTGAAACTGTGTGTAGGTGTACTGTCCATGTCCAGGAGGTAAGAAAAACATCATCAAATAAGTCCTTGTGACATCAGAGGGTCGGTTAGAATTTTTTGAAGCATCGAAAATAAATTTTGGTCCAAAAATAGCAAAAATGACGACTAATTCAGCATTGTCTTCTCTTCCGTGTCTGTTGTGAGAGAGTTCCAAACAAAGCATTTTGTGATATCCGTTTCACGAACGAATCATTCGATGTAACCGGATCTTTTTGAACCAGTTCACCATATTGAACTGAATCGTTTTAAACAGTTAGCTTCTCGAACTTATTAAGCTATTAACTTTTTTAATGTGGCTGACACTCCCTCTGAGTTCAAATAAACCAATATCCCGGAGTAATTAATTTACTCAAACAGTACACTGACTGAACTGCTGTGAAGAGGGAACTGAAGATGAACACCGAGCCGAGCCAGATAACGAACAAAAGACTGACTCGTTCTCGACTAAAGAACCGTTTCTCTCAGTCGTGTCCGATTCGAGAACTGAGGAGCTGATGATACTGCGCATGAGTGAATCAGCGTGAAGCAGACCGACACACAGAGCGTCTGAACCGAACTGATTCTTTTGGAGATTGATTCTGTGCTAATGTTATGAGCCCAGGTAAACCAAAGGCTTGAATCAAGGGCAATCATCGCCAATGACGGCATTACGTCGAGCGCAAAAGAACTGGTGAACTGTTTTCTTCAACTGGTTTATTGAAACGAACTGTCCGAAAGAACTACTGGTGATCCGAAAAACGATGCAACCGGTTCTTGACTCGTGAACAAGTCATTGTCTGGTTTGGCTCGGTGTTCATCTTCAGTTCTCTCTTCACAGCAATTCAGTCAGTGTACTGTTTGAGTGCATGATTTACTCATGGTTTGTTTAAACTCAGAGGGAGGAGTGTCAGCCACATTAAAAAAGTTAACAGCTTAAGTAATTTGTGGATTCATGCGTACTGGAGATGCGAATCGTTTAAAACTATTAAATTCAATTTGGTTTGGAACGACATGAGGGTGTTATTAATGACATAATTTTGATTTTTCGATGAACTAACCCTTTAACTAAAATTTATATATTTTTTAAATTACATAAAATTCTTTAAAAAAAAAAAGAAAAAAAATATATTTTTAAGCATAAATACAAATGTATAGATTAAAAAATTAAAATAGTTTGTACAGTAAATGAAACAAGGACACACATTTACTACCTTAGGGAGTAGGATGATGTCTAAACATGTTAAGAGGTCTGTCTCTCTCTCTCTCTCACACACACACACACACACAAACACACAACACAGTCACCTCAGAGTCCACACAAACTTGACGTCAACATTACAGCTTGTTCAGATGTCAAAACCTGCACTTATTAGGGCCTGTTCATTACATAAGACTGATCACAACCTCACTCTGCTGTGGCAGGAAAATGTGTCAACTTGACAGGAACATACGATCCTTAAAGGACTGTTTTGATGGAAAGGAGTTGGTACTAACATTAGTTTTTATATAAATACTTCTACAGTAGTTATTTGATAACTGTAAACAGTTTGCTATTACTATAGCTCATTTTTTAAGAAGCATGATATTACTCTTCAGAATGATCAGAATCAAACTTCAATTCTAAAGTTTGGGTTCTGTAAGACTTTTAAATGTTTCTGAAATAAATCTCTCCTGCTCACCAAGGCTTGAATTGTTTTTAATCAAAAATGCAGTAAAAAAGTAATATAGTGAAATATTATTTTCTATTATTGTTTTAAAATGTATTTCTGCGACCAAAGCTGAATTTTCAGCATTGTAACTCCAGTCTTCAGTGTCACATGATCCTTCAGAAATCAGTCTAATAATTAAAGAAACATTTTAATGTTGAAAACAGTTGTGCAGTTTAATATTTCTGTTGAAACCGATAGTTTTCACAGGATTATCTGATAAATAGAAAGTAAAAAGAACAACATTTATTTGAAACAGAAATATATGCAACATAATAAATGTCTTTAATGGAACTATTGATCAATTAAATGCATCCTTAATGAATAAAAGTGTTATTTCTTTATAAAATTTTGCTTACCCAAACTTTTAAGCCGTATACAATTAGTATACAATTTTACTTACCATACAATAACAATTGCATAGCAAAAATGATAAAAACCAATCAAAAACAACACATAGCAACACCCTGGTAAACCACCCACATTTACAACAGAGCTTTCTAGTGGCTTTTTGCTTTAATGACTACTAAAGTCCTAAAACAGATTTCAAAATGTCAATGGAGAAGAGACTGGTTCACAATAATTATGGTTTCTTCACTTCAATTTGACATTCATCCCTTTCCATTGATGTTTGATCATGAAATGGTCTAGCATACAGAATGCATCAGATGATTAAGGAATCAAAAAGCGAGAATGTTAACAAAAAACAAAACAAACAACAACAAAAAAAAAGTCTAAAAACACTCTTTTGGGTCAATTCATTTCATTCCACCTTTCAATCTAGCAAGTTTATCATTTTGCCTCAAGCTGGAAGATAAATGACTACAGCAGGCAGCACTCATTATGATCCAGCCATCGCTATATCTCAGCAAAGAAAACTTCAACACCGATTAAACGCCCCAGTCATCACTGCCCTGAGCAGCACTAATAGCAATGCAGATTATTAGAGAAACACCTCGGTCAGCTCACCTTTCAGAGTAAAACTATATTCTTTTACACTCCAGGAGCGCTGTACAGCAGCTGCAAGCTAATCCTACAGTAAAAGGCCTGAGGAGCATTGTATCTGGCCATGTCTAAATCACTGCAGAGAGACAAAACAACTGAGCGAGAAATCCTAGACACGGCTCAGACAGGTGTGAAGTAACCCTAGATTGAGAATAACCTGAAAAATAGAAAAAAAAAAAACGGGGGGGAAAAAGAATGCGGTAAGATATGAAGAAACAACTTTTGAAGCAGGAGTGAAAGTTCAAAGCGCACCTGCCAGCACGTGTGTGACAGCTATGATAAATTATAAGACATCAAAGAGAGCACAGATGCCCGCGAAAAATCCCATCAGACCGCAGAAGTGCTTCTGGATATCAGGTTCATTACATTCAGAATCATACTGAGATGAATACGGTCCTAATTAAATCTAGAGGTGCTAAAATGATGTAATTACACCTGTTATTAAATATGTTAAAGACATTGGCGATGCACTTCAACATGAAAGCAAACGTCCAGCATTGGCTTTCATTCAAGAAAACAAAAACACAACCACTTTAATTCTCAGCTCGCCATTACAAGTTAAAATCTGATTCAAAAGAGGTCTAGATTTGGTCAAAGATGTAGTGATTACATCAATATGACCATAAAGTAATAATAACAATAATTGTACTGCAAAATAAAATATTTTTTATTATGATCATTACTACTAAATTAAAATAGAACTATTGTAATATTTCACTGTAAAATAAAAAAAAGTAAGAAAAAATTATTTTTTACAGTACAACTAACAAATAATTAATTTTATTTTTGATGGAAAACGTCTCTTGTCTTAAAGCTTTTCGTTGGTTGACAACATAGTCAACATTTTATAAGCGCTTCTAATGAAGTTTGGAAAGATGGCTGGTGCATGTAGTGCTTCCAAATACACGTTATAAGCGTCCCAAACATACGAGTTCAGGTGGAGCAGATGAGCAGATTTTGATATACTGAAAACAACGGATCAGGAGTTGCTCGCGTGTAAAAGAACACAGTTCTGCGCTTCACGCTAAAACATACCGCATCTATATTTGTTCAATTAAAGCAAAGCTATTGCAATTTGATAGTCGTACTTAACCATATCGCGTCACGGTTTTTGTTTTAATTAAGATGCATTAAAAGATTCTTAAGATATGAGTCTTGAGTTAAGTCTTTCAAAGTGAAAAGACAAGTATACCCTATTTTCCATTGAATAAGCTTCACTTAAATTGGTGGAAGGATGGGACACTTCGATTTCAAACAAAGAAGGCAACTTGCAACACATTCAATCTATAAACCTAATGCAACCATTTACTTTCTTTTCTGGTAATAATAACTGAGTTAAAGGAAGTTTTGTAATTCAAAAACATAAAAAAAGCTCAAATTCATGGGCAAAAAGTAATTATATGAATCAAGTCTTTATAAATCCTCCAGGAGAGCAGATTTATATGCATCTACAGGGCTACAGCATCAAAGCTTTGGTAACCAAATGATTAAAAATGATTCAGAATCAAACAGGTTGAATAAATAACCACAGTGATGCCTTTGTAAGCTCTCACAGTCATAAGCAACACAAATATGATCCACTATTCCAGTCCTTCATTCATCCACCCAATCACATTGTTCCTTCCCTTCCTCCATTCCTCTCATTGGCTGCATTCGCTTCCAGTCATTGGGTGGATTAAAGGCAGTGGGGCAGTTTTCTGTTACCCTAAACTGTACAAAAATAGATGCCTAGTGCTGCTTTATCTAATTTTGAAAACAGACAAGAAAACTAAATTAATAATAATACAACAGTCTTTCAATTGTTTCGCTAATATATACAGAAGTTTTTGATCTCTAACCAGAAGGCTGAGTGCTTTATCCTTGCGAATACGACATAAACAAATAATTTGAATATATCTTAAACTCCGATGCTCAATCTAGATCTCTAAAGACATATATATCTGTATATATAGGTTTACATATATTTATAAAGCACACAGCCTGCAGAATTAATTCGCAACCTTCGCATAGACACTGCTAAACAGTTACTTTTCGCGCACAGTGTAGTTAAATTGAACTTCTTTTCATGTGGCAGGAGTCGCACATTAGTCAACAGTTTTGCCTCAACTTAAAAACAACAAAAAAAAGAAACGCAAACCTCAACAAAAAAAGGCATGAAAAAGTCGTTAAACGAAAAGGAGCCAAAGGCAACCGTAAAAAAGTCACAGATGAATTCAAAGAAAAATGAAATCAGTTGAGATGGCTGGGGGTGATTAAAGGAGCCGAACGGTCATTGGTTAGTGTCCGACGTAGTTTGACTCCTCTTCGGATCATACTCAACATGTCACCTCCGCTGCCTGGATCAGGAACGCCGTCGACATGATCCACACCAGGCTGAGCAGAATTGATCTTCCCGCTTTCAGGGGGCAAGCTGGAACTGTGAGCTGCCATGTTTTGAATCTGCTTCTGATTTTGATGTTGCTGCCGTTCGAGTTTCTGCTGGAGCTCTTTTTGATTTATCTGTTGATATTGCGGCTCCTGCGGTTGGTTATACTGCTGTTGGTGATTATATTGCTGTTGATTATATTGTTGTTGCAGCTGTTGTTGTTTTTGATGATGATGATATTGCCTCTGCTGCTGTTGGTGCAGTGCATACTGCTGTTGCTTGCTCATTTGATACAGCGGCTCTGTGCCACCCACTGGTGGCTGTCCAGGAAACATGGAATAGTATGGAGGCGGCATTGCACTCAGACTCTGAGTGGACGTACAGAGGTTATGTCTGGTGTGAGCCAGATCAGAACCAGGTAACCTGTTACCCTGCGTCACCCCTGGAGGGCACATGGTCTCCTCACTGCCGCTTAGGCCGGCGGTGGAAACGGACGCCTTCATCGGCACCTAAGAGCAGGATGAAAGTGGTTTTCTTATTAATACTATAACAATGGCAACTTGAAAACATACAGCCTCTTTTTAACATGATGCTGTTAAAAACTTGCACTCAACATGGCTGAACAATCAGATAAAAAAATACAGTAAAAACGGTCATATTTAATATTACTACAATTTTAAATAACGTATCTATTTTAAAAATGTAACTTGCGAGGCTGAATTTTCAGCATCATTACTCCAGTCTTCAGTGTCACAAAATCCTTCAGAAAGCTTTCTAATTAACTGGAAACCAGGACATTTTTCAGGATTATTTTCAAAAAAAGTTCAAAAGAACAGAATTTATTTTAAAATTTAAATATTTTGTAAAATTATAAATGTCTGTAGTTTTACCTTTGATCAATTTAATGCATTCTTGTGGAATAAAATGATTAATTTCTTCCAATTTTTTTAAAAAAATAAAATTAAATTAAATTCCCAATTCTTCAAAATTGCTTCAGAATTATGCTAGAAATTCCAGCAGGTCTCTTTTACACAGTTTAAAATTGTTCTGAGTAGAGTTTGAGTAGATGAAGGACCTGTGGTGTGGAGATGGGGATAGGCACTCCTCCACTGATGGTCCCACGGCGGATGTTGGGCTTGCTGGAGGGTTTACGGCGGATGGTGGCTGTGTGGGGTCCTATAGGCTCTGGATCCATCAACAGGCTAACAGTAGAAGCCGGCCTCTTACTTTGAAACATCTTGCGGTAATTGAGACTCAAGTCGCTGTTGCGAGGAATGGTGGAAGATCTATCAAATTCAGACTGGCTGTGGGCGTCCTCTCCTCCATGCAGCGAGATGTAGTCATAGTCTGAAAGAGAGAGAAACACAAAATGAGGAGAGTCACATACTGAGATAATGCTGAATGATAGCATTTTTATATTGTCTTGAAGAGAAAAATTTAATTCAAGCAGAAATTACATATGCAGAGAATGACAGTGGAAGAAAACACAACAGCTGTTCAGCATGTCTCAAAATTTCAGGGTTTAACAATAAAGATGGCCCAACTTTGTGAGTGTGTTCCAGACAGGACAGTGCATGGGTTTTTCTACCTAGCAAACTTAACTTCCCTTTTGTGATGTCATTATCTAGTAGCTCATTTTAATTAGTAAGATGTTTAAATTAAACCTACAAATGCATTTTATATAGTTTAAATAGTGTGCATGTATATATATATATAATGAAAAATATAAAAAAAAATTATATGTGTATATATACAAACACATACAAAAAAAAGCCCCCAAAAACCTTTTTTTTTTTACATTTTGAAAAGATGGACTAGCAGAAAAAATTATTTGTAAAGGGAAAATTATGCAAATTGAACATGCATATACAATTTGTAAACTAACAAGTATACTAAAAAAAAAAAAAAAAAAAAAAAAAAAGATTTTTATCATTATTAAATAATTGCACTAAATTGACAGCCCTTAAACATTACTCCATGAAGACAACAGTACTAGATTACCATCTAAAAACAACAACAACAAAAAAACGCAAACAAAAGCTCTGTTTAAGAGTGTGTCTTTCAGATAAACTCGGGCAACATGAGAAGATGGACAACAGACTTGACAACTGACGAGATGCCACATGGTTGCACACACTCAGATCTTATGCATACAGATAACACTCTTTCAACAAGGAATGCCTGCAAAATGACATGGATTCCCTAAAATCAAGACATTTAAATGTTTATTATTGGTATATATGATTACAATGAGAATAATCAAATCTATGCAATGACATTCAGAAACCTACCATAAAGAGGAGGTTCTTTCTTTACCACTGTAAAAGAACAATAAAGTACATTTAACATGTATACAACAGCCCAGAAACATGCACTTTGGACAGCAATTGAAGCCTGTGATTTGGGCAAGCACATCAGATTTAGTCCAAAATTGGACTACTTCGCACATCTGATGTGCACACAAACCACAAATCAGATTACTGTGTTAAGGGGAAAAAGGGTTAAAATGCTAAACAAAAAAATATATCTAGATTGAGCTTGGTTTATCATTTCTCCAAGATGTGTGCAAAGAAGGAAAATTACAGAACAGAAACGAGCAGCTCATGCATGTAAGCGTACATACAGGCATACTGACCGTGCTGCGAGGGAATGGTGTCTTCGGAGCACGACGGTGTGGTCGTCTGGGTGCTGTATCCGCTGGAGCAGTGGAGGGAATCTCGGCTGGTCCGAGGAGCTTCTGAATTAAACCCGCCTCCAAGAGTAAGAGCCAGCTGCTCCCTGGCTGACTGTGCCTATGGATGGGAACGAGAGCCAATCAGAGATCAGTAAAGGTCTGGAGTCAACCACAATGATTCCAGTAGAATCAAAGGGTGTATCAAATGCACTCTGTTTTTGCTTAGAAATAATTTCTGCATTTAAATCAGCACGTACCTTGTCCGAGATGGACAGTGTCCTGGCTCTCTCCTCATGCCCGCTGTAAGCTTTAAGCAGTGGGGGCATGGAGGTCCCGTTCTCGGTGCCTTTCTCCTACACAAAAAAATATACTCTATTAGTCCATCTCAACTTAGTAAATAGCAAAAGACACTATGACACACTGTAGTCACAAAGTAATAAGGATTTAAAGCCAACATGAAATGGTGTTCACAAATCAGTTTTTTTTTCCATTATAGAAATTAAGTTCAATGGAAGTAAGAAAAAAAAAATGCAAATATAAAATGTCCTGCTTGAAAAAAAAGAAAAAGTATTATTTTAATAGTGGATCAATTAGAATATATTTTTTACAGTTGCCAAAAAATGTATATGTAAAAAAAAAAAAAAAACTTATATTCATACAAATTTGCGAATATGATCAAAAATGTCTGCAGTGGCTGACAAAATGATACCCTGGTAGGGAAAGAGTTAAATAATACTAAAATATTTTATATTTTATAAAGGCTGCATTACCTAAAACAACAGCATATATCCTAAAAAGCAACTCTGTCATTGGATAACATTAAACCATCAGCAGGAAAATGTTATAAATAGCAGACAAAAAGGCCAGAAATGTATGTAAACAGTCCGTTCTGATTTCATGTTGACTTTATTGATGCTTTGCTAAGTATTTAGTTAGATTGGCCTGTCAGAGCATTCCGATTTTTGGGGTTAGAGATATGAAAAATGGTTAATATGTTAATGTATATTCAAAAACAGAAATTAGTTTTCTCCTTGTGTAAATTTATCAGGTGTCCCTCTAAATGGTCTGCAGAGGGCGCTGTCTACCTACACAGACAGAACCTCCACACATGCACAAAGACAAACAAGGAAGTAAACCACCAGAGAGGTAAGTGTCCAGTAGTTCATGCAACATTAATGAGTCCATTCACAGTTACACACAGCACTACACTGAGTCTATGCTCACAGTGCTCCTGTGCCGCAGGTGTTGGCCACGGTGGCCCGTGCGAGGGATTGTGGGAGAATTCCCCTCACTGAGAGATCGAGCACCTTCCTCCCCTCCGACCAGGAGGAGAGGACTGCGTGAGCGCTGGGAGATGGAGGTGAGGGGCAGAGAGGAGTGGAACAAGAGAAAGATGAGATTAGATCAATCCAAGCCTCCATCAAAATCCAAACCCCCTTAGACCCCTTTACAAATTGTTGAAAGTAAATGCTTTCTGGTTTTCTGTTCAATGCCTGACTGGAAAATCATAAAATGGCACTTGTTGATCTGTCTTTTAAAATATATACATATATCACATAATATAATAAACAATTTTAAAGAAAGTAAAATCACTGGTTGATTTTGAGATGTTACATTAAAGTGTTCATTTTATCACACTTCATCTTTTAGGTCTGTAGATTTCAATTACAATACATATATTTAAAGGCTTTTTTTCTCAAGATTAAGAAGTATTTTCTCCTGCACTGAGAAAGAAATTTCAGCAGTTCATACACCAAACTTGAAATAGATCTGTAAAATCTATCATTTGTCAAAAAAATTTGAGAAGAATTTTGAACATGGCTTTGTCTAACGTTCAGATTTCTGTTCCGGAAATCTATGCAAATAAGTGCATTTTTTTATATTTGCAGAATTTACTCATTTAAACAGCATTTTAGAATGCTTGCAATACAAAATGTATCGTCTTAATGAACTGGGAAAGTATGGTGATGTAATCACAACAGTGAAGTACTACCTTATTACCATTACACTTGGACTGCAATACCAAGACAAACTACATGAAATCTTCTATATTATTTGCACTGAAGAACTGTCCAGTGATGTGTGTATTGATGGTCAATTTGCTCATTTGATTTTGGGGTCCGAAGAGGTTGGATTTTGAGGAGGTCTGGATTATGCAGGCTGTACTTGTTCCTATGCGCTGAATGAAGCCGTATGTGTGTTCTGAGTGACAGATTATTTCTTAGGATTTGTACACCAGTTGGACTAGGTACATTTTGGACCCTCAGTTTTGTGTTGTGGAGCATGTATCCATGATACCTGTGTTACTTCTGGTGCTCTCAGATGAAGCCCATCTACTGCACTGGAGATGGAGTCCAGAGATGGGACATGACGCACAGAGGTGTAGTTACTGAAACAGAGAGAGAGTTTATACTGATTATTTACAATACACATTTGTTTGTTACGTTAGTGTCAATTTTGCAAAAATAGCATGTTAAATACAACGTAAAAAATAAATGAAATTGGCCTTTGCAACCCAATCACTAAAATATTAATATATTATCAGTAATTCAGATAACATTCTAAGGGCAAGTTAGCTAACAATTCTTGCACAAACATTTCTTCCCGACACCAAACTCACCTGCTGATGCTGCTCTTGCGTGATAGCGTGTTGCTAGGAGACGCGGGTGGAGTCTGATAGGAGTAACTGTAATCGGAGCCTTTCAGGTCAAGAATAACCTGCATAAATAAAACCAGAGCAGAATGTCAGAGATCAAGCTCACACAGACACAATGTGGCTGATTAGAGTCCACGCAGCACCTGTTCGCTAGCAGGAGGCAGT
The DNA here is from genome assembly GCF_023724105.1 of Carassius gibelio. Lineage (NCBI taxonomy): Eukaryota > Metazoa > Chordata > Actinopteri > Cypriniformes > Cyprinidae > Carassius > Carassius gibelio. The sequence continues at coordinate 4,657,822 of NC_068401.1, read as the reverse complement.
GTGTTGGGATCAGCCGTCAGGTTGCCAAGATCTTCTAGAATTGTCTGTAAGTGGGTGACTTCACCAAGCATGCTTATCTCTTCATCCTGAAAATACAAAGAAAAAAAATGGCATGACAATATTAAGCAGAATATATATTTTTTAATTATTGAATCATTTCCATGACGATTAGGCATAACTCTAAAGCATTTTGATTGTAATACAGTAATGAGAATCATCCTGTTTAATGAGAAACAGCATCAGCCTTCAAAACGAACCACTACCGCATTCTATTGTACAGTTAGGGTTATCTCTTTTTGTGAAAATGTTATTGAAACATGACAAAATGCTGTGGTCTTATTCAAAGCATTTTCTTTTTGCAAAATATAATGTCTTACCAGAGTCTGTTCAGACACTCACCAGGACAGGTTTGAGCATTGTGACGAATGAGCAGAATCTTCCTCTTTCCTCGACAAGTGCTCGACACACGGCTCTCTTCTCAGTCTCTTCTAGAACTGCGTAGCGTGTGTTGACATCCTGAAGAGCGCTGTCCAGCTGCATCCGCACCTCGTCTTTACCTACACAAACACAAAGACATTCCAATATTCATATATTATTTACATTAATTTTAATGCACATTTATGATAGTAATAGTAATATTAAAGAATGATGCATTAAGTATTATTATTTCTTATTAAAGCTAAAATCAAATAAAAAGTTTTGTTCATCAACTGAACTATATTTAAAAAATATATATATTAGAAAAATAAATAAATAAATAAAATAAAATAAAAAAAAAACACTGAAAATTAAAATGTTGCCTTGGCAAAAGTACTAGATAAAGAAAAAAAGGCTAGGAAGTAATGATAAATGTTATAAAAGTATTTAAATATTGCTAAAGCAGCACTGGATGCAAAACAGCTTAGTCTTGCTGATATTTGAAGGAAGGAATAACCTGCCTGGTAACTTTATGCTAAAACTTATGATGTTTTCAACCACTAGGAGTCAGTACAGTTTCTACAAACACTTACATCATGCAAATATGTGCTGCAATGCTAATAGGTGTTCTAAGAGCCAGGCTGTGCAGATTTCATTGGTCATTGGTGACCAGGCGTGACGACGGATCTGAGGTCTGGTAATGGCACACAGGTGGACTGTATGGTGTGCATGTGTTGCCACTGAGAGCCCCCTCACATTCCATAGTAGCTACTAGATAATACTACTGCACTACTGCTGTTTTTAATGACTAGCACTGATATCCAGATTCTATGGTGCTGGGCAGCTAATATAATGCGGCTTAATTAAAGAAAATAAGACATACCATAAATGGACTTACTCACACATTCTAAAAATCACAGAAAAACATTAACTGGCAAACATAATGATACAAGTTTACACAAAAGATAGAAAAAAAGAAGCAAAGTATTTAATGTAAGAACATAACAGTGATTTTTAATTATGATATGATGACAGCTCCTGTCTCCTGGTGCTTTACTGATGAAGTGCATTGGGGGAAATGTGAGGTTAATCACATTTCGAGGTTTGTTTACCTCATGCCAGCACATACCACATGAGGAGCTTCAAACACATGACCTGGCCTTTTAACAGAATGAAAAAACAGAATGCTACTTCTTGCACTGCGCGTTCTCAGATCTCTTGGTGTGAGTGGTGTGTGTGCGTGTGTGTGTGCATCAATTAAAGCAGCGCATTAATATAGAACAGTGATTTAACCAAACGGTTTTAATGCATTTTCCTTGACACACACACATACAGTGGTGCTCAGTACGGTCACACTGTTTGTCTGTTATTCAATAAAGTTTAAAAAATAATTTATGAAAAAAATCCTCTGAAACTTTTTGCATGAAAATCATTTGTTTATTATTATTTTTATTATTTATACGGTAATCCTCCTGATAAGGTTCATAAGCATTTAGCGAGTCTAGTTTGCATTTTAATCGAATAACAGAATCAGATCCACAAGTGTTGCACAAGCGCCACAGCACAGTAAATCTCAACAACCTCTGCAAATCTGTTTAAGTGCGGAGTATGCATTTTTCGGATTTAAGCAATTCTCGTCAGTGTTGCGGAACTCCGTTAAGTCCTTTGACCTTCCAGGCAGAGATGTGAACATGGTGCTCGAGTACATTGACCTTGTGCTGGATTGTGTCACTGCATGTGTGTTTAGATGCTCTTAGACCATTACACCTTTAAACACAGCCTGCAGTGAAGGCTGAAAGAAACCTGGTTGGGTAGGACAGCTTAGGGCTGGGGTCATCATCAGTTTAAAGGGCAAAGGTCACTAGGTCTGTTGATGAATCCCACGGCCTGTCTGTAAGACAAATGGCTTAGGACACATGCAGCTCTATCTTAAATATGTTACAGGAGGCTGTTTCATGTTAACAGAATACACTCCAACACAGAGAAATGTGAAAGAGTGACAACAACCCCTCAGAACACGCTGACATCACCCTAGAAACAGCATAGCAACTATTAGAGAGTGCTAAGATGACTTCAGGCCAGCAAAATTAATAAGCAGGTGATACACCACAAACATAAATCAGTAACTTTGACTCCGCTACTAGGAAACCGCCTAAACAACTTAATAGCATCATCCTGAAAACCACCTAAAAACACACTAATATCACGAAAAGTTTTGCACTGGCAAGTACCACTCGAATCGAAAAAATATATATAAATGAATTATTTATTAATAAGATACACACAAATATTATTTCATAAATAATTGTATATCAAAAAATTTAATGATCTATGGGAAATTATGAGTTTTATATGAAGCAGAACAGAGTGGAAAGACCCATGCACATTTTAGAAAAGTAACAGCTTTAGTGTTTAGTTCATTTGAGCTCTTTAAACACAAAACAAACCTCGTGATGGGAAAATAACCCAGAGGTGTGTGCGCCACAGAGACGTTCCCAGAGGTCTAGAGAGCCCGAGCGGTTGGAAGCTATGATGTCATGAGCAGACACCTTCTCTCCACAAACACATGCACTGTGCAGGTTTTCTGGGAGAAGTAGGGCAAAGGAACCTTACTGATGATGATGATGATGATAGTAGGTGTTACTGCATTGGATCTGTGACCAAGAGACCTCGAGGATTTCATTTTTAAATGAGTGCACAGCAACACGTGAATATACCTGGCCTGTATATAATTGAGCATACAAGGTCTAAATAACATGCAAATAAAGAGAGGAAATCATTTATCACTATATTAAATGGGAGATGAAATACAAACATATTCTAGATGTTCAAAACGTAAAAATTTTGTTAATTCATACGCCAGAGAGTCCAGAGATCTCAAACACAGCAGCAATGGCATTGGAATACTAATGTGCATGTGTTTTAATAATTCAGATCCAGTGCTCTTTTTCTTCACAATCCCCACACAGACGGGTCCAAGTCTTCAGAGCGGTCTGCCCCCGTAGACCTCCGAGTAACACAAATGCAAGATACAATGACAAATGTGCACTCCGAGACGCATCATAGGTCTAGATGCCATATTTATTTTCATTTTCTCACCATCTGTGAGAGTTATGACAGTACATCAAACAGCACTAGGAGGGGTTTATGGGTGTGCTGTGGTGATCTAAAAGCACTAGCCTCTGAATCACTTATGCTAACACTTCATCTTGTGATTCAGACGGTGTCGGGCAAGGCCATGTTTTCATCTTACAGATGCAGATGACTAACATCACAGTAAGGGACTCTGTTAGTGGGAGGTACAACAGATAAAAGTAATGATTTTTATTGGAAACGTAACTTTTTTTTTTTAACATGCATGTAGTAAACTTCCAAGTAGAGATTAGCTTTGGTGAGTAAACCAATCTTAAGGTACTAGTTATTTGGAAATGCAAAATAAGATGGGGCAGAAAATGCAAATATAGAACACTGATCTAATTGAAACACTAAGATACAAACAGTCTGCCAGAGAACTACTAATGAATTCGAATAAGATCTCTCATGTAAATATCCCCAAATAAATGCGTCCAGCCTTATTGAACAGATTTCCCTTTAGTTTTCAGTTTTCATGATCAGTAAGTGGCTGATAAAACCAAAAGATAAACTGGATCTGAGGTCATATTACTCCTAAATACAAGACAAGGCAGATCGTGCAGACGTAGCAGAACCCTTCCAAATGAAAGGGAGTGTATGACCACAGGGTGTTTTCCCAATGTTGGGAAAGATGACATGCCAATGGAAGGAAGGATGGGGGATCTCCTTCCTCTTGAAGAGTTTGTGTGGCCTTGAGCTATGAGCTATCCTGGAGACAATGTTCAGACAAAAACTGCTCATTTCCTCAAATGCTTTCTTTTTTATGCATACAATCACATTCCAACCACCTTCACTAAACAAAACAAAAATAAATCCCTCTATGTAGTCCCTTCAATCAATGTCACATGATTCTTCAGAAATCATTCTAATACGCTGATTTCATGCTCAAGAAACATTTCTTCTTCTTAATGTTGAAAACTGTTGTGCTACTTAATATTTTTATGGAAACCTTGATTTTTTTTCTGAAATGTTTGAATGGAGTTCAAAACGCCAGCATTTATTAGAAATATTAATCTTTTGTGGCACTGTAATGTCTTTACTGTCACTTTTGATTCATTTAAAAGTACCAAGTTTTTTCTTAAATCTTACTAACCCCAAACTTTGTATATATAGCTGACATTATTTACTATGAAGGGTCTCCTCGGAAAGAAGATTATCATACTTGAGGGTCCAGAAAGCTCATAAATCATAAAATGGAGTTTAATCAGGGGTTTTATGCACAAGCACACAGAAAATGCAAAAGTAATTTTTTTTACATTCTCTGGAAATGTTGAGTAAGCATTTGCATGATGGTGGAGTGTTGACCCTTCAAACTGACCAGAGCAGAAGTGTCTCTTACTGTTGCCCATACCCATGCACACACAGCTGAAGCAGACGACATCAACCATAGAGACAGAACACATCTGCATACGCATTTATCTCTCTCGCTGCCTCTTTTCCATGAATTCAATTAATCATGGCTCCATTTATCCCTAACGTCTCTTCCTCCATCTTAAACTCGTTTCATCCCAACACTCTCATAATTATTCCAACACAACACTATTCCAATCTCAAGTCTTTGTTAATCATTGAATAAAAAAGCTTAATGTCACATCTAAACCATGTTTCACACTAAAATCAAAGTACTTATATTTTGTTTAAAAAAATGGTATTATCAAATTTATTTTGCATTGCAATATTATTGCCATGAGAATTATAAATACTCTCACCTTCCCAAGTTCCCATCACCATAGCATGCTTTACTCTATTTTCATTGTTAATTTAAACCAAACCTATTAAAAACAATTCACAACACTAGATAAAAACAGTTACCTATTCAAGTGTAGATACTAAATTACTTAATTATTAATAAAAAAAAGTACAATAAAAGTATAAAAATAAAAAAACAGTAATTTGTAAAAACTTTTTTTTACAGTAATGCAAAACAATAATGATAATTCGGGGATGAACTGTAATGAAAATAACATCAAAATGGAAACAATCTTAATTCGACACAAGCTTTATTTTCTTAATTTAATATTTTGGGGTGAAATATGACTTGCATATGATCTTTTATAGGCGATCTGAAGTTCTCTCAAAAACTTTATCAGGTTTTGTTGGTGAAATCATGGCATCGTCATTCAGCACTTGATTTATTTTCGTGTAGATCTAGTTTTTTGGTCAAGCTGTAAAATAAACACTGAAGGACTATTTCAATTGAACATTCGGTTCGAAGTGCATTATGACTGAGGACAAGATGGCCCAGGTTGACGCCATGACAACACGGGGTGTGGCACCAGCAGAAGTCATGGGCATGTTGTGTTTAGACAGAGATCTGAGGTCAGTGATTGGCGAGTGTGTAACAAGACAACAGGAATTCATATGTTGCAACACACAGAACATAATTGAGGCAGTATTTACCCAAGGTGTTCACCCTCAGTGACTTTCGTTCAATGAAAAGCATCAGTTCTTACCTTTTTTAACCTTCTTCTGCAGTTTAATCGTATCTGAAGATTTCTTCTTGATCTCTGCTCGTGCTTTCTTATATTCTACAACAACAAAGACAGGGAAAGAAGAACATTAGCCTCTGCAGTGGAAGCAAAAGCTAAATGTTAATAATAAAGGCAGTGGTTCAAATCCCTAATCTTAAATAAGAGCACCAATAACAACGTTGCCTGCCTTAGCAAGCACTGCTAATAAATGATTCACAATGATGTCAAATGAAACGACCCCTTAGCAACCTCAGACAGACGTGTTGGAGATAGCATGGGTGTAGCGTGGCGAGCTGCAAGCTAACTGATTGAATGCCTAATCTTGTGTATGACATAATGGATTGTTCTCATGAATAATTAATCCATTGTGAGCTCTAATATAACTGTCTGAGGGACTCCCACAGAGTTAAGATTCATTTAATAATTAACAGTGTGCAGCTAACAGGACAGGTTTTCCAACGGTTATATTGTCGAGGTCAAGTTTTTTTGTGTGCCAATAACAATCATAACTCAGTTTTTATGCCCATTTTCCTCTTTGTTACTGCACTCTTAAGATTTCTATGTAAACGGTTTCATAGTATAATTAACCCATCTCAAAAGGATAAAGAAATACTGGATTCCATTAACATTTTAATTAACAATTAAATGTTTTTTGTATATTTTTAATAGATAAAGTTTGAACACTCTGTATTGAACAGTCTGTTCTTCTAGTTATTGTTTTTATTCAGCTTGAACATGAATTTTTTCATTTTCAGGAGAACGCTACCTTTAAAATCAACCCACTAAGTTTGAAAAACCTCCATTAAAGGATTCAAATGATACTTTACCTCCTGCCGTACACACAGAGATTAAATACTAAACCTGTTGAATTCTGATTATATCACACAGGGAAGGAGGCCGATACCTTTGGCATGGTCTTTATCCAGCTGACTGCCAACCTTTTTCCACTCTTCAATTTTCAGTTCCAGAGGAGTGATCAAGTTATCCATGAGAGCCCTGCACACACACACACACACAAACACAGTTAATGCGTTGTATAATACATAATCTTTATTACCAATTCAACTAATGAGCTTATGAAAAACAAAACAATTAAGCAGTCATACGTGGTGAACAGTTTGAGCTTATTCTCAATGCTTCTGTGTCTCATACACATCCTGGTCAAAGCCGATCCAATCTCTTTCGTCGCTCCTGGAAATAAAAAAAAATAAGAGAGGAAATTAATATCAGTGTCTTTAATCTTCCAAACTTTCATTCTGAGCTCTATCAGAAGCTGTGATGCCAAGAGGAAAAACATGTTGCTTAAGAATCCTGAAAGAACGGTTTCGTCACATTGTTCTCTTCTCTCTTCTCTTTAATCCTGTCTTTCCCTCTCTCTTTCTTTAATAAGTGGCTGAATGGGCTTCATTTTGTAACATGTCTCAGACAGTTTGCAACATAACTCCTCTTATCTTTCACAGGAATGTGTGCTTCAAATGAAGCAACGCAGATTTCTCATTATTGAAGATTAAAGGAATCATTTGCCCAAAAAAAGAAGCTCCTATCATAATTTCTCACCCTCCTGACGTTCCAAATCTGTCCGCCTCATGGATTCATTGATATGATCCAACTAAAAGAGTGGTTTGCTAACAGCATCATATGGCTTCAGAAGACTTAGTGAACAAGTAATATGTGCTATTTTTATGCACATCCTTTTTGAGGCTCAAAAGTGTCGGTTGCACTGTAATTGCATGGAAAAGAGCATGGAAAATAGGCAAACGTTCTTCCAAAGAAGAAGGAAAGTCAGTCATACAGGTTTGGAATGACATGAAGGTGAGTACATAATGGCAAGAATTTCATTTCACTGAGGTGGGTAATTACGTGCATTCACGATCTGACTGTTACAGAATGACTTGAAGCACATTTGACCTAGTTTCCTTCAGCACAGGCCTTGTACCTGCATCAGGTTATTCTGACCCAGAAGAAGGGAGGACAGGACACATACACACACACACACACACACACACACACACACACACACACATATATACATATATATCAAACTATAAACCTCTTTAATGCTTTGAGGAATTAGTGCTCCGGACCCAAAGTTTTAAACAGGTCAATTACTTAGCTTCTGCATAATCAGACTAATTCATCACTGCAGCAAAGCCTCCAGCATGCAGCGAGAGCACTGCACATTCATCAAGAGACTGCTCACACAGACAGGGTGCCAGCAGACCCAGCTCTTCCACAGCCCCTCAAGCCTATGCACTCATTATCTGTGGTTAGCATAGCAAACTTCATCTAGTTAAAATGAATGTATTTACCAATCCAGTGTGTTCGAAATGATCGCTATAGATTGTATTCATTATAACACAATGATTTTCAAATCATTCACCTTCTAGGTAAGGAAATAAGTTTAAAACAATCAATCTCTCACAATCAGGAAAGACAGCCCATTTTTAGGACCACACACACACACACACACACACACATCTGGACTTTTTTCCAACCTAAAGTCAGCTGAGGAAAGGATGCTAAATTTTTGGGCTAGCACATGTACAGCCGAGAAGAACAGCCAAAAAAAGCTTTATTTAATCACTGATCTGAGACAATCCAACTATTCACTTGCTAACAGTTAAGGTAAACATCTGGGAAAGGCATAGACTAGACTGGCTTCCTAACAGCCTCTATGATAAATTACTATAAGAGTAATTCTGATTACAAAAGCAGATAAACTAGTTAGATTATACATTAAATCGCAATGATACATACATTAACCAGCCCACCCATTAACACAAAAAAGGTCACATTATCTAATGAGTCGAACACTCTGAAATAACATAATTGATATTAACATAATCTACCCTGTGATTAAACAGTGAGTGAAATGTTCAAATAAATTGTGTTAATCAGATATAGTTTATATTGGAATGCTGACTGTGTTTTAACAGGATATAGCTGATGCAATATGCAAATTATGCTCAACACGACTGGCTGAAAAACTTGCCATTCACTTGCCGTAAATATGCACTTTGCTTTCAGTTTCATTCTGTCATTACTTAAGTCCTCTTCAAATAACCAAACATTTCATTGAACCATAAAAAGTGTAAAGTAACACAATTTAAATCATCCCATTGAAAGAGTCTCACTCCACTTTGCATTTACACAAATATAATAATTTAATTAATTTCATTTCGTTATTCATTTACATTTCTTTAAAAAACATTTACATTTCTGTGTAGTTGCCAAATTTCCCACAAAACCTGAATTTCTGCATCTGTTATCACTGAGGTACATTATCATTGTAACGTAAACATACAGTATTTTATCTCATATACATATTTTATAACATACAATAAAAAAAAAGAAAGTGAACCTTGCATGCAAATCACAAGTTAAAAGTCCAATGTTCAGAGCATTTGCAGCAGTCAGAATTTACACTGAGACACCTAGACAGAGTGTGAAAACACCCTTCTATTTATCTCTCGCATTACTATCACTGAAGTTAATCCTTGATGCTGTTCTCTTTTTTCCATTAAAGCTCTTCGCGTAACTACATCTCTGTCACTGTACTTCCTGCTAAGTGTTTCCCAGGTCTGTAGCCTGGGGCAGCGCAGGACTGGACATGTCATATCATATCATGCACCTCACTGGTCTCTTTGTTGCTGTTTGCGTGTTGTGTGATCTTCAGCACAGCCACTAGTGCCACAAACTGGTCTCTGTTGATGTTTTGAAGTCAAATGATTCGGCTGGGGAGGTGGGACGTCACACCCTGACGCCTCGGGCTGACTCTCAGTAAGACTCATTACTGCCACATCATTTCACACGCGAGATCTCAACATGTTATCTGCTGGGGGTTAAGTGATTAAACTTTCCAATGTCTCTGGTGTTGATCAACCGGTGTCAAATAAAGAGAGCACAGATGACACAAACTTGTAAGAACAGTTCTCAAACTCTATAATTCCAGGTGTTTGAGTGTAAAAGTCAGGCAGGCCGCCAAACTAACCAGTTGCCAATGTAAAAACAGTGTGAAATTAGTTGTTCCCTTCTTTAATTCCTAGTAAGAGTTACAGATCAAGCTGATTGCACCATTCTGTATATTCTTGGAATAAAACTTCACCACCTAGCCAATTTTCCAACCACTTTAAAAGCAACTGTTATGCTTGGTGGAAACCACAAAAGGCAGCCCTTAATTAATTTAACTTCCTGTAACTGTCCAAATCGGCTATCTATTCAAAACATTGCCAAACAATGGCATACCACTTTTTAGTCTAGCTAGGTTGGAATTTTGCCCTAGCGATTAGCACACAAATGCTGACACATTAAGTCAGTTTTGTACGAATATAGCTCCAAAAGTGTTCCAAATCCTCTCTTTTCCCCATAATTTCCTGTTATCTTGTCTGTGTCTATAAAGAAAAAGTAATAAAAATGGCTTCTTTAGTTAATGAAGTGAAAAATAAGCTTTGTTTGAATATTAGAAATGCATCCGAGGGCAAAATTGAGATAAAAAGGTGGGCTGAGCTAAGAGGTAGTTTGTGTTTTTCTTCACTTTTATACTTTTATAATGCACTAAAAGGGCTGAGTGTTATCAAAATCATACATCACAATTAAAAATAATTAAGTAAAAAGTGAAATACTTACAACCCACTTAGCAGCTATCAGATTATTATTGTATTAGGCATTATGGGTTTTTTAACCTGTCTTGAATGAAATTTTTACCACAGTATTTAATGACTAAATGATAGACCATGTGGTATTACCTTGAGAACATTTCAAAAGAATATCTGTGCACCAAGATTATACTGAAAAACAATTAAAATCAACGTTTATTTTATATTTATATTGATTATATAATTCCATATTTTTATTAGTATTAACTTGTTTTTTTTATAAAAATAAAATATCATATACAAATCAAGTCTCCCTGAAACCAGATTAAAACATTCAAGCACACTCACATCTGTGTGTCGAATACAAAAAGGTTCTTCACTGTTCTTGCCAATATGATTTATGATCCCCATTAAACCTCTTAATCACACAAAAACAGTCTTTATCACTGACGGAGAGACTGTACGTTTCCGTCGGCGCTCAAATACTTTCCTCTTGCTTGTGCTGTTAGAAAAAGAGTCCATAACTCAACCTAAAACCAAGCCTTTGCACTCCGCCTCAGAGGAACAACACCTAGCTGGCGTCCTCATCACCTTAAACGGTCAAAATCGTGTTTGCTCAAGAGCAATAAACTTTTCCACCTCTTCCTCAATGGAAAAGCTTTCACTTAGCCACAATTTCATTTCCCTGCACGTAAGCTCGTCGTATGAAGAGAGCATTCGCAGTGCTCCGTTTCAATCTCAGGTTCTCTATTGAGTTTTTCTGACCGTGGGTCAGTCACAATATATTCATTCAGAATGAGAGAGAGGCCCAAAGAATGAACCCTTAGTTAACAGGCACTCACTGCTGTCTGTGATATGATGCTTAAAAGAGGCCGTTCTGTGGACAAAGATGTCCATTCACACAGATGCAGCACACCTTGATCACACTCGCACATACAAAATGACAGCCAAAATGACAGTCGAGTATGCACTAGAATGCTACAGTTCTGGTACAAAGTTAAAACTAAGATAATAAAACATAGAAGCATATTAGTTTTTTTCTGTAATACCATTTTAAAAAGCACTGACATTGAATAAATAAGTAGTAGCATTTTTCATTAGTTTCAGTATTACAGAGCATTAAAATAGTGCAAGCATAATGCAATCATGTGAGCACTGAACTGAAACTCATTGCATGCTGCTTTGCAGGTCAGATCAGAGTAAATTCAGTGCGGTGCGGACGTGCTTAAAACAGCAGTTCAACCAAAATCATTTGAAGATCAATAGTTTTCAGGAAAAACAGTACTTGCTTTCACAAACCCTCCACATGACAATGTTGCACCAGAGTTTCATCCAACTAGGCTTCGCTACTGGGAGAAATCTCAGTTATAAAACATTATATGTCCCTCCTAAGGATTCAAAACTTCACCTAATGCAAAAATGTATTTCACTACACTGACATCAGCCAGAGGTCTACACTCCCAGCTGGTTTCAGACCAGAAAAGTACTGAAAGAGCTGTCCTTGAAAAACAGTTGAACCTTAATGACCCCAACGCCAAGTGAAATATTAAGAGTGTTTTAATGAAGAAGGCTTTTATGTAAGCAAATCTGATTAGCATTATTGCATGAATCCATTAAGTGCATTTGCTCAAACATAATGGTGCACTTTTCTCAGCAGTGTTAAGGTCTGTTAATGCAAACATGAGACACCATTTTTTGTAGTTTAAACCTGATAAAATATATAATAAAATGCATACATTTTATTAAAAAAAATGAAAGTAAAAAAAAATGCCTGCAAAAAGAAGGGAGTTCTTTGGCATTGCCAAATGTCAAAAAAAGGTTAAACATGGAGCCTGTATAAACCAAATCTCTCTAGTGCAGAGGGAAAATATTGAGATTCAGCAGAAGGGCTTGGTTTATGGTTGAAGAAATCAGAAATTCAAGTTTTGCAATAAAATCTCTCAAATATATCACTAAGAAATTTAGGTATAAATCCCATTCAGCAGATTTAAACCTCACTGAGCTGAGAATCATGTGATCTCTGATGAAGGTGCAATACAAGGAAAAGCTCTTGTCTTTATGAGGCAGTTTTGTCAATGAAGGCTGACCCTGGAACAGATCAGCTAGAGGCAACGTCAGCAGAATCGCCAACCATCCTGCGTGGACTTCAGGAACCGGTGGACTGAAGGGCTGCCAATTCAGCTTCATTCAGGTCATGTGTGCCCTTCAGGGGTTAATGAATTGCAAATGTCTTCAGGAAAACACGCACATGCATCTGTGAGGGTTTGTGTGCATGCACCCCCCAAAAACCTAAAACAAAGCCCTAGTCAAAAAAACTTTCCTAGCAGCATCATTCCACATAATTAATTTCTCTGAAGTGTCTTGGAACCTTCAGACCGTGATGACTGCTTTCTGCGGTATGTTCAAATTCAACCCAAAAATAACTAGTCTGAGCCAGAGCAGTCACAGGTCATTTCACTGGGGACGCGAGTGTTTCCAAAGGAAATGGTCAGCGGCTTGCCTTCCCCACTGAGGTCGGGATACTCTCGTAAACCACGTCTGGGGACAAAGGTCCTCCCTGAGCAGACTTTAAATGATCACAGCATACCAAGGCGTCCCCGGTCCTTCCTTACTTTAAGGCGTTGTCTGTATTATCCTTCCTCAATATACAGCACAACAGATGCACAAACTCAAACCTCTAAATCTGCATCAAACTCAAAATGATCAAACTACAGAGCACAAGGACTGTGGAACAGATCTCTTACCTACAAACGGTATCATTCAACAAATCTGATAATATAAAAAAAAAAATCTGATCATAAGTTGGCAGGAGAGTTTTAAACATACGAACATTTCAGCTAGCTGTGAGCTGTACCTTCAACTGACTGAAACACTAAAAAACAGACTAGTTAAAGGTCGATTTTGCTTCGTGAGCAAGATCATGTTGTAGGAAGGCTGGCAGAGTCAAACTCATTGAACTTCATGTGGTGCCTATGTTTAGTGGAAACCATATTGGGAAGAGATTATTTTAAGCATAGGAATTTAGAATTTAAAACAGGCAAGAAAGGAATGGACTTCAAGGAAACTCAATTTCAGAAGACTTAATTTTTTTTAGATTAATAGCAGCTTGGATGCCAATGTAATATTTTTACTAAAGGGATAAACTTACTTATTACAGTTTTTGTTCATCAAATAATTCTGAAAAAAAAATGCATTATGATTTCGGCAATACATATGAGGCAACAATTATTTTTCTACATTAATTATACAAAATGTTGCAAAAAAATATTAATACAAAAGCAGCAAATCAGCATATTAAAATGACTGAATGATTTCTGAAAGATCGTGTGGAGTCACACTGAGGACTGGAGTAATGATGCTGAAAACACACAATGATACAGCAATACACAATGAAAGTGCTATAAAAATATGAATGCATTCAAAATCAAACTTTCCATCACAAGAACATATTACATTTGAAAATATATTCAAATAGAAAACCAATATTTTTAGTTGTAACAATTCCACAGTATTACTTTTTTTTTTTTTTTTTTACATTTGAGCAAATAAATGCAGCCTTGCTGGAGACTTACTAACCCCAAACCTTTGAACGGTAGTATAAAATTGCTTCGGTTTCTCATACAAAGCTTCAAATATCTCTCTAAAGAATTCATTTACACTACTTTTATGGTATTTAAATGTTCAATATGGACTTTCATCCCATAGTTACTGTATGTTGTCACTGTATGCTGGAATTTTTGGATGAACCAATCCTTTAAAGCAAAAAAACAAACTAAAACAAAGTCTGACTAAAAGTTTTTATATTTTGACTTGTGATTTATTTAAAAAAAAAAGAAGAAAAAAAGACAAGCACAGATGGAAAAAGGACGTTCCCCAGTGGATCACAGGACTGGGTTTGTACCACTTGGTTCCTTTCTCCATGTGAGTCATGGGGGCCCACTTAGCCACAAGCCTCAAAACTAGATAAAAGCTCCAGGCAGATTGTGTCCCAAACGATCGCTGGGTCATGCGAGTTTGAAACGTCCACCACACAAATGCCCTACAGAACTGAGCAAAGAAGACACAAATGAAACCCTCTGGTGAGCCCTGACAGACATCTTCATGAAGCGTTATAGCGTATGGATTGGTGAACGAAATGAACAAGATCTCCAAGAGACATTCCTCTTCAAGCAGATGATCTGTGGGCATATATTGCATGACATCTGGCTTTGGTTTAACACGTGTCTATAAAAACAAGAAGTGTACAAAAGTGGTGAAAAACATAACCTTCATAAGGGCCTTTCGCACTGCTTCAGTTCCAGATCTAAATGTAGAGTACTAAAATACTGGGACGATTTTGCACAAACTATTTCCCAGTACCATTTAAAGGGTTCCATTCGCAACGACAGTGTTTTTTAGGAAGTGATGTAACCCGGTCGTCAGCGACGTCATTTGTGCATGGCATTCTACAATGGAAACAGAAGAACAACGTTAACAACAGGTAGATGGAGGACGCTGTGATCGAAGCTGTGTTTTTGTTGTGTCTCGCGGATTTCACAATAATGGACATGGAATGTTGGCATATACATAAACCGAATGAAAGAACAGAAAAGAGTACTAAAAATCTCCAATGACAACTGGCATTTGCTACAAGTGCCTGCACTTCAGCATCTGGTACTAAAATTGTACCCAGTTCCAGCGGTGCAAAAAGTGGGTAGTTCCACAGTTAGTTCCAGTACTATGAAAAGGTTCCCATGGTGCGAAAGGCCCTTTAGATTGTAACCAACATGACCAGTTCACAGATCTATTTGGATCTTGTCACCAGATATGCCACGATAAATTTCAAACTAAACCTCAAACTGGCTTTATTGCATCTCTTTATTGACAGCATGTGTTTAGCAAAAACAAGAATACTTTATCTAAACACGACCATATAAAGCCAACCCATCCTTCTGTCTGTACTCCCTCTTTGCTGCTCTATTAGACACAGTCCAAAATAAACTTCACACTCTTTCCTCCATTCCTTAAAATCTAGTTTAGCCAGTGCCCACTCATGCCCGGCCCGCACAAAAGCCTCCAGTGTGTCCGTGTTACACAGTCGTCACTGTTCACACCTACTCACTCCACCCACCGACTCTCTACACAGCACAGACTCCACATTCAACGCCTGCTCATGATTCAGACACCTTCGTTTTTATTTATATATTTATAAAAAAAAGTCACAAAAAGTGCTACAAAAAAAGCTGTGGAAAGGAAATGTCAGGTTTTTCATGTTGCTGATGGGTGATGCTTTTCCCATGAGGCCATGATTCAGTGTTATTACTTATCTGTAAGGTTTTTCTCCTGCTGATGGACATAAACTGAACAACCACATTTAAGACGTTTGGGGGCATGTTAATCTAAAACCATCTATAATTCTGAGAACAAAAAAGAATTTCAGGTGTGCTCAAAGATAACTCTTTCACGTCACACCATTATAGTTTGTCACAGCCTAGAAATTATTGTTCCTGGAAACGGCTCAAAACTTAAAGCACCCCGACTCATAGAAAAGGCAAAAAAACAGCCAATTAGATAAGATAGGGCAACTTAGACAAGGCTTGTGATAATTGAGTGCAAAATGCACATCAAAGTTTGAGATGCAGCAATCATAAAAATGTTGCCTGTCTATAATAAGTTCATGATATAAAACATGAACCATTAAAAATATGCACTTTAAATGTTTTTTTTTTCTTTTCTTTTTTTTTTTTTTAAAGAAATTAATACTTTTATCCGGCAAGGCTGAATTAATTTGATCGAAATTAACAGTAAAGATTGTTAAAACTGTTTTCAACATTGATAATAATGGATCATGTGACACTGAAGACTGGAGTAAACATGCTGAAAATTCCACTTCCATTTGAAAATATATCAAAAGTTTTTGTTTTGTTTTTTTGTTTTTTTCTCTGGGAGGTATAGTCATGTATACGTAAAATAAGTAAATTAATTGGGAGAATAAATAATAAAAATGCACATTAGTGTTGGTTAAAAATTATCAGAAAAAAAATTTAGCAAGTGCTTAACCAGCCAGTGTTCAAAACTGTCGCCTTATTTTAGCCTGATTCACAACGATAAGCTCATAATAATAATAGCCGCATTTCCACCACTGGAACTTTACCCAGTAACTAAGGACTTTGGGCTGGTGCTTTGTGTTTCCACCGCAGGAACCAGGGTCTAAGTTCTGGGTTATATAAAAAAAACAAAAAAAAAAACAGCCTCAGATAGCTTCTGTTCGCAAGCTAGCACTTTTTCAAAGGTCCAGAACTTTTGGGGGCGGGACTTGGGCGCTAAACATGCTGATTGGTTGAGTTCACACAGCTTTTTAATCTGAACCACCATTTGTTCAGATCATTTACAAAATATTACTGTTGTGGTGTCATAAAACGTAGTTTTAAAAGTATTTCAGGTGAGAATGTAGTTGTTTAAAAATCAAATCTGCGGTTTATTTATGAAGACAGCACCTATTTAAAAATGTGTTTCCCAAATTCTGGAGACGATCAGCTCCATGCGATCAGCAGGAGCTCAGTGTAAATATTTGTATAATTAACGGACTTGCGTCATCCCGTCCGGTGAAGATCACACTCCCAAATCAAACTTGCATCCTCGGTAGTTCGGACTTTGCATGTCCGAAATTTGTGTACTTTGTATTGAGAAATGCACACAGACCTACGTCACCAGACTATTTGTCTAATCTTCACAGTACTTTAGACCGCGTTGGAAACGCAGAAAGCCACAGGTCTGGGGGGGGGGGGGGGGGGGGGGGAATTGTTCCTGGGGAAAAAAAGGCTCCTGGTACAATTGTTCCGGGTAATTTCGGTGGAAACGCGGCAAATGTTTTCTAATTTGAGTGCTACGAGTAGGTTTTCTTGGAAAATTTGAGCATGCTTCTGCGTCATTACGTCACTTCTGTAAACATAAAGATCGAGTCTCGGCAAATAGGCTTTTGCATATGAGGATCCTCCAGGTGGCGGATCTTTATAGCCTTTTCTCACATTAGCTGGAATAATTACATTCATTTTGATGGCGGATTTTAATCCAGAAAGGACTATGTGTTTATAAAACACATGTGAATGAAATTTTATTATGTTCAGTTTTACATGTGCTTTTAATTACATTACCTGGGATTACACAAAATTTACATTTTAAAAGACAACCAGTTTGAAGGGAGCATAATGTTTTTTGGGTTAAAATAATTTCTTAATATGAAATTTGAATGGTATGATAATTAGAGATTTAGACTGTACAGTAATTGAAATCTACACGCTAAAACACACTATAGCCAATGTTGATGATATTAACTAACAATTTGAGAACAAAGTATAACAATACCGTATTTTCCGGACTACAAGTTGCACATTTTTTTTTTCATAGTTTGGCTAGTCCTGCAATTTATAGTCAGGTGCGACTTATTTATCTAAATTAATTTGACATGAACCAAGAACAAACATTACCATCTATAGCCGCGAGAGCTCTTGCGGCTGTATACGGTAATGTTTTCTCTTGGTTCTTGGTTCTAAATAAATGTGATTTATAGTCCAGTGTGACTTATATATGTTTTTTTTTTTCCTCGTCATGAGGTATTTTTGGACTGATGCGACTTATACTAAGGTGCGACTTTTCATGGTTTGATGTGAAATGAGCTTATCGATCATTAGATTTAAATCACCACTGGTAGCGCAATGTATTGTAATGCTTTTTTCCTCAGTTGGTAAGAACAAACATGGCAGACTTGTTACTTGTTCTGATGACAATCTACAGAGAAAATTCTTATTTGGGTCATATATTCATATATAAGATGTAGGTGAGAATCTGTGATTCCTAAGTAACGTTACAGTATCCACACCGGTGTGGTGACTGACACCCTCATATGTCAAATTATTTCTTCAAACTGAAAATATTATGTGAATCTCTAGAAGTCCAGAGGCAGTTTCACTTTGGATTAAACACTGGGTGTGCCAACCAATTATGCAATGTCTACCACTTTAGTAACTAGTCATGAGTTCCCTAAGAGACTAGAAAAAAAATGGTTTTTGTTCTTTTAAAAACCATCTGCTTCAAAAACGGCCCTAAAGGGAACTCATCCATGCATGTCAACAACCTTCACAAGTTTTTGCAGGTCTTTTCAACAGAGAATTACACACAGGGACTAAATAAATATGGTAGCATGGAAAATCATTGCTAAAGGTGAAGTCCATTACTCATCCCCATCAATGTGATTTATCAGGGAAAGTGAATCATAGGAAAGTGCAATGTATGAAAGACAAATCTAAATATTCTCTGTATAGAAAGATAATACTTAAATGGATAGTTTTTTTTTCCATCTTAATCACTCCGACAAAACCAGTTGGAATGATTCTACACAATTTCTCAATGTTCTGAATACATCATCCATTCAAAATTGTTAAAAGCTCACTGTAGGGTAGGATTACCAGTAAATAATGACAGTAAAATTACACATCTTTTATTATAGACTAGGCCTACCATTCAAACGTTTGTGGTCAATATGATTTTTGGAAATGTCTCTTTCACTCACTGAGGCTGTTTTTACTTGATCAAAAATACAGTAAAACTGTATATTGTAAAATATAATTACAATTTAAAGTGACTGTTTTCGTCTACACCAATAGTAGGCAGTGTGCGGACATACAGCGCCGCTGCATTTCAAGCATCCCGAGATGTTGATTTGCTGCTTGAAACTTAGCCTCAAGCCTCAGAATAAAAATCTCCTGTTGAGTTCTAGAGAAGCAAGCAATCAAGCAAACAAGCAAGCAAGCAAGCAATACAGGTTTGAAATGACATTAGGGTGAGTAAATATTACATAATAAAGGGTTTAGCAGAAAAGGCTGTGAAGCCCTGCTTTAGACTTTTTAGGTTTAAATCTAGATGGAGCTAGTTTATAAAGAGTAAAACAGGTCAAATAGAAGTGAGAGACTGTTAAAATAAAGCTGTTTGGCATACATGCATACTTCGTCTTTATGTGGAAGGGTCATGGGACTTCACAGCTGCACACCGCATGCTCAATCACTCTCAGCTGGGGTTTCAGAGCGGGTACTGAGGGTCTTGGTGGGTTAAATTCCCCTCAAACACATACATGCCGATCCAGCCTTCCTAGTGCACTTTAATCCTTCCTGTTTCTGGAATGTTTGCAGTGGGGTCTGACGTTTAAGGGTCAGTAGAGGATCTAAACGTGTGCACACATATTTACAGACAACTGGGGCTGGTGTGGCCCCTTTGTGAAAGCATAGCAGCTGTGAACCAGGCGCTGGCCAAAACAGGTGTGGGACCAAAACGGCACCCCAGTCAGTGACGGTGCAATGGTGCTTTTGACGACTCCAGCTATACCTCCATATGTTCATCATACATCTGCTCTTCCCATTTCGTCTTAATACAGCTGTCCACGGATCTTTACACACAAGGTACTTGAGAAGAGCAGCTACCCAGATATCTGATTATATCATCAGTGGGCTGTAAGAGCAAAAGCTAATGTTTGGTGAGATAAGATGAAGAATTTTCCTTAGAAGTGTACACTAGAATGTCCCGCTTTGATATTTCTGTTCTATTCGCTACGGCATGAGCATTTAGGCCACCAGATGTCCTCTGAGGAGCTGCCTTAAAAGTGAAAAAGAAAAGAATGGATGGAGAGAAAACAAGGGGGATTTCTGCCCTCATCTGTTATGGATGGAAGGAATGAGGTTGTTAAATGGAGGCAAGATTGCAAATCACAAACCGATGAAGAGAGAAGCTGAAGTAGTAAATGCAAGGAAGTGTGGGACCCTAACCTCCAGCAAAATACAAGAGAGAAAAGGAAAAAAAGAAGCAATCAATCAATGCAGTCAGCTAATGAATGAACAGATGATTGATTAGAAAAATGGAGGATGGATAGTTTTCTTCTCCTGTTTTTTGGCTACTGCATGGATAGTCAATTTGGATGATAGAAGGAGGAGACAAGGCTATGTTGGAGATCTGGGGCCGGATTCACGAAAATCTTCTTAAAAAATAAATTAAGAAATTTCTTAAGATAAATTCCACGAAGTTCTTACGAACATCTTTTTTTTTTTTTTCTTAAGAAGAAAATAACAGCCGTTATCTGAATGAATACATGACACACTGATAAACTCACACTATTGTCTTTTTGCGTTTCCGGTAGATTACCCTAATAATCATAATAAGCATGCACTATAGACTGTATATTTTCGTTGCGACTTTGACTGGCGCTCAGCTTCACGTTTTAATGCGGCCTGTTTTTGAACAGTTACTTTTAAAATAGCCTGTCTCAAGCTGCAGTGATATTTTTCATTCATGTTTGTGCCGTGTTTTTGCGCTCTCATCTGAGTGAACGCTTCCGGTATTTGAGTCCACGCTTCTACAGCAAATGCGTCCTGCGTATTCATATGCACTGAATACTGCCAAAGATTATGTATTTATAAGCTAAAATTAACGGCGTTCAATTAAAGCTCCCTATCTGACTCATTTTTGAGTTGCTAATGAGTTTTGAAGTCAGCAAAAAGCAGCGTCACACACAGGCTAATCATGAGTGATCGTGTTTACATTAACAATCATCGCTGTCAAGAAAATCATGTACATCCCCAGTCCTCCTGTGTATTATATGTAGCTGTTGTTGTAATGCTTAAATATAACAATTCATTTGAAATAACCCAATAAATTCATTAAAAAATTATTATTGTTTGGGATTATATAAGTCTGGGGCTGTCCTAAATATAAGAAGTTATTTATGATGATTTTTAAGATGATTATTTTCAAGATTTAATGACAGATAATGACAAGTCAGCTGACAGAAATCCACTCCTAAATATTCAAAAATAAATAAATAACATTTATTTTGAAAATGTACATTTATAACCACCAAATAATTATTCACAAGAGGCACATTACAGTATGTAAATTAAACTATAATTGCAAGAAATAATTGTAGATTGCAGAAAGCATAACAATTAACTTTTTAAATTTGATCAAATCAAACAACCCCAAGCAGATGGGTTGGTTTAGCAAAGCGGTCTCATCTGTGATCAGTAAGTCGAATGATCAGGTTTGGGGGATGTGCGCAGGTCAGCAGCTGATATGCCTGTCACATAATCAATACTGAGGCTCAAGTAAAGGGTTCTGGTGGAACTCAGACAACAGAGAGCAAAGGTGCTTTCACACTGACTAGCACTTTTAGTGCACACCCGGGTTCATCGTTATTAAGTAATGCGGTAAACAGCTGTTGGCTTGATGAGGCAAACGAACCATGATTTGGACCCAAATAAAATAATATGAACACAGTACAGCGGGGGCAGGGGGAGGGGAGAGCAGGATCGGACCAGGCATGTGCATCCCAAGTGGGCATGGAGACAAAACACACCAATAATATAAAGCAGAAAAATATTGTTGAGTATTGTCTGTGTAGTTATTTGGAAAATTGCATGTTTGTAAACTACATTAAATATATTTGGAGTTACTGTTAACAGATCAGCATCAATGATCTTAAATTCTCACATTTATCAGTATTTATCATTCAGTACATTCAGTATATATTCAGTACAGAATTTATCAGTAAAGAGAAGAGTGAAAGTAACTACACACAGAACAAAACTGTCACAAAGCTGACAACAATCTAAAGAACGTAAAGTAAAACTCCTCAGACTGAAAGAGATGCCATACATGTCAACACTAACTTTCTAAACAAACACTAACTTAATCCAAACACATGCACCATTTATTTTCCTCTGCGAGAACAAAAAAGCACCTCCTCAACAGTCAAGACCCCCAAACAAAGACATTTTAGGCAACGGTTTTCCATCAGAAGGCATGACACAGCAGGTCTGAATCATGACAGCTCTCTCGTGTAAAGGTGCAGCAGCACCCCTGGCACCTAAATCTTTAAATGCTCTTTCACTCCCTTTTCCTGGCGTGTCAAGACCTCGTCTGTTTTGGGTAAATGAATTCTCTTAGGGTATGAAAATATTTGCATGGGCAAATTGGGATGAAATGCAGAATAAATTAATATTACAGCTCCGTTCTGAAATCTAGCGAGTGTCTGCAGCTTACACAAATACCTTTCACATGACATCATATTTGTGGACTTTCCGCACAAGTTTACAAGGTGGAAGTCTGACATCAACTGCATTTCAAATGTATTGGTTCAAGTTGAAAACAGAAATTAGAGCTTATTTCACTGGAACTGTAAATGCTATTTTTTTTTTTTTTTTACGTGATTTCATGCAACTGAACTAGAATATAACATTGTTTTACCATTGGCCTATTCATCTGTGGAACAGCACAATAGAAACAGATCAGGTTTCAGCTACAGACAAAAAAAACTCACAAATTATTTACTATGGTTGCAGTGTTTCTTTGTAGACAAATTAGATCAAAGAAAACTGAGTAAATCAACAATAAGTATACAAAACGGAAAAAAGAAGCATACATCCAATACTATACTTCTTTGAATTCATTAAGTAGACTAAAAAAAACTCAAGACAGATTCAAAATAGCACGTGGGCAGCAGTGTCCGTGTTTTTGCTATGCTAATCTAATTCAGTGTTCAGCGACATAAGATCAAGGTAAAATTCTTGGACTATCAGCAAGATAAACAGAGTCAGGGCTAAATCACAGCAGCTGCACAAAGAATGAGGAGTGCAAAACACACAGCATACAGACTACAAACAAACAGGTCACCTTAACAAGAAGTGGAGACATGTAACCCAATCCAGGCCATTATGAGACACTCATGCCTTCCTGCAATTGTCTGAGCAGAGAACAATACAGTGATGACCTTTTTGTTGCCTTGGGTGACAAGATTTTACCCTGTTTATTTCACACTGCCCTAAAGGTGAGACCTCAGCGCAAATCAATAAATGATCTCAAAGAGATAACAAAACAAATAAAAAGATAATACACTGCATATAAAACTTAACAGAATAACTAGCACTACCAGTTTTCCGTTTTGACTGCAAGAATAATCTATAAACTGATCTTCAAAGTGAAAGCATGACAACATAATCCTCCAATCAAACAAAAGTGTAAAAATGTTTGTTTTCAACCAGAAATCTCCAAACAAATCCCTATTTGCCATTGGTCACTCAAACAGAAAGCCCTGCCCCCAAATCGCCATTGGTCAAACCAACATTGCTCTGTTGGGTTGGCTGGAATGCTCTTACAAACAGCAATGTTTTGCTAATACCGCAGTGTTTACTCTTTTTCCATGGTTGTCGATCTACAAATGCTTCAATTATAGTTGTCTGCATTTTAAAAGGGCAGGAAGTATTTGAACACTGGCAACATTACACACACATCAACTTAAATATATCAGCTCAGTCTCAGCACTTTTAAATGGTAAATAGCCTATGACATACTGCAAAAAAAAAAAAAAAAAAAAAAAGTTTATCGATATGCACTACCAAATTCCAAAAAGCACCTGTGTGAATTTATTTCTTGGTTTCATGCATATCACCAGGAGTACTATCATTAGGAAAGCTATAAAGCACGCAGTCTTCTCACTTTAGTGTCACACGGCCCACATCGGCCTTTAAAAAAGGAAAAGACATTTGGACAAGTCTTGAGGTGTTCCGAGTTAATGCTTCATGTTTCTGATGAATAACCTTTCCTGTGAAGTACGACTCTGCCTGTTTTCCTCATTATCATAACTGGAGAGACAGACCGTTTGTGCGTGAGACAGCAGAGAGAGACAAAGAAGGTAGAAATCTCATCTTACCTCGTGTTCCAGTTGCAATGTCAGCCACTTTCTGGAAAGCATCCAGGAATGAGCTAGTGACCATGATTGTTGTCCTGAATGACAGAAAGAGAAAGAGTTTGTCTGTAAGAAAAACCTACAAGCAAAGAGGCTTTGACTGGATTGTTGCTCAGAGTCAATATATCACAACAAATATTTCCACTGACAGATTTTTGGAGCTTGCACGTTAACAGCACAGCAGCCCACAATACTCTGGATGAATGATGTTTAAATACCTGAAGACACTAATAACTAAAGTGCAACTTACAAAACAATCCACATTTTTCCCCTATTTTTTCTGCACTTTTTTCACATTTTCTGGAATTCTGTAGAACGAATTTAGATACGATATTGTAAAAAGTTTAATTAAACAGAATTGAAACTCCAAAAGTCATACTTATAGTTTTTGGGGCAAAAAGAAGTTTGAAAAGGCTGAGCGACGTGTCATGTCGCGACACTCGCGTGTATCCCCTAAACAAAACAACGATGAAATAAAGAAGTGTAGGCAATCTAGGTGAGAGATAGGGCCCAATGGTCAAAATATTATAGACAACAGAATAATGATTAGCAGCGGAGTCAAGTATCATGTTTGCAATACAAAAGAACCGTTCCATAATCAGTACTTGGGAAGTGTGAATGTCCCATAGTCTGTAAAACTTTAGCATGATGTGGGGAAAAAAATATTGGAATCAGTTTGTTGCTTTGTTTTATTAGTGTTCATTTATTTTATAAAACTGTATTACCGTTTTTTTGGGACTATAAGTCGCACTTTTTTTTCATAGTTTGGCTGGTCCTGCGACTTATGGTCAGGTGCGACTTATTTATCAAAATTAATTCTACATGAACCAAGAGAAATGAACCAAGAGAAAACAATACCGTCTACAGCCGCGAGAGGGCGCTCTATACTGCTCTGTGCTCATGTGGCCTACCACTGAGCAGCATGGAGCGCCCTCTCACTGCCATAGATGGTAATGTTTTCTCTTGGTTCTTGGTTCTAAATAAATGCGACTTATATTCCAGTGCGACTTCTGTTACTATGTATTTTTTCCTCGTCATGACGTATTTTTGGACTGATGTGACTCATACTTAAGTGTGACTTATAGTCCAAAAAATACGGTAATTGTTTTGATAAAAACAAAGGTTTATTATTGTATATTCGTTTGGCATTTCATTTGCATTACATTGCATTATTCATTTAGCTGACGCTTTTATCCAAAGCGACTTACAATTGCTATATATGTCAGAGTCTCACAGTGGATTCATTTACTGTATACCCTTTAAATTCGCTTATTGAAAGAACAACAGCAGCAGTATGGTCTAACATTTATTTGTAACTTTATTTGTAAAGGTACTTGCTACCTTATATCTTTACTCTTTCCTTTCATTCTTTTCATGGCTTTGGAAAACTTGTCTCAGATGTTTCTCTGCTTCGCTATTTGCATAACTCCAGGTCGTCGACACCAAGCTTCATTGCTATTTCTTTCTAGGAATGAAATATTGTCTCTATATCTTTAAAGTCTGTCCGCAAGCGATCGTACAGGTGCAGATATAATTGTGCAGCTCAACTATTTGACACTCCAGTGTATTCAGGAGATGTTGCTCTCCTTAATGACCTCCGCAGAATGAGGAATGAACAGAGAAAAAAAAAAAAATATTGCGTGTCAAACAAAGTGGAGTTTCAAAACACCCCCACCAATTGCATAACCACCACAGACCGATGGAATCTCAAAGGTGTTTAGGAGCCAAAGCGAACTCC
Source organism: Carassius gibelio (assembly GCF_023724105.1). NCBI lineage: Eukaryota > Metazoa > Chordata > Actinopteri > Cypriniformes > Cyprinidae > Carassius > Carassius gibelio. The sequence continues at coordinate 4,631,704 of NC_068401.1, read as the reverse complement.
CCTGAAAGTGAAAGCTTTGGTGAGCCGTTTCGAACTGTCAAAATGAACTCAAAACGAACTTCGTTTTGGCCTGATTTTGTTCGAAATTACGTCCTATCAGTTTGTTCTTTAATTTCGTTTGAAGTATACCGGGGCCTTACATTTGAATACAAGATCAACGTTTAAAATTGAGTAGAAAAGCGTGAGGTTTCTAAAAAAAAATAATGAACAGAGCATAATATATAGACTACAACAAGGTGTATTCTGGCCAAAGAGGAACAAAACTGGATTGCCTGATATAAAGAGAAGTAATCCCAGAAACAGAGCCTTGAAATGGCCATGAAATGGAATTTTGATCAAAATTGCTAATCCTACTTGATTTGACAATTCTGAAAGCTTACATATACTAGATTATTTGATTCTACAGTAAAACACATCTATAGTCTTCTCCCAGGTCAGAATATAGTAAACAGTTGCTCAATAGGAAAGAGTTCTGCATGTTTATCGGCTGGGACACGGGCACATACTGACAGGGTCAATGGTGCCATTGTATGGATCCATTCAGTGCCTTCATTCTGAAGAGAGAGATCTCAGCTTATCAGAGAGAGCTCTGTGGTATCAGGTGATGCGAACTACAAAGTACAGCCTTTCAGCAATTCCCCCACCTCCCCACAGCGGCCCCCCAAGCCCTGCGAAAGCTTTTTGTGCCCTATAGGTAGACTCGCAACAGCTAACACTTTAAGAGTAGCTCTGTCTCTAGAAACAGAGTTTGGGTTAATGGTAGGGATACCCTGGAAAAACGGGTAATTGTTTTTTAAATTAAATGACATAACTGTGAAGTATAGAATTTTTTTTTTGATGCTAACGAATATTTAAATTACAAATATTTCAGTTCTTGAAATATTAATTATATTGTAAAACAAATAATGCTTTTTAATTAAACAATAATAAATTCAATTATTATAAAAAGACCAAACATTCTTTAACTATTTTAGGCCTTTAAATCAGACTAATAAATTGTTTACAGACAGTTATAATCACTATTTTCTTCACTTTAAACCCCCAAGAAATTATCAAAATGAAATTGAATTCAGAAAATTTAACATTTCATTTTAGAATTAGTGTATCCAAGTCACTGACTGCATGAATTCCTTTTTAGATGAACAAAACATGATAACCATTGACCTGCATATCACAAAAACGTTGTTTTTCATTTTAAGTCAGTACAACTACACCTTAAGCACAATTGGTGGTTTGCATTAAGATTTACAGCAGCCATTCCCAAACCAGTCAGGCTAGTATCACTATTTGCATATACTGTGGTGTTGATCAGCCAGACATATGGTGATATACAGCAACGGGTAAACACTGTGTTTACAAAAACACTAGCAATGCCCAAAGTCATGAGGAACTTTAAAAAGCAGACCATGATCAACTCTTGGCAGTCCAGACGGCTGGAAATGTAATTGTGTGTGTGAGTGGAGCGTGTTTGATGTTTATCTGTAGGAATGGAGTGGACCTTTGAGAGGGTCATTAGCCTGTTTACTCCAGGGACAGAACAAAGAGGTCAGGCAGAGGCGACGCACTGTAAAAATGGAACCAACGGAGAACCTACACAATCATCTTCCTATGATAAGCCTTTGTGTATCATACTGATTTATGGCACCTCAAACACCTTTCAACTACCAATGGTCTGTGGCTATTACATGTTCTGCGACTCTACCTTCTTAAGAAGCATAAAGCAAAAAAAAAGGGGGGGGGGGGTTGTGTCATGAGTATATTGAGGACTTTATAGAGTATACCAACTTGCACCTTAGTCAGGTCAGATGGAATATTTAATCTAGCACAAATACACACAAGGGATAGACTTACAGTCTGTTTAGTAGGTTGTACTGTTGTGTACTTTAGTGTCGATCATTAAGTCAACATAACATTGGACAAAAACATGGATTGTGAAAATTAGGAATGGCCCAAGTCAGAATCAATCCTGCCCCATTTATTTACTCAATTTAAACACTCAAGGTCTTACTTTACACATTACACATCTCTTGAACATCTTTCAGTTTAGATAATGTCCCCAAGCCCTCTTACTTTTTCACACCTATCTCCAACAATCTGGCTCTATGATAATATGTAACACTTACTTTTCAAAATCCAATCAATGCACGATGGATAAAATCAGGATGGTTTTTTTTTTAATTCTTCACTCAAACGTTCATAACATCATGGAGGCACAAAGGCTTGCAGATGCCATATTCTGTTAACTTTAGGACAGAACAGCCCATTCAATCAACTATACATCCTCATTTTCTAAATGTGTTGCATTTCCTAACTGTCTGTATTTACATTTCTCCACTTCTAAATGATTTCTTTATTATGAAATCACTGCCTCTTCACTGCCTTTTTGAATCTTTCAAAAAGATGTTTTTCAAAAATGTTCTTTTATTAGCTCTCCTCTTATACTGGATGACAAATCCTTCCTGAATGATGTAATAATCAAGCACATTTCCTGCTTTCGAAACAAGATTATCATAATTACTCCCTACTCAAGGAAGCGTGTAACGCATGAGGCCTGTTCTTACCTTAGCTGAGATTGCAGCTTAGCCCCTTTGGTGACAAAGTCCTCCCAGGCAGGATAACTCGCCTACAGAACAAACAATGAGAGAGAAGAAGAGACTGTTAGTCAGGGCAAACAAGAATAAATCATTGCACTTTACATTTATCATCAATATTTATCTGCCGAAAATACAATTCCTAATTATTGACTACGATCATAAAATTCTATATACAAGTATTCAAGAGAGGAATATGCACTGAAATTTAATATTTAGAGTCAGGGGTTAACTGAAATTCCTTTAAAAATGTTTATGAGGAAGTGCATGAGGATGAATATAATAAGACAATGCTGCAATCACATGATAGGAAGTTGTTGTTGGTGTACAGTGTTTACACCAAAAACAGCCAAGGCAACGCAAGTCTTCACAAGGTGACTGGTAAAATTGGACAAACACACAAACAAGAAGCAACATTAATGACAAATAATGCAGCAATTATAACAGGTTGTCATATCCAACAGCTTTGCTGAATTTCTGGTTGTGTGACATATGCAACCTAAAGAATTGAATTACTAGATTAATTACATAACTACAAATTAAAAGAGGTACGGTGTGTTTTATTCAACTGAATGTCATGTAAACCAGGTGACATTTCCAAACTTTATATCATGTAGTCACTCAAGTTGTCATTTCACAGCATGACAGACTAGCATGAATCAGAATGTGTTTCTCAGTAGTTTCTGTGTAATTAGTGATAGCAGTATGACTAAGATTGTTTCTTTGCCCTGTTGTTTATTACATCTAATCCAAATCAAGCTAATTCTATTTGCAATAATGGGTATCGGTAACAGCTGAGCCCGCTTACAGAAAAATCTCATAAAATGCTGACTGGAATAAATGCACTTATAAACTGAAGCGGTGAAATGTTATCCACCACATGATGTTCAATTTATTTGATTTGAATCCAGTAGTCAACCAAGTGACAAAGACAGGGTTCAAAAATGTGAAAAATCTCTATTACTACATGTCAGCCCCTAAATTTTACTAGCTCCTTCCGCTTCCGGTGGCCATAATCACAGCACGGAAGGTTATCAGAGTGTGCATCTCATAGAAAACTAGTGACCATGATTTGTACACAAGCCTCCAGGGCTTTCCTGGCTCTGTCAGAAACTTAAAAGAACGATCCACCCCCAATAACCCTCCTACCAAATCAGTCCTGTGAACCATTTCCTTTTCAAACTCTCAGTTCTTTCTCCCTCAGCTCTCAGAAGAGGACCACTCCTGTGAAGTAACCCCCCAGAGCTCTGCTTTCAACTGCATGAGAGAAATATATTATCAGTTCCTGTCTTCGATCCTTCTCATCTTTGCCTGTTGCTGTGGTAAAGAAGGTGGTGACACAGAGCGGAGGACGAGGAGAGGACAGAAAACCTGTCTGTCCACTGTATCAAGTAACAAAACAGACACATGTATAGCACACCTGGCAGAGGTTGCAATGAGGATCAACCATTGAATTTCAAAAATAAAAATGGCACCCCTCACAGATGGTTTCTTTGATTAATAATAAATGTTTTTAAAAACATCTTCCCTCTCTTAACAAGGACTCAAGGGAGTCATCGCATAGTACTCTAAACCAACAGCACCCTAATGATCCACATACTGAGCTATAAAAGGGGATCCTACAAAAACACAGCTTTTCATCTAGATCATCATAAGGATAAGAGATAGAAGAGTAACTGGATAAACTATTAATGTATACAAACACTATAACAAATTCTTAATAATTATAAATAGTATGATCACATAAAATAAGTGTAAATTGTAAATTTTAGCATGAGTGTATATTCAACTATATTTACGAAGTATATTCAGTCACAACAAAAATACTTGTGCACTTGCAAACAAAAATGTATATACCACTGTATTTACAAAATACACTGTAAACAGTATTTTTTTTTCCAAATTGTAAATAAAACAGATTATTGGAGAACATTTTATATGAAAACACCATTTGAATGTCTGATTCTGCCCATTTTTACATTTTAGAGTACTTGTGGGAGTGGGGAAAAATTGCTAGTTAATGCAATAATAATAATAATAATAATAATAATTGTTATTATTATTATTATTATTATTATTAAGGATGTACCAAAATTAAAATTCTGGGCCGAAACTGAAGATTCTGAATGCACTTAGCCGAAAACCGAAACGGAAATGCTTTTAAATCATTATTTATTATTTTACTAAATAATAAAAAGTTATTTTGTAAGAATTTCTAATTTAACTAAATTTTAAATCACACTGAATTAAAAAAGGCAAACAAAAAAAGAACAATATGAAATATCTATGTATTAATTTAGATTCAGTTATATATTATTTATAGTATTACTTCACTCAGGATTTTTAGACATTTATTCAAGGCCTGAATTTAATTTTTGAAATGTGGGGTATTTTCCTCTTATGGGAAACTATTGTGACTCTCATGGAATTTTTTTTTTTTATTTGAGGGGTGGAGGGGAGCATTTTTTAGACTTAGAAATATACATTAATCTCACCTAAATGTTCGATCATGAAGTGCACTTTTGTTTATACACTTGTGCATCTGTTGCACAATAGCTTACAAACAGCACAACACAGTTGCTCAAGCAAGTGGCAAAACATTTAAACTACTTTTGTTATCACAAACATTCCAAATTAAAACAAACTAAAAGAAACAGTCAGCTGTGCTGCCTTTTCTGTTGCATTTAAATCTTTATTACAAGGAATCCTGCGGTTCATAAAGAATTTTCCCTTTAAACTTAGCCAACAAGCCATATGTGTTGGCTGTGAAACACAGACATTAATTATATGCATTAATGGTGTATTAATATGCATTTTCTTTTTCATATTGAACACAAATAATGAGCTGTGCTTTAAAGGGGTCATATGATGCGATTTAAATTTTTCTTTCTCTTTGGAGTGTTAGCAACGTCATATGACCCCTTTAAATGTTTTGCCACTAGCTTGAGCAACTTAATATACAAATCTAGAAGTAAATGCAAAAGGAAAAAGCATTGAATAATGTGTTTCTTATATTTATTGAATTTAAACACATCTATAAAATATTGTATTATACTGTACTGTGCAAAAAAAAAATAATCACAATGCTGGAAGAGCATTTTAAATAAAAATGTTTGGATTTGAAATCAAAATAATGCAGACTCCTGTGTGAAAGCACAGTGAGCAGCACATGCTGCTTCTGCACTGCTTACGTACCACACATAGACTGCACACGCACAGCAAACAGAGTATGCGTCAACTAGAGCTGGTCCAAATATCATATCTTGAGCTTCGAAGCTTCGATAGTAATCAACTCCGAATATTCGAAGCTTCGGAGGGAGGGGGCTGAACATATTTCTCTCTCTAATAAAGGTAGAAATTTCTGTGTTGCATTTTTATTATGTCGAGAAACGTTCATCCAATAAACTTCACGCGTGGCGGGTGTGTAGCCAAGGGGGTGCAGTGTTGCATTTTGGTGCAATATGGACACTCGACACATCAGAATAAATCAACTTGTAATAAACTACAGAGCAGCACGAACCTGAAGCAACTTGCCTCTTACATGCTCCGAGAACAGACACTGCACTAGTGACACAAAACACACAGCTAGCTCTGTTAAGAGCAATACTTTTAATAAAGACACATTAACGTATTTTTCAGACTATAAGTTGCACCTGAGTATAAGTCGCATCAGTCCAAAAATACGTCATGATGAGGAAAAAAACATATATAAGTCGCACTGGACTATAAGTCGCAAGAGAAAACATTACCGTCTACAGCAACTAGCGAGAGGGCACTCTATGTTTTCAGTGTAGGCTACAGGAGCACAGACTACCATTTTCGCAAGTATTTTCCAAGCAAATTAAGTGCAAATTTAAAAAAATTACTGATTAACGTAGTGGATAAAAGCGTTTCTTTTTTTTTACACCAACAATATACTATAGGCATACTGCTTGCAGAACTCAGGTGATTTTTCAAACTTGATGTGCTGTTCTGGTAGGACAGTTTCAAACTGCATATCTGGCACACTGCATTTGTCTTGTCCTCACTCAATTTAAAGTGCTCCCACACAGCTGAGCTCTTCTGCATTTTTGTCTTCTCTTCCAGATGAACTGAATTATGACGTTCACTCATGGGCGATTCATAAGCCACTTTTCCACTATCAGGCCGAACGTTTCTCTTTGCTATTTCTAAAAAATAAAATTGTGGCATAACATTAAATTCGAATTAATCTATAAAAGGAGGAAAAATCGCTCAGCCCTAGCTAAGTTATCACAAAAATGGCTCAGAAAAGTGAAGTTAGTGCTGTGGAAATTTAAGAGGAGAGAATATTAGCTTCGATATTCTCTCATCTAAACAGTGACATGCAGACATTTTTAAGTGCAATTTAAGTGTTTAATACTCAGATAGGCCACCCTACTCTTTAACATATCGTAATCAGCCACAGAGAAACCCAAATGGGTTAACCACTACTGAATATCATAAAGCACTCCAAACTGACTGAGTCATCAAGTCTCTCATCAGCACAAGCTTTGCATGTGTGTAATAGGCACCTGCGCCTGTATACGAGGGTGTGTCTGCTTTAGCTGGCAGAAAGGGTGTATCCAGTGTGTGTGTGCGTGCACGTGTACCAGGCGTACAAGTGTCAGGACGGTCTTAACCAGGTTGCATTTCAGAGGTGATTCACAGGCAGGCCTGTGCACGGAACATGCAGTTTTACACACGTCAGACGGAGGGATTGTGGGATGGTGGAGAGGGGGGAGGGGGACGTCCTGAAGCAGGAATGTGCACAGGCAGACAGCTCCTCAGCTGTAGACAAAAATCATTACCTTCTCCAATACATCTTAAGCGGCCTCAAACAGCCTGGCTGATGTCAACGAAAAGTGTTGAGGCCTTTTAATGATCAGTGTCCAGCAGGAATAGACACTGGGCTCGAGGGGGAGGGACACGAAAAGGCTGCAAAACAGTAGTTGCTATGACATTATGGTTATTAAACATGGCTTAAGTCAATTCAGAAGTAAATATAAGGGATGTTTTACCTGTGTTATTGTCCACCAGGCAAAACATGAAATCAAAAATAAGACTGCATTTCTTCACAATAAGCTGTATGATTTTAAGTATCAATCCTGAAGGATATGGGTGTAAAATGTTGCCAACTAGCTTACGATTTGTTATAAATCACTATCTTCAAGACAATGCAACTGAACCAGCACACTTTGCTTAAGTTTTGTCCAGTGCATCAGGTATGCTTGTGATTTTTGCTATTTACATTTAACTGAACTGTAAGAATTATATGAATTCGCACATTTAAAAAAACAAACATACATACACAACTAACTACAGATTTGACACAATATAGTGGAGAATTACTTCAGTATATTATTGCATCTGCGCAATGCTTAGAGCAAACCTGTTTATGCGATATCACTCATAACATTTTTCTTTGATTTTGTAGTATTACATTTTTTTTTATGGCTTTTCTTTGAAAATCGTTTCCAAATTTTTACAAAAATGCAATAAAATGTTATTTTCGTATGATGTTATATTCTCACTTTCTTAACTGTACTGCAATGAATAATAGTAGCAATGCAAATGCAAAACTATTTCGTGCAGCACTTTCACCTATTAAATCTCAAAGGCAATAAATCGCGATTAGGCAGAAGCTGCGATTGTTATGCATATCTTTCAGTGAAGCACAGTTCTGTGATCAGCAGTAAATCTCCATCCGAAAGCCAGAGGACGCTCTCATGCTGAAAATCCAAATATGCCCTGAAGAAGAAATCCAGGACATGCCTATCGCTGGAGCTGAATTAAGACAAGTTTTAACTGCTTTCATTGATTCAACGCAAAGACAATTTATAAGAGACATGCCACTTCCTCAATCCTCCATTCAACTATATTAGGAAAACCAGTAACGGCAAAGATGGCGGTTGTATCCACATGTCCCGCCCCTCTCGCTGGAAAGCCAATCATCTGCTTTTAAAAGTCAAGCCAGGAAACATTTAAGCCTATCGTCTGGTTCCACTCACGCATGCGCTAAGTTGAGGAAACCTTGCGCATGCATAGTAAAAGTATAACCTGTGGGAAAAATTTTCTATACATGCAGTTTTTATCTCCCGGTGACCAGTGAAAGTGCAGTTCTGTCTTGTTAGACTGAAATAGCTGCCCAAAGGCATTGCCAAGATGGCAGCCGAGTGGCACGACTTGCCTAAAAGGACTTTGTTCAACGTGACTAATGAACACACGACTACGGCAATATATGGTTAATCTGAGTTATTATTATAATTTTTAGGATAAAAATAATTTACTACTGCATTTCAAAGACAAACTTTCATAATCATGAAAACCCTAACCATCAAGGTTTAAAAATACTTTAGGATGTGTACATGATAAGGCTGCACGATGTGTCATTTAAGCATCGATATCACGATGCACGAATCCACGATAATCACATTGCAGGATGTGCGATGTAGGCTGTTGTAGCTGATCCGTTATTCATAAACTGTATGGGCCAGATGCTCCCCGGCCCTTGACAAATGTGATTTGTGGATTATATATTGGGCGGCAGTGGCTCATGTAGTTTGTCTACAAACCGGAAGGTTGGTGGTTCAATCCCCGACTCCACATGACCAAGTGTCGAGGTGTCCTTGAGCAAGACACCTAACCCCAGCTGCTCCCGACGAGCTGGATGTTGCCTTGAATGTGACACCGCAGTCGGTGTGTGAATGGGTGAATGTTAGGCAACTTGTAAATCGCTTGTGGATGGCCATGGGTAGGGCTTGGATAAACGATTATTTTTTAAACGATTAATCTAGCGATTATTTTTTCGATGTATCGATTAAACTAACGATTAATTTTTGCAGACCAATTCGATTTTGATTATCTCCCCATTAATTGACTACTAACAATTTATACATGTTGATTTACATATCTGAATGAAAAAAACATGAATTCCTTAACATTGCAATATATGTTTATTGCTCTTAAAATTACAAAATAAAAGACTGACTAAGAATGCATTACTTTGCACTTCTATAGAGATAGCATTCAATAAAACCTTCAAAAAAACACAGTTCACTGAAACAAGCTTACTTAACACATAGGGCTATTACTGAAAAAAGTTCTTCTTTCAGATGAAAATAACGACAACTTGATGTCTAGCATTCAATAAAAAATTTTCTTGTTTAGAGCTTGAAAGAATACAGTAAACTATGTAAACTTGAGGGCATTAAGCTAATACAGAGAGTGCTTTTCAAAAAAAAAAAAAATATATAAATAGTGGGAGCCAGCAGCCTGTCATGGAGAAGAAAAAAAAAAATCTCAGAATTCTCCACGTGAAACTTTGGCGTTCTATCGTGTCTAATGATTTTGGTTAATATGCACGAGGGAGGGATGGGAGGGAGAGAGAGAGAGAGAGAGCGCTCGTGTAGTTTGAAGACTGTGAGTCCGCGAGCGCCCGTGAAACTTTGATGTTTTGCCCTTTTTCTATCGTGTTTAATGATTTTGATTAATATGCACAAGGGAGAGAGAGAGAGCAAGAAGCAATCGTGTTGTTTGAAGACTGTGAGTGCGCGCGTGCGCAGCCGGGGCTCTCTCTCTCGTACGCGCCCTGTCATTCTACATCACTCACCAATCAAATAAGGCTTTGACAGCCACCAAAAAAAAGATCAATGCAGAAAAACCCCTGGATTGGTTATATAACGTTGGACATAATGTTGATCCGGCCATCGCGTATATTCAGCGCACATAAGGTAAACGTTTTGCAAACGTTTTTTAGAGAAATAAAAACAGGTCGACGAATCGATGCGCATATTTTGCGTATTTTTTGCGTCAACGTTATCGATGACCTCGACGCGTTGTCCCAGCCCTAGCCATGGGGTCTGTTGAAAGCGCTATATAAATGCAGTCCATTTACCATTTAATAGCGCATCTTAACCATCATAGAGTTTTTAAGTCCTGTCAGTTTAACAGGGCATATAAGAATGAGCAGAGAGAGAGAGCGAGCGAGAACAAGAGCGAAAGAGCCCCGACCGCGCACGCACGCTCACCTTCACCATCTTCAAACAACAAGAGCGCTGTCTTGCTCTCTCTCCCTCACGCATATTAATCGAAATCAATTGACACGAATGGTGTCAAAAAAAAAAAAAAACTATCCAGTGATGAAATGTTTTCGGTGTTGTCAAATCTTGTGCGATATCCTAAACTGCAGAGATAATTACACAATGCACACGTCTGATTCTCGAATGAATGATTCCTTTGAACCAATTCAATTGAATGAATGGTTTAAACAACTGACCTGTCCAACACTGAACTCACGAGACATCTGAATTGGTGTATAAAAAAATCTGTAACACTTTACAATAATGTCCTATTTATTAAACTATTTAACTACATTATTTTACATTTACTATTACTAAACTGCACTATAGCCTTCATTGTTGTAATCAAAAGTTGTACAGTATTTGTTAACATAGTTACTGCACTGTAAAGTAACATTACCAAACCAAGAACATTTGTTTTTATAAACGAAGATATACAAAGATTAATAAATATAGTAACAAAATAATTGCTCGTGGTCAGTTCATGTTAGTTAACATGATAACAATTCAAACCATATCCTAAAGTTACAAGCAAATAATTTACTCTAATTTAAATAATACTATCATTTAAAATGAGAATGTAAGTGTGCATCCCTTTTTGTTTGTAAGAAAAAAATTTGATTAGATTTCATATCGCAATATATAATCGCAGAAATAATAAATATCGCAATGTAATTTTTTCCCAGTATCGTGTAGCCCTAGTACATGATGACAGAATTGCCTTTTTTTTGTCAGCTATCCCTTTGATTACGTGCAATTCTTGACTTGCACAATTTTTTTGGTGAACAAAAACTGGCAAAATTTCCACAGAACACAAACTTGTTCTGTGAAGAGCTGTAACACTTGAAACTGAGAAGCATGAATCACAGACCATACCAGAAAAAAAAAAAAATTTCAATGGTGTGAAAGGAAAAATTAAGTAATGTGCATTCCAGAAAACACTTGCTTCAATCCATTAACGTCAAGCAAAGCAGAAAAAACAAACCCATGACAACCAAGCTCACATCCCTCACTACTTAACACTGCTAAACATCAAATTCTTAAAAGAAACAACTTATTTCTGACCAGTGACATTTGTCTCCGATTACAATTTATCTTTTTACTTTTGTATTTCACAGCCTACGCTTACACTAAGGGCTGTCAACATAAGTGACATTTTACCTAAGTAAGCAGCAGCTAGCGAGGCACTTTACATACATTACTCTTGAACATTGGGGAAATCAGGTGCAACACTGAGTACAACCTAAGAGGGGAGGAAGCATACAGACATTAGATCTACCCAAAATAACAATTTCAATGTAGACTAGTATAACAGAATGATTTCTTACAAATACCTGACATCTGGCATGTGGAAATAGCTACTTAGTCCTGCTTATTTAAGTAATAGTATTAAAGCTTTGCTCATTGTATTATTTGATTCAAAACTTCTGCTTGATTACAAAGCACACCAAGCAAATATCTTAATATGATCTTTAAAGAGCCACACAGATGGGAAATTAAAAAATACCTGTATTACAGTGTATGATATAGCTGTCCATCAGTGTAAACAATGTGCAAAGTAATTAAACCAAAAAGTACACGATTTATAAAGTTACTGGCTTCTAAAGTAAGGAGTCGACTCTGAATCGCTGAAACGAGTCGTTATAGATTTCAAATCTTTTGCCCATCACTATGTACGTCACTAGGAACACTTTGCATAATAATCTCCGCCTACCGTATTGGGAGAAACGGAACTCTGCCCTGCCCCACCCCCCCCCACACAGACGCTCTGGTTGGTGTGATAGCATCATGTCGAGGAGACAGTGTGTTTTTAATTGTAAAGGCATGTTTGTTTTATTTTCACTGCCAAAGAATGAAGATCAGAAGAACCAATGGCTAAAATTCATTTTCACCACAATACCAGAGCAGTACAACAAATCCCTTTTGTTGTGTTCACAACATTTCACTGATGACTGCTTTTCTAATCTCGGTGAGTACAAAGCGGGATTTTCAAAGCATTTGGCCATAAAAGAGGGTTCATTATCAACTTTATTTAGAACAACGAGCATCTCCGAATCACAACGCGAAGTATGATTATGAAGTTGTGTGTTTGTTTTCTCCCGAGCATCTTATCAGTATGTGTGCTGTCTGCAGCCTGTCTCCGCTGATCTTCATTTACAAACACGTCAATAAAATGAAGTGTAACTCCGTGAATACTCAACGAAGAGACATGAGAGAGATATCTATAGAAAGCTTGACATGTCTACTTTAAAACTAAACAAATGTTGCCGAAAACAGATATTCTGTGATAAAGTAATCCATATGAAAACAACGCGATGTCTGTTTTTGGATGAACTAAACAGTTAAAGAGATAGTTTACCCACAAATGAAAATTTGATGTTTATCTGCTTACCCCCAGGGCATCCTAGATGTAGGTGACTTTGTTTCTTCAGTAGAACACAAAATTAGATTTTGAACTCAAACCATTGCAGTCTATCAGTCTTATAATGTAACAGGGTGGGAATCACGGCTTTGGGAGTACAAAAACATACACAAACAAAATCAAATTAAACACTGCGGCTCGTAACGATACATTGATGTGTAAAGATACAAAACCATCCGTCTGACCATTGACACTCCTAATTGAGTTTGTAGATAGAGTGTCAATTGTCCAATTGAGAGATAGGTGGCAGTAATAGGGCTGTGCAAAAAATCGAATGCGATTTTCATGCACATCTCATCAGTAAAGACGCTCCTGTAATTAGAAGTATATCTCCAGCATGTGCGTTCAGATCAGGGTTGCCAGGATTTCACAACAAATCCTGCCCAGTTGCTTCTCAAAGCTAGCCCAATCGCGCTTCCAGAAGGTTCCCTGATAAAAATCACTTCCCGGGGTTAAAATATACGTTTATTTATCAGGGTTGTCTTGGTAAAATTAGCATTTTAGGGGCTAAATATCACGTTATTTGTAATGGGCTCACTTTGACCCGCGGACATGAAAAACAACCGCAGACTTGGCAACACTGGTTGGCATTTACTACACTGAGCCGTAATTCACTGACAATCTACACAAAATCGATGTTAAAATCGCAGGTGATTCTTTGTTGATTTTGAAAACGATTTTGTGTTAGTTGTCGGTAGACTACGGCTGACAGTTTTGTGTCTTTACACATCAATGTATCGTCATGAGCCTCAGTGTTTAATTTGGTTTTGTTTGAGTATATTTTTGGACTCCAAAAGCCATGATCCTCATCCACTTACATTATACGACTGATAGACTGCAACGGTTTGAGTTCAAGATCTCTGTTTGTGTTCTACTGAAGAAACAAAGTCACCTACATGTTGGATGCCCTGGGGGTAAGTAGATAAACTTAAAATTTTCATTTTTGGGTGAACTATTTACCTTTAAATCTGGACAAAAATGTAAACTTTCACAGAAAACAGTTCACACTTCTCCATGCACTTGGACATCACTGCACTCTGTGGTCGGCACTATTTATTGGGTTGTTATAGATCACAAGCCAGCCATTGCCCCACAGCTATTTTTTTGTGAATCATAACTTTACATGCACACAAATTCACGCGAACACAAACAATAATGGGGATCTCCTGCACACTTCCCCCTTCATGTGAATCAATAGGCCTATTTCCACATTAACAGCACGCATACAAATGGATAGCTAGACATTGCCAAAAACCTCTGGTCCATTTATTCTCTCATGACTATAGCTTGACTGAGTACAAACAAAAACATAGAAACATTTTTATCATAAATGCAAAGCATTAAATGCCAAACAAGCAACAATCCGAGTTCCTAAAATACTGTGACCCACAATGTATTTGAACATTAAGAAATATGTGCTGTTGCATTACATAGAGCAACATTATTCATGTTACACTTTTTAACTTATATATGCTTTGAGAACACTAGTAGGTACAACAAAGAGTCAAAAAACGACATCCAATGCCTTTTTCCACATAAAATTATGCATAAACATCCTAATAGAAAAACTTTTATAACGACAAAAAAAAAACAATGCTTTGACTGAATGCATACTTGCAAACTGAGCCTTAATGTCTAGATTTTAGTACTATGAATAAAGCCTGAGTCACACGTTTACAACCGGATGTGACACACGTTAAAGACTTCCTGCTCACCTGTGCGCGCTCACACACAACTGCATTACAACACATTTTCAACGAGGAAAACGATTAGTCAGAGTTACTATAATAAACAACTGGCATGAGTAGTATTTGAAGAGTAATTCTGTTTTAAGGTTACAATGCATTAAAAGTCACCATCCAGTGTCTAAAAATGAACATCAACATTGCTGTTAGACAACAGGACATAACTTAAAAACGCACGAGACTGTTAACTAGAACTTCTGACAGATGATAAACCAAGCGGACACATTTTAGATAGACTGATAGGCTGGATAATTGCTCAGCACTTTAATATATGCCATGTTACTATTAAATAAATATTATACTCATATACCATCGTATCTTCCGTGCTCATTTATATACACAGCCATATTTAAATTACATTTACCATAGTGTCCTTGATGTGCAGATCAAACAGTATGCTATATGAATATGATTCAGCCATGGTGCCATCTGTTAACATATTTACAACAGGGTATTATGGTAATACCATATTTTTTGACATTGTATAGATCTTGCATTAACATGTATATAAACAAAACATGGATGTAACGTTACTAAGATGGTACTCCAAGCTCCAATGTATTTAAAAGAATACCAACGTGCTTGTCAAATTAGCCATATTAATAAAATGCTAGTTTTATGTTAGTGAGACAGCAATCCATTTGAAGTGGCTTTGAACAAGGAAGGTGGAATAACCAAATATGTTTCTACTGTATATTACTAAACAAATAACCTAAATGTATTCAGTCTTTCTAACTAGTAAATGCTCTCGTATATCCGAGAGGATCAGCCTACACGGATGTAAATGGAGATTTGAAGGGGACAAACATCACAGGGCGCCTGGATTCACATCTATCAGCAGCCGGCCAACCACAGAACTGTTGCCAACCCTCCAGAACAGCTGGAAAATAACTTATTCCGAGCCTTTCTACAGACAGACTACAAACCCACCCATGGTGCTGGGGGGAAATCAAAGCATCGGGTGTGTTATTTCAATTTGAGAGGGACTCACCTTCATATCGTTCATGATGATTTGGAAGAGCCCTCCCAAAGCGCTGCACTCCTTTTCCATTCCCGCATCCATTTTACCACACGCGCAGTGCTGCTTATGAAAGCTCGCCTCGAAACCCGCTGTCAGTATCTGAAGGGTGCAGTACGATGCTGTTTTTGAAGGCTACCGTGTGAATAAGGCAAAAGTGGATAAATTAAAGCAAAAATAGTGAGTGTTATTCCGCTGATTGGCTGACTGGCGCAAGTAAACTAGTCCCGGCCACGCAACTTACTAAACCTCTAAAAATACGTCGCATCGCCACGACAAAAGTGGATAAAAAGCCTAAAAATTGGATTTTTAAAAATAAGTATCCAGGTCAAAAAAGTGCCACGTAAGCACAGGTAAACCCGCAGGAAAAACCGACCGTTGAAAGTCTGCGCCGAAGTACCTGGCTCGGCGTTTTCAAAATCTTGGCTCTGCTGGATCGATAGCCACGTTAGTTTAGAGCGCGACAACCGCCGTATTTTTTATTCCTCATGGTTTCATTCAGTCGATCCAGCCGCTGATATGTCCTTTATAGAGATAATATTGAGCGGTTGCCGTTTGAAATAGCTTTTCGGGTGAAATGAATACAGCAAAACCTGACTAAAGTTTCGGCTCCTGATAGATTCCACAGTGTAAGTGGTAAACATTCACTATTGGCTCGGTCGCTCTCGCGCTTTCTAACCCGTTTCTGTGGCTGACGACGAACTCAAACGGGGGCGGAGCACGAGTACTTCGGACATGTTCGTGCTTTTCCGTTAATTTTGTCATAACATTCAAGTAGTTGATGTATGTAAATAATATGTGAACCTGAAACACAAAACAAGTTATAAGGGTCAATTATGTATGCACCATCTGCAAGCTGGATAAATGAGCTTTCCATTGATGTATGTTTTTTTAGGTTAGGACAATATTTGGCCGAGATAGAGCTATTTGAATATCTGTTTTTTGAGGGTGCAAAAAATTATTTAATTATTATATTATATTAAGTCCTTAGCAATGCATATTACTAATAAAACAAATGTGTTTTTATATTTTTACGGCACTAAATGTACAAAATATCTTAATGGAACATCCTAATTATTTATTTTATGTAAAATAAAAATAATATAATTTTGACCCATACAATGTATTGTTGACTTTTGCTACAAAAATATACCTGTTCTACTCATAACTGGTTTTGTGGTCCAGGGTCACATATAATATATGTATGACCTATATTATAATATGACCTCATAATAGACACAATATTAAATGTTTGTACTTTTAAAAACATTTAAGACAAACAAGTAAAAGCAAAAATGTGAACCAACTGCAAAAATAGTTACCAACTGCATCACTGTTTATAACCATTTTTCTCTTCTTCTGTAGCCTACACAGAAGAGCTGGTGTTCAGGGATTCATATCATCTATGAGTCAGCATCACTGTAATCTTGCCCAGCCTTGTGCTGTTACCTGACATTATGAAATGAGTCCACCTCTCAGCTCAGCGGTCTCATAGCAACGCAGACATGATGAAGTCAGCATCACGTCCTCCAGTGGCCACCTGTCTGTCTGTGGGAGAGAGCGGAGGTCACCTTGTTCATCAGTCTGCAAAGGGCTTCCCACACAGCTTCGTGTGCCCACTCACAGCACAAACATCCAAACCCACAAAAGTCCATGGAAGGCAGTGTTTTTAAGTGTTGCTATAAAATTAACAGGTCATTTCATATATACATAAATAAGTGTAAAACCACACACAAAGTATCTTTTAATTTGTTTAATTTGCATTAGAACATTATAAGTAAACATTTTAGAATTCATTTCTCTTGAAAAGAGCTATTTCTAACTAAATAAAAAAAAATTAATCGTAATTTATTTTTTATTTTATTTTTTGTTAGTACAGATGTCCTTAAGGCTTAGGCTCTAGTAAATGCTTCCATCTAGTGGTGAAACTTTAGTAGTGATTTGTAATATGTGATGTGCTACTGGTGTATTACAGAAATTACAGTACATATTTTGTACTGCCTATTTTTTTTACATCATTTTAATATTTCTGTATATATTATGTATGCCATATTTTAATATATTTAATAATTAAACATATTTAAAAAAAAAAAAAAGCAATATTAAAGAAAATATTTGTATAACTCTAGACTTTGAATTCAAAATTAACTCAATACCTGCTTGTAGTTTAACCAACACACAAAAGCCATGTTGTTGTCATGTGACCCTTTTATGGATGGAAAAGTTTGAATTTTTTTTTTTTTTTTTTAAGTCTAAACTTTTTAAAACCTTAGTGGCTTTACCAACATTCTTAAAACTGCACAGACCAGTAACAAAATAATGACCGAAATTACAAATTTATACAAAAGAATATATTTGACTCCAGTTCGTCTTGGTAAGATATATACTGGTGCATCCCCATTGTGCAATAGATACAAGACACACAGGGGCACCATTATGCATATTTGTTTGGAACTGTGAAAAATTAAATGAGTTTTGGGATTCTGTACATGAGTTCTCTGTGATGACCCTGGGGAAAACATATCACAAGACTCTTTTAACATACATTTTTGGGGTGGACTTAAATGAAACATTAGACTCTCTATTTATAAAAAGGATAGGTGTGATTTCTTATGTATCTAAGAAATGAATTTTACTGAATTGGAAAAAAGAACAACCACCTACATTTGAATTATTTAAATGTATTATAAACGACACACTACATATGGAATATTTAACATACAGCTTTAAAAACTAAATCCGCATATTCTTGGAGACCTGGAATATATAAATATATTTTCATCTACTATGAACCCCTTTGACTCATGGTATAATTTTTCACCTACTGTTAACACAAATTTCTCCATTTCATGTGCTATCACTTTGTTTCAGTTTTAATTTGCTCATACAAAATGAACCTGTTGATGTATGTACTACATTTGTACTCTGATAATGTTTAATGTGCAATGATTGTATTGTTTTGTTTGTTATGTTGTAAACTGATAAATAAAAATAAAAACTGCACAGACCAAGTAGTAGTCATAGATAGACAAATGAATACACAGTATTGTTTTCAGGCTCCAGTTTATTATTAAAAAAAAGTATTTGACTGCAACAACGCATGTAGATAAACTATACATAAAAAAGTACAAACATGTTTTATCAGAGCTGCCGGGGTTCATAACTTACACGCAATTAATGCAGCAGTAATAGTTTTTAGATAAAAAAAAAGAAAAGAAAAAAAAGGAGGTTGCATCATAATCATGAATAATCTTCTTGAAGGAACAATATATGCATTTGTTTTGATTTTGCATCTTACAAAATTTGAAATAAATGTAGTTATTTTCATCATTGCATCAAAAGGTCCTAGGTCATATATTTGGCCCATGTCGGTTAACACAACGTTGAATAAGCTTATGGAGGAGGATTAATCATTCATTCAAATAACGTCATGATAGATCATGTCTGATGCAATGTTGCTGGCTTCACTCACGGCGTGCAAAGGCCCTCTTGTGGTCAGTTTTGTAAGAGCAGCCGGACCTCACTGAGCTTGGCTTTAGGTTTGTAACAGCATAATGCAACAAGGACGTCTTAAACTTTAAAGAGCCCTAATTCTAGACACTCAAGTCTGGTTTGCTGGTATAACCGAGGATTCACTACAATTGAAGGCAATGTACGGGAGACAAGAAGAAGAAACTACAATGATCTTTCTGATTTTTCAGGTCCACTATGATTTCTACATTCACTGAAGAAGACAGTAAGAGGGTTAGTACCACCATTGATACAACAGCAGCATTTGCTTGGCAAAGATAAGTTTTGTGTTTTCCTTACATGAAGGAAATATTAGATTTGAAAACACTGAGCCTACAAAAGTTAATTTGGCACAACAGAACATGATTGCTGTGAGAACATGAGTAGTGTTTCGAGTGAGCAGCCATGGAAAAATAAATCCCTGAAGTGTTAAAGCACCATGTGTCTGAAGACTCAGATTAATGTTCAGAGGTGGGTTAGTTAGACATTAACAACAAAAAAATGTGTCCGTGCGCTGTGGGATGTGGGAACGGTCATGAACTGTTCAACAACTGATTCCTTTGTGTCAGTTGGAGCAGAACCACTGAGCATTTTCTGACATGCATGTGGATTCTGGAATAGATAGCTATGTGTGACCAAGGAGCACAAAACCAGTCTTAAGTTGCTATAGCCAAAAATACATTGTATGGGTCAAAATCTTTAGGATATTAAGATTATGTTCCATGAATATATTTTGTAAATTTCCTACCATTAATAACTTCAGTTTTTGATTAGTAATATGCATTGCTAAGGACTTTAATGATGATTTTCTCAGTATTTCGTTTTTTTTGCCACCTCAGATTCCAGATTTTCAAATATTTGCATCTCGGCAAAATATTGTCCAATCTATACATCAATGAAACTATTATTTATTCAGCTTTCAGATGATGTATAAATCTCAATTTTGACTAATTTTACACTTAACACTTGTTTTGTGGTCCAGGGTCACGTATATCAAAACTCTTTTCACCCCTTAAAAGTCAAAGTCTTTTCATGCTTCCAGTGTACAGTTAGTCAGTTGAATATTCAATGAGCTCGCTGTGCAATTCTCTTGACGTTTTTTACTTCGTTTTCGGGCTAAATCACACACAATGGCCAAAGCTCCACCTTTCAGAAACCGCACAAAGTTCTCACCCACCAGCGGACCCATGGCATACATCCCAGGCTCCTTCACACACTCATACGTGTATGGATCCACGTCTAGCGGGTTCCGCCGGCAACTGATTGGCTCTTCCGAGTCCAACGCCAGCGGACCACCATGTTCGGGGAGGAATGACAGGTTGGGATGGGCACCAATCAAAACGAGCGCCATTGAGACTTGCAGCACGGTCTGTTTCCCTCCCTCATCCTCAAGCACACACTTGCCATCAGATCTGAAGGCAGCCACATGGTGCTTTGGGAAACTGAGGTAACCAGGATAACAGTTGCCATCAGCAGGTGAAGAAAGAGGCTGGTTGGACAGATTGGCCACCGTCTCACCCCCTTTGCACTGTTGTTGGCTCATCATTTGATGCACTTTGTGGTACTCGGGGTAGAGGAGCTTGGGCAGCTGGTTGAAGATGAGTGCTGGATCGCTCACAGGTCGTCTAAAGGCGTGATATACAGGAGTGTTTAAGTGGTGAGCTGCGAGAACGGCATCTGCTGCCGTCAACCCAGCACCGACCACAAGAACCGGCTCTGAAGCGCTGTCCAAGTGGCCTGACGAAATGGCAGCTTCCAGCTCCCAGAAGCTGTGGCAAACGAAAGGAAGGTTTTCGCCTTCCACGCCGAGACGGGCAGGGATGTCGTGGGTCCCTGTGGCAAGCACCACATTCTCGGCATAGACCGCGAAAGGGACTTCAATTTCTTCACCACTGCTTGCTCTTTTCTGGAGGCCTTGGATCTTCCAAACGGAGCGGCCAGATTCAAGGGAAACCCGAGACACTGAGGTCACGGTGGTGCCGCAAGCAAAGCTCTTCTCCATACCCATTTTAGTCACATAGTGCTGATAGTACGACGCAATCTCAGCTGGTGTGGCCCGGTCATTACGTAGATTTCTGCACACACAAACCAAACAAACAGTATTGATCATTTGGAGCACCAGAAAGTGTTCTACACATAATGCCTTTTCCACAAAAAAACCCACAATATGAAAAACGCATTACACCATAACAAACATTATTCTCTTCATTAACTTTAATGTTGCTGTTAAACTTCTTTATACCTTCGTTTATCTCTCATCCATTCCTTCAGCTTCACACCAGGAAGTTCCATCCAGTTAGCCAAGCTGAGTGTCAGCATTGAGCCCTCCATCGCCTGCAGGCATCAAACAAAATAAACACAAATTGACATCTTGGAATGAAGCAGGCAGAGCACAAGAATGACATCTGATCAGACTGGTGCGAAAACACAACAGAAGACACTGTTTCAGTTGTTCTCAGACACGCAACTATTAATCACATGAGTTCTTTTCCATCAGTACCTTCTAAGTGTTTTTCCTCAGGGCTTTCCTTGTGTATTAGAGTAAACCTCACATTTTCATGTATTTTACTCATTGCTCTTTATCACATGACATTATTAGGAATACAGCTTTGCAAAGCATCTCCAAAATTTGAAGATAATTTTATTTTTCTTTAGATTTCGGAGTGAAACATGACTTGCACGTGTATTTGGGACACATAGTAGAGCTTCACAAAAAAAAAAAAAAAATTAATTAAATAAATAAATAAAAGAGACCAATGTGTCTGCTGAGGAATTCGCGAAGACGCCAGAAATATGTTAGGTGTGGTTACTTACATGCCAGGCCCCTCCAGGTGGTCCCTTCCCCAGCACTAGGTGAGGTGTGGCCCTTTCTGGCTCATGTCTCCATATCAGCGGGGAGGCGCACTCCACCCCAAAGTCACCATCTGGAAGAAGGAGGGCGTCGAACAGCACAGCCACAGGGTTTGATGAACGCCCTTCTACACCCTCACACAGGTACTCCAGATCCTACATGTACATAAGACAACAAAACTGTTCTTTTTTCTGTATTTGAACATGAGAATGTGTGTCATTGGCAACATTCCCTAATCTTTGTAGTGGTCTATAGGGGCTTTTGGTGAAAAAAAATAATAGATTACCACTTGTTATGTAAAGAGGTGTGGTAAATGTGAATTATGTGTGTGCATTACCTGGTCAAACAAAGACAGATGAGGATTCTCTTTCAGCTTGTTATGCAAAATTGGGTTGGGATGGAAGCCATCGGGGGAAAGGTAAGGTGTGTATCCCGACAGCAAATAAGAGAGACAAATCCCTGATGGTCCATTACCTGAAATACAGTCATGCATGTGAATACTGGAAATGCTCTATACAGATCAGAACAAGAGATCTCACTGTTTTTAAGATGATATAATCTCACATTTAAACATGGTAAAGCTAACTGACGTGAAAGAATTTTCAAAGTAAACAAAATATTTAATAAACAAAAAACAAGGGATTCTGGATGTGCAGAACATGGTTGAATAACATGCCTTCCAAGGCATTCTGTAGAGTTCTGCACGCACAGATTCCACTTGAGCCTGTTCTAGTTAATTCTGGACCTTGGCTGCAATGCATTTTAATTTGCTCAGAGAAGTACAGTCTAGAACAGAGGAAAGGGAGAGAGAAACAACAGAATAAAAATAGAATGGTTTTGCATGCCTAATGCATGTAAATGTACATTAACAATTCCGAGAGCTCGTGGTAAACAAATATATAATGACAACTCTTACCAACAATGACAACAGGCAGGATATCATCAGAAAATATGTCTTTGTTGTACAGCTCCATAGTGGTTCACCTGTTACATACAAAAAGAGAATAAATGGCGAGCTGCAAAAGCATAAACCCCCGCCCAATTTACACAATACAAGATCACTCCATCCAATTTACACTTTCTTAGTCATGACCAGTAAAGTGACTCATATTTTCCTCTTGTATTATATAACCCTATATAATCTGCATTACAGTAAGGCAAACTTTACATTAGCTTCAGCCGGCACTTCTTACGAATCAACCGATGTATAGTTACATAATAAGTTCAGTGTAACCATGAGTGCGCAGAATTTCTTAAAGGGACAGCGCCTGTTTAAAACGGTTCGCTCCAGGGTCAAAATCGCCAAGTCATTCTGAATTGCGATCGCACGACATGCTAGATGTCTAGTACACCTATTAATACACAAATACAAAGCTCTGCTGCTGATTTCACTTAAATATATACACGTGTAATACACGTGACCGAGTTTACAGACTTTTTCCTGTAAACTCGGGGGGCGTGTGTGCCTAAAACGGAGTACGTGCAAGACGTTTTTATGTTTGTTTTGGACAGTTTATAAAAATGCAGTTTTATAAAAAACTTAATGTCCATCTCATAAAAAGTTTAGCAGACACAAATCATTCAAGTTCAACGTTTAGAAACCATAAGCACGTAGCTTTAAAGCGTGATAACGCAGTTACCAACGTGTGAACTGGAAAGCAAAACTGTGGGACTGCTCATTTAAGCCACTTGAGACGTTTCCCCCCAACTGACCCGCAAATTGTGAATAATTTTTGATTGAAAATAAGGTCGCCGCGCGTGCACGGGTCAGTTCTGAAGTCCATTCAAGGAACTAAACCGCACGCTTTCACTTGTGCCTATATTTAAAGACACAGTTCACGCAAAAGTTAAACTACGGTGACACTCACGATCATGTTCTTCCAAATGTGACGAAACCAAAACTCTTACTAAGCTTTCTTAATGTGGCACACACGCTATGGAAGTGAATGGCGACAGTCCCTAACATTCTGCATTCTACACTCCTGTCATTTTTCTTTCACTTTTAATATATGTGATAATGCATTTAATAACGGAGATATTTGCGCTCCACAGAACTTTCCAGAGCAGTCGACATGCGTTTCCCAGTGATGGCTTCATCGTTTCACAGTCGCATTGTGCGAAGCGAGCCTCACCGCACACTGTTAAACTGGTCAGATGCGCGAATAGCCTGATCAGACATGCTGTCGCGAGACAATTTCCATATCCGACGGACACATTACGACGCAACACCAAATTAAGGAAACAAGAACAAAGATGAGTTGAAATGACCCAAGAGATGAGATGAGTGCAAAACGTGACGCATTTCATCAAATCACGATTGAAAATGATGTCAAATATTCTAATGTAACTTACACTGGCGTGATGAGCGTAAACCAAAAATCATGTAAGTTACCTGTAATGCAAATTTCCAAGATCCGAATAACTCGCAGTTGACGTAAGATAGCAATTCTTGAATATACAAGCAGAGCGGCTGCGTAGATATTTTAAATGGAAAGGTAAAATACCCACGCAGCTTTCTCCGGTTGTTCTTCTGTGTGGCTGTAATGAGAGATGCCGCAGCACCGTTAGAGCCTTAAGAAGATACTCTCATGCGCTAATGGGTTTTATAATTCTTCTTCAGCGTCCGCCCATAAGAGCCAATCATCGAGCGAAGACGTGACGCTTGGCATTATGATTGGTTGGGTGAAGGTTGACGCAAAGAGCGTGTTCTAGCTTGTAGTTTTCCATTCACTGACAATGCTCTTATCCGATTGGTCTGAGTCTAGCGCTCACTTCACACCAGCCAATCAGCAAACACAGCGGCTTGAACGGTGTCGCCGCCATAGAAAACAGTGTTAAAACCCATAGATACCATAGACAGTAAAAGAAATGGACACAGCGACCCCATTGGAACTCAATTGAGACAAATGAAGCCCAGTTTTAGCGTTTTTTAGCACTTCCGTTTCTGACGCGCAGACTCAAACGAAGCTTGACGACGTCAGCAACCTGTCTGACAGATGTAAATCTTCTAGTAGCTGTGTGTGCAAACTGCCATCGTTAATCTTGCAGAGACGGCGAGCTTGAGCGGGGAGTTCTTTGTCGTGAGTGAGCAGGAGTAAGTATTCTGATTAATTATTTTGTATAGTATTTTAAAATGTAACGCCAGTACGCCATATTAAATTAATTGCCTGCGAGCTTCTCCTCCTGTCTGTACGGTAATGCGACAGAGAGCCGAGTGGTTATGACGCAATCGTTAGCCTATTTTTTACAAAAACTGTTTATACGGGGCCATAATGTAACATAGAAGGTAATGGAGCCCTTTATACATTGTCGTGTATCTTTAGAAATAAATAATGGACAAACAGAGTCTTTAAACGCCTCAGATGTAAAGTTATTCGCTGTCAAAGTGACGCCAAAATGAATGGGAGTCAATGGGAATGCTAACGCAAGTGAAGTTCTGCTAAAAGATGGCAGCCCCCATCCGACTTCAACTTCCGGTCGAGTTCCTTGCCCCTTGATAGATACGTATATATATCTATGTTAAAACCTGTTTTTATACAGTCTATGGTTAAAACCCATCACATCTCCATTTCAGAGAATTATTACCTTTATTGACCCCATAAACAATTATTTTAGCCTTTCTTTTGTTATACAAATGTGAATTATTATTTATTCACAAGACAAACATTTTGACGTTGAATGTTACAGAGTTTCAACAGCAATGAGAACTGCTAAAGGTGTATTTACTTAGTTTGTGAATTTGTCTGTATATAATTTTTTTTTCATTCAGCAAATCATTTTTATAGCCCTGGCTCTTTTTATTGTAGATACAGCATGAAAACAGATAAAAAAAAATAAAAAAATAAAATAAAATAAAAATCTGACTGGGGAATATGGCTACTTGGTCAGGTGACACAGCAAAAAAGACTTCCTGTGACTTTGACCCCATTTTTGTAATTTATATTCCTTTTGTACTGAACTTTACACATGCTTAGTGTGCTGTTGTAAAATAGATGTAAACCCTTTACGACAATCCTCATATTTAAGTTACAACATAAAAACAATAATAGTATGTGACTGGGTGACATGCTTATAGGTCAGGCGATGCAGTGTAACTAGTAAATAGTCTGGGCTACTTTCTTTGACCCCCACCCTGCTCAGAAGAAAAAGAAAGTTTCCATTGTTGGGAACTAATTACTTAAATCCTCATTCAAGGTCTTTTCTCCTGGGTCTATTTGGGTTCCCATAAACATTTTGTTGAGTTCTGAAAATAAGACCTTTTAATAAATAGCACAAGGGAACAGTGCCTGTTTGGCAACTTCAGTGCTTAAGTAGAACAGCATGTCTAGAAACATGATCAACTGTTCGAAAAAGGGAACCCTGTTGGTTGACTGTGGACTGTAATAATAAATTCAAATTTATCAATCAGTTC
Organism: Carassius gibelio; assembly: GCF_023724105.1. Taxonomy (NCBI): domain Eukaryota; kingdom Metazoa; phylum Chordata; class Actinopteri; order Cypriniformes; family Cyprinidae; genus Carassius; species Carassius gibelio. The sequence continues at coordinate 4,605,078 of NC_068401.1, read as the reverse complement.
AGATGAAGGACAAATACTATATTCTTCTTCAGCAAAACCATGGTATTTTGATGTATAACATGGTACCATATTTATACACCACAACATTTACATAATCATCTGAGCCATTTCAATATACAGAATTACAAAGATTAGTATTGCAATGGTTCTAAAATGGTACGTGTAAGAAAAGAAAAACAAAGACTTATCTTGGGACCTCGTCTAAATATTATCACAATGTTGACTGGGGTCTTGATAAAAGTTTAAGGTGTAGGAGGATTTGTTCTTGACCATCTAAACATTTAACCAAAGAACATGCTGTCTTTAGGACATTGTGATCCTTCATTAAGATTTATTAAGCCTCATCACACCGTGAGTTAAGACATCTGCACACATAATGGAATATCATTTTTTTTCTCTTTTGGAATGTATCTCTATTTTGCATGAATTTGCTTAATTTTCGAGGGGTTGACAGGGTTACTGTTATCAGATTATCTAATCTGCATCCAAGATGTTTCTTCAGAATAATCGATATATTAAATAACTCAAATACGGGTATTTTTTGAATCATTAAACATTTACAGTCTGTAATTAGTGGGTTTAATATGCAAGCATATTGTTGTAGACCAAATGTTTCATTTGAGTCCCTTACGCTCTACTTCAGCAGCCTCTTGCATCCTGCTGGCCAGTCAGCATATGACTCAACAAGTTTCCAGTTAGACAGAATGAGGGGCCCTTTTCAAAAGGCTTCTGAAAGCATTTCTCTTTAGTCTATCCAAGAGTCAACGGCACTCACAAAGAGAACCAAGTCTGTGTTATTACAAGGCATCGCTTCATCAGCTCAAGAGCGAAAGAATGGTTACATGAAAATCTGATTCAGCGGCTCACGTGCAGTTGTCATGGTAGCTCAGAAGTTATGTAAATGCTTATGCAACATTATTTAGACAATCTGCACAGAGGCCATGAGAATGAAAAGCAATTACAATGTTAAGCAAACTTGGGTTTGTATAATTGTATACATTTGTTATCATAGGTATCATGAACTAACAGCAAACAATAACTTTTTTCTGCTTGGGTAGCGTTAAAATATACACATGATTAATATCATATTAACTTGAAATCTTAAAACATTTTGTATTACATGTAGATATTAACATTGACCAAGATTAATAAATGTTATGGAAGTATTACTCATAGTTTTAGTTGGTTTCAACTATTGTTAACTAATGTTAACATTAGTTGTTTAAAGTATGACCTACCTTAGATTACAGTGACAGATGTCAAAGAAAGCTATCAAATATAAACTCAAACTATGATTTATTATGGATACTTTGACAGTTTTATAGATGAAGATAAATATTTAAATATAATCTAAAAACAAACATCTCAAGATAAATATAATAAAGCTTAACAACCTGTGGTTAAGTAATAATTGAATCCACTGAAAGAGGTGAAAGGACACCAAAACAATGCAAATGAAAAAAAAAAAAAAAAAAAAAAAAAAAATATTGTGATTTATGCAGTGTCATTCTGACTTTCACCTGGCGTGACTGACGTATCCCAATAATGACTTAAAATTTAATGTAGTTTGTTGCAAATGCCAAGAAGCAAATATGTAGTCTTCTTAATAACTACTATACTTCAGAGTAGAAATGTAAATTGTATGCAAAAAAAAAAAAAAAAAAAAAACTTAAAATGACCTAAACACCAAACATGAATTTCATAGTGCAGATGGGTTGAGTTTATGAAATAATTGGGAATAATGCTAAATCTCTTGACTTCACTATAGACAGCTTAAAGTATTTGGTGAACTAAAGCAGGTGTGGCATAAATGCCTGATTGTCAACATTTTTATTTTATTTGTTTTTTTTTTACTGCACTCAACATTGTTTCAGTGTCATCTGTCAGCGAGATCTACAGAGCATGAAAGACTGTGACAACATTTTGACAGTCTTTAAAGGTATTTCACAACTAATACCTAAAGGTATTTCATTCATAGCTTTTACAAAACCTATAGCATCTATAGAATATATAGAACCCTTCAAATTTACTAAGAAGTCTATTCATTAGTTCACTCATCAAGTCATGATCCCAGCAGTGGTATGTAACTACTTGAACTGGGACACACAACACTTGCTGACATGATAGATTATACTTCTGGTTTCTACATAAAAACACATGACAAGCTTAATTTAAACAGCATTTCTCCTTAAAGAAAACAGATCATAAGACTGCTTTTGTACACCCAAATAACGGATCATAAAGGGTGGATCTTTTATAAGTTTTGACAAAATCTCTTAAATCTAGAATCACCAGGGTTTAACAAAATAACACAACTGAGAAATAATCTTTTATGACATTTTAATGCCCATATCATTTACAGATGATTTCAAATCAGTGTTATGACATCCAAAACGAGTCAAACTTTCACGAGTAATGTGAAATGAAGGTTTGTAATGTGTAATACTTCAGTGTGCACATTTCTGAACCGCTGGCAGGCATTCAAAATAAAAATAAAAACTCCTGAAAACACATTGAAGTTTTTCAAATTTCATTTAAGATAAAGATTCCCTGAAGTGAGCAGGAGAGAAGCCCTTAATTGTGCCAACCACATACATGTTCACATTTCGCTGGCCATTCAAATGTTTCTTACTTGGTATCAAAAAAGCACATTTATGAACTTTAGTCTGTTGTTCAACTAAAGTAAAAGAGTAAAATGAATTCAAAAGAACACAATAAATAATTCCCATGAGGACTGAAAAAATGAAAATGGTACTTGCAAGTACAACAACTGCTCAATATGATCAAAGTCAGAAGTTTCAATCGAAATGCTGTGTATTATACTTCACAAAAACTTGTCTGAATCAGTATTTCTGACTTGTTGTCCAGTAACAATATCTTAGTGTCAAAACAAATTAAATTTCCTTTAAAATTATACTTAATATAAAACATGTTGTTTTTTTTTTTTACATTACTGATGTTTTAGTTTTAAGCATAAAAAAAATAGCCAATGTGGGAAGAGAAGCTAATTGAAAATGTATTTTGTGAAAACAAGTCTTTTTACATTTTAAAGCTAATTCATTTATTTGTTTTAGGAAATCCATTTGCATTATAAATGTCATTTAAGGTCAACATAAGGTGCGATAAGCTATGCCAGTGCATGTAGAAATGAAATGGCAAGCATATGTTCTACATCTACATCTTTATGACTTTAGAGATGACTTCCACACACTAGACTTTGAAACCACTGACCTGATTATCAAAGCCACCCGGATGTTTGCGTCTTCCTACCTGACCAAAGGGCCGAGTATTAGAAAAGTCTAGAATCGATACAGGCAATGGAAAATTCCACCATCTAAGATCTAGAAGGATGGTTGAACCACAAGAGTGACGGGTTATACAGGTGTGCAATCGTTCGGTTCACGTGCCCTGGTGCTAGATCAAAAGGACAGATCAAAGGAAATCCAGACGGTAAATTCCTAATGCCAAAGCAATCATAAAACAGAACAATAAACCAAATTCAAATCAGGGCCAATTTTAAAATGAATAAAATTGCAGTGCAGTTTAATCCCTAATTTTTTAAGAACATAAAACAAACAATCAAACTTAGTATCAAATGTGAATATTTTACCAACCTTTAATCCTCTTGCATTATTAATAGGTAAAAAAACAAAAACAATAACCAAGTAAAGCATTCAGAGAACATTTGAAGATAACCATCTCTTCATATCATACTCTCAGGTAAAATATCCACAAAGGCGCTGAGGGGGTCTTCAACTTGAAGTCTCCACATTCGTGTTACGCCCTCTGCTGACCATGACTTCAAACTGCAAGTCCAGCCAAACAACCTCATTTTTGGAATGGAGTTTAATAAAGAAGGCAAATCTTTCGAAACAATGAAAGACAAGTGAAACAAAAGTGAAAATAACTTTGTAGCCACCTCATGGGAGCCAAAATAGTTAAGTTCTGTAGCACTCAGATACTTCGGCTCCCATTATCAAAAAGTCTTGTACAAAACAGCTTTGATCCAAAAGGTGGTGTCAACATTCAAACATGAGGTACAATGCTGAAAGTAATGGGGAAAAAGCAAAGGGGAGGCAAACGGATGTGAGAGGGAAAAAAAATGTAGTGTGAATGGAAATTGAAAAAGCAAAGATATCGGGTGTGAGGCAGTCGGTGAGGTCTCCAAGTCTTATGAAAGAAGGTCACTTTAACACTAGAGTGGCTTCAGTGCCATCTTTCTTCTGTAGATAGAGGCCGTGTGTCAGGTGATGTTCTCGACGCAGGTAGGCGTAGAAATAATCTGAAACCAGGAGGATCTGTGATGGTGTAAACACACATGACATCAGTTCATGCAGTTCTGTGAACTAAAACAGTGCTCACTAAATGAACTTTCATTCTGAGGTCAAACGGACAACTCCCAAACTTCTAAAATCTACAAAAAGATGAAATTTGTTCCATGATTGTGAGGTGCACGTTCCTCACGGGTTATGTGGGGTGTGCCAGCTGTCTTGGTTAACCTAATACGGGACTGTTTAACTGAAACTAATACGAGTTAATGAATAATGAAACCTTGTTCCTACATCGATTTTTCCACCCATAATTTGACAGCCAATTAGTTGTAAACACTGTCGTAGCTGAGCCGGTCAAACACCAGAAGCTAGGAGCGGATAACTGCTGCCATCTTTGCAGTTGACCTTCCAAACAACATAAATTTGCATAATGCATAAATGTAATTTTAATTAAATTTTTCATTACATTTTATAGCCATCATCTTTCTGTCATCAGGTTTTGTGTACTACCTCCATGAGTACAGGAAATACCTGGCATGACAGCTTCTGTCATGGCATAATTAATAGAATCTTACTGTACCTTGAGGCTAAGAGGTATAAGAAACCAGTTTTGATTAACTTAAGACTTGTGAGCAAACCAGACAATTTGGCAGCTGTATTTGCTATTGTGTTTAGTTGAAATGGCTTATCAAGACTCTTTACCTGTCCAAAGTTGAAGAGCAATGTGATGGCGTAGTAGAAATTAGAGTTGGCACTGCCAGCGTAAATCCAGAGATGCCAGAGCACAGGAAAGAGAGCGGAGCATGCCAACAGCACGCACGACACCAGAAAGATGTTCCTCAAAACTGAAATAAAGAGAGAAGAAAGAAATAAAGCAAACTCATTTCTACAAAAAGTAAAAAGCTTTTTAGGAGATTTCAGCTTTATCCAGTTAACCGAGTGCATGTCTATGCAGGCTTGCACGGAATCTGCATTGGATGCTTTTGTCTACATATTTCCTCAGAATTTAAATAGCAGTCATTCACAGAAGCCCAACTCCTTGCATTTGCGTCTATTTAAAATTCCGCGAATACATTGTTTTCGGCTGCCAATAGAACTGCAGTGTCCCCTTTTTATCGCATTTTACCATGTTCAATTTTGATTTTCCTATGAAATCTGAAAATAGTACACACATTATTTGTAAAGGTGCTTTGAAAAAGTGCTTAATATATTGAAGAGCACGGGATACACTCCACATTTGGTTAATTCACAAAGAAAAACCCACACAAAAGAAATGAAACGAAATTATATTTTGCTCAATTTACATGATATGCTCTTCTCCATTTTCCCGTTTCAATATCAAATCAGTCAACATGTCTAAATGAAACAGCTACTCACATCGGTAAAGGTGACTCCAGGCTGGCAAAAATGCCATGTAGAGGGCGACATCTCCCACAGTAGGGTACGACTTAAAGATGGAGATGATGGCAATCTGCATGAAGATGAGGAACACTGGATGCTCCCTGTTTGATTGAATCGTTTACCCATAAGAGTGCTATACATGCTAAATAAATACATCGCTCATGTTCAGGTATAATGCAGGACCTACTTGAGTTTGATGGAGAGCGGGATGGTGTAAAAAAAGACATTGATCTGAAAGACGCAGCTGAAGAAGAGACGGAAATGCTCAAACATCTCTGCAAAGAAGTACCAGAAGAGTCCGATGTTTGGAGTCAGGTCAGGAACAGATAATCTGTGGAATACACACACAGTGAATATTTGAATAAGACATTTGTATTTGGAGATAAAGCATGTGGCGTATGACTGCTGACTAACATGAATCCATAGACAGAAGGCATGAAGTCCCAGGAGCCCAGGAGGAAGAAAGAGAGTCCAGTGATCACCACCAGACTGCCCACATATATGAACGCATACTGAAGAGTGAAATACCAGAAACTGCTCCTCCTCGGGTTCACTGGGATATATAACCTCTGAAAGAGACGGAGAGAGATAGAGAGAGATGTTTCATTTTGGCCATCAGAGCAGTGTTTCTTCATGAGTTCAGACTCTCACCTGCAGGAAGAACAGGAGTGCAGGAGCAAACAGGGTCAGAGGATAGATGGACTGATATGTAGCCAAGGCCAGCAATATCCCACTCAACAAGGCACTGCCTGATGAAATCACATACAGTAAACCACAGACAATTATGTTATACTTCATATGATTATAATAAATAACAGTCAAATATGAGCAGCTGATCATTTCTTAATTATTACTCAGATCAAAGACTGCTGATCCTAAATGTGTTTTGGATGATCTTTGTGACACACTTCACATCTGATTATTAATCAACTACATCATAATTAGCATATTAACTACTGTTAAAAAGTTTGGGGTCAGTAAGATTCTCAAAGGTCTCTTATGCTCACCAAGGCTGCATTTATTTGATTAAAATAAAGTAACACTGTAATATTTGGAAAAAATATTACAGTTTAAAATATATATTTTTTTTTATTTGAATATGGTTCAAAATGTAATTTATTCCTGTGATGCAAAGCTGAATCTTCAGCAGTCTTCAGTGTCACGTGATGCTTCAGAAATCATTCTAATATGCTGATTTGCTGCTCAAGAGACATTTCAATTTTTTTGTGGAAACTGATCATCTTTTTCCTTTAAGTGTAAACAGAGAACACTCACCTTTTAATGTACAGAAAATGAAGAGAGCAATAATGGCATTGTTCAGCCCACAAGTTGACTTTGCCACACAAGACAGGATGGTGAAGGGGTTTAACAAATAACTGGAAGACAATTAGGGAAATTAAATGATGCACCTTACTTGTAAGGCTGAGTTTCTTTTATGAAATTAAAAAAGCGATAGCGTGATCTTGATTTAAAGCCAGATCAGAACTTACAACATGGCAACCTTGAGGGGGATATAAAACATTTCCTTCGGAGAGCGGAGGAGCTCCAAACAGTCGGCAGGATACCGGTCCGATTCCAAGGCATATTTCTGTTTTCTAAACTACAAAGCACACAAAGATAAATGTTCATTAATAATACATTTAATAATTTGAAAATATAATGAATTCATATGCTCTAACTTAAGACACATACACAGATATCAACACAAATGTTAGCTATAACTTACCACATCCTTGTTATAGATCTGAACTGAAAGATAAAGAGCCACCGCTGTGATTCCATCTGCTATCTGGAGACATAACGTTACATGAGCATACTTACAAGAAGTGAAATTTACAAAAACACAAACGAACAGTAATAGTTATAAACCATGATATTAATTCACAGCAACCTGGAAAATTTAACAGTAAATCAGATTTGAGATTGTTGCTACCAATTGCCATTTTTGCATGGTCTAATGATATAAGGAAACAAGAAAGACAATCAACAAAATAAGCACTTACCATAAAAACAATCTCTGCATAGTCAACCGTAAAATGAAAGAGGTATATCATAAAGGGTGTCTGGAAGAAATAAAAAAACAACAGCTATTAAACACATCGGAAAAAAAAAAGGTTTGAAAAAAAAAAAAATGACTTACTTCATGAAACACATCTCCTGAGTAAGGCGAGACCCCCAGATCCAACAAGGCAAGACCCTCTACAACTGTTTAATTAAAAAATCAATCATATTATGCATTTAACAGCTAACAAATTTAAGGACATTTCTCTCTAAATACACAAGTCATTTTATTCAAGGCAGCGAAGTGAACACTACTGTAACTGAAACAGATCTGTAAAGTTCCCTCTCGAGGCGGTAACTCAACATTACGTCAGCTAAGACGTATATGGGAACTCTTCCCTTCTCCACTTTCACTGAAATCTTATTGGCTAACGCCAGCTGGGGACAGCTGGCCAATTGACGCGAAGCATGCAAATACTGGCGGGTAAGCGTGCAGTATAAAATGCATGGGCGCGAAAATTACGTTAGAATCTCTTTCTTCACGCTAGAAGTCTTATCTAAGTCATCGTGGAAGTTGCAATAGAGGACTACTCACCCTGTTTTTCCTCTCCGCATCCGATGGCTGCTAATGCTAGATTCGGACCTTCACCAGTTCTGTGTGACCTGCCTGGGATTCTCAGACGGACCACACTTGCGCCCACTGTACCGAGCTGCCAGTGCGCGCCCTCAGAGCCAGAGTGGCTCGGAGGACGGCGGGAATGAGGCCCACTGCCGCCAGCGAGCCGCTGGTGGGCCCTCCCCCGCCCGAAGACGAGTTTGACGTCGGCGTGGTGGACTATAGCTTCCGCGAACTAAGTCCTCTTCGGAGCTGGCGAGGAGAACGACTCCATGTCGCTTCGACGTCGAAAAAGGTTTGGGCCTCTCAGTGGGACCGCCCCGACCAAGAGGGCCCTGAGACCTCCAGGAGAAGCTCGTCAGGGTCTTCGGAAAGGTCGTCACGGAGCTGAGTCTCGTTTGCAACGCACATGACGAGCCTGTGATAGGTAACTAGACTCGTGGCTCCTCCAGTCGAGCTGCTACCAGATGGCATTTAGGCATGCAAGAGCTCGTGGTGAAATCGTGGGCTGCACCCCAATCGGCGCGCACCCACTCTGCTACGAAGGCCATATCACGCACGTGGACGGGACGGAAACCCTCCCCCCCCCGTCTAGGAGACTGTTACCACACACCTGTGCTCGTCTCCCTCTGCTTTTGGTCCGGACCACAGTCTAGAAAGAGCGAGTGCAGCTTCTGCTCTTCATGCCAGGGCAATACTCAAGGTGTTTCAGGCAAACGGCGGCACAGTAGCGCTGACGTCATCAGGATCTGCACGCGGCAACTGATCTCGCGCTGATTGCTACTAAGCGCTCTGCTCAGCTGTTTCACGGAGCTCATGGTCATCTTTACAGGCACCTATGGCTTACCCTAGCTGTCCTGAAAGACGCAGACCGTAGGCCGCTCCTAAACGTTCCAGTTGCTCCCTCCGGCCTCTTTGGTGACGTCATGGAGCTATTCTCAGAGACGCAGAAAGCGCGCCAAAGTATGAGCCATGTGATACCCCGTCGCTCACCCCAGTCTTCTCTGCGAGATTCTTATGCACCGGGTCAGGCTCTAAAACCAGCTAAAATAACCCGCTGTGGCACCCCGCTCTGAATCGGACGCTCGTTTCTGCCAAAACCAGCAGTGGTAAGAGCCTTGAAGGTAACGTCAGGGTCAGTTGAGGATCTCGCGCCGCGAGAGAGCCAGCGCGCCATACGAGCCGTCTCCCTGACGGTGAAAGAGTGAGTGAGCGGGAGGCCCCGCCCCCAAGCGCCATGTTCATATGCATCATGTCCCCCATTTCCTTCGGGCGACGATTGCTATGTCTGTTTGAATGCTGTTTGTGTGAGTTCCACAATAAAAGCATGTTACTATCAACTAAAGAGCTTTACTTCCTCTTACACTCATCTCTGTGTCACTCGCCCTGTCTCAGAACAGTGCAGAGCCACAACCCATGATTATACTGGCCTCGCGAGAGTGCCAACACCACATGAACACGGTGTCACCCTCAATGTTCAGATGCATCATGTCCCCCATGTTTCTTCGGGCGACGATTGCTATATGTCTGTTTGAATGCTGTTTGTGTGAGTTCCACAATAAAAGCATGTTACTATCAACTAAAGAGCTTTACTTCCTCTTACACTCATCTCTGTGTCACTCGCCCTGTCTCAGAACAGTGCAGAGCCACAACCCATGATTATACTGGCCTCGCGAGAGTGCCAACACCACATGAACACGGTGTCACCCTCAATGCTCGGATGCATCATGTCCCCCATGTTTCTTCGGGCGACGATTGCTATATGTCTGTTTGAATGCTGTTTGTGTGAGTTCCACAATAAAAGCATGTTACAATCAACAAAAGAGCTTTACTTCCTCTTACACTCATCTCTGTGTCACTCGCCCTGTCTCAGAACAGTGCAGAGCCACAACCGATTATTATAATGGCCTCGCGAAGGAGCGAGAGTGCCAACACCACAAAGACATATGCATCATGTCCCCCACATCACTATGGGTGACAATTGCTATATTTGTTTAAATGATGTTTTTGTGAGTAAAAATTGTACTAAGGAAGCATATATACAAATTCTTGCACCCAACGTTGTGTCACTCGCCCTGTCTCAAACAGCGCAGAGCCACAGTCCATGATTATAATGGCCTCACGATGGCGCAAGAGTGTCACACCATGGCCCGCCCTCCCGCCAGTGCTTCCAGCCTCGCGGGGGCGGGGCCCTGATTAAAAGAAGCCATCAGTGGCTGTAGACGTAACGCGTCCGCCGTGTCATCTCATGGACGGTAAGAGGGCTATCCCGGGCGTTTCACCGTGGATACTGGGAATAATTCACGACGGATATTCTCTCCAATTCAAACGCAGACCTCCCCGCTTCAATGGCGTGGTCCCGTCACTGACTTTGCCCCAAAACCGTCCTGTTCTGCGACAGGAAGTTCTCAGTCTGCTCGAGAGAGAGCGATAGAGCGAAATTTCCCCTCAGATCGAGCGGAATGCGCATGTTGAATTATCTGGACGATTGGCTGATTTTAGCCCACTCAAGAGATGTGCTATCAGTCACGTGGAAACAATGCTTCGCCGTTTGGATACGCTGGGACTGCGTGTGAATATGCAGAAGAGCGTGTTTTTACGAGTCGGACTGTAACATATCTGGGAATATGTTTGGACTCGATGGCGATACAAGCCCATCTCTCTCTAGAGCATTTCATCGACTCTGCGCTGTTTCTGACTGGGCAGGTCGTGTGCACTGAGGGAATTTCAGAGGCTTCTGGGACTGATGGCGGCGGCTTCTTCAGTGTGCCATCTGGGTCTGCTACATTGCGGCCGCTACAGTTTTGGCTATAACTCGAGTTCCGCCGAGGGCGTGGTCTTCGGTCCACAAGCACTTACGGTCATTCACAGTTGCGTCAGCACTCTGAGACCGTGGAACAGCCCGGATATGTTCAGCCCAGGAGTTCTTTTCTCTGCGAATCTAGGCTGGGGAGCAGTGCGTCTGGGCCTGTGGTCGGAGTCACAGAGAAGGTGACACATAAACCGTTTGGAATAATGGAAGCGGTGTCCTAATATCCCTGCAAGCCTTTCGGTCGAGATTGGAGCGGAAACATGTACTGATTCAAACCGACAACACGTCTGTGGTCTCGTACATAAATCGCCAGGACGGCGTGCGCTCCAGAGCTCTATTCAAACAGGCAGCGAGTTTCCTGTTGTGGGCGGACCGACACTTAATCTCCATAGGAGCGTCGCACATCCCCGGTACTTTGGACCGTGGAGTGAGCATGCTTTTGAGGAACGGGATTCCTCAAGGAGATGTTGGCTTCACCCAAGATCAGATCTAATGATTTGGGAGGGAGGAAGTGGATTTGTTGCCACGAGCGAGAACACGTTTGCTATCTCACTCCCCCTGCTGGGAGATGCTCTGACATCGCGCTGGCCGGAAGCCAGGCTTACACATTCCCTCCTGTGAAGATTCTGCCGGTGTTGTGCAAAATCAGGGAGGAGAAAGCATCAGTTATACTCGTGGCCCCGAACTGGCCGAATCAGCCCTGGTTCGCGGACCTGAGAGAGTTACTGATGGCTCCCCCATGGCGAATCCCCCTCAAGCAGGACCTGCTGTCTCAGGCGAATGGCACAATATAGCACCCCAGCCCCGAGCTGTGGAACCTTCATGTGTGGCCGCTGCGGGGACCCTAATGAGCGGGACTCTCTGCACTGACGAGTGCTAAACACACTTACTGAGACGCGAGCATCATCAAACATTCGCTGCTACGCGCAGAAGTGGTGAGTTTTCACAAAATGGTGCGAGAACATTTATATTGACCCGGGGACCTGTTCCGTGTCGGATGTTTTGCGCTTTCTACAGCACAGTTGGATAGCGGGAGTTTGATACCATCCACGCTGAAGGTGTATGTGACCGCTATTGCCGCTTTCGTTCCCCGGTTACGGGTAAACGATCGGTAAGCACGCTCTGGTATTCAGTTTTCTCAGGGGAGCAAGTCGATTGTGTACTTCATGGCCGCCCTCCGTGCCGCCGTGGGATTTCGCTCTAGTTTTGAGGGCTCTATCTCTTATTACCGTTCGAGCCATTAGCTTCGATTGTGGTTAAGGAGCTTCCCTGAAGACTGCCTTGCCTCTTGCTCTCGCCTCAGCGAAGTGCCTTGGAGAATTCGTGAGTGTTTGGTGAACGATATTGCATTGGTTTCGGGCCTGGCGACTGTAATGTCATTCTCCGGCCGAGACCGGGTTTCGTTTCTAAGTCACTCTATACACCGTTTTGTTTCCCTGCCCGCCTTATCTGTTGAGCCGTCAGCCTCGCGTGACGCTGATGCTCAGAGCGCCAGGACCCTGGTTTTACGGATGTATATGAATTGCTCGGCCGCCTTTCGTCAGTCGGACCAGCTGTTCGTGTGCTTGGTGGATGTAATAAGGGACGTGCTGTTTCTAAACAGAGACTTTCTCACTGGATCGTGGACGCTATCAAATGCCAGGGGAAGGATTACCCCCTCAACATCAGAGCTCATTCTGCGAGGACATTATATATGCTTCCTGATGGGCCTGGTCTAGAGGTATGTCTGTCCAGTATTTATGTTTTGCTGCTGGCTGGTCTTCCCAGAACACAATCGCCAGGTTTTACAAGCTGGATGTACCCTCTGTAGCGTCACATGTTTTTCGGTGAGTTAAATTTTTATTCATTAAAGCTGTTATAACCAGCTATACAGTGGTTACCATGGCTGCTAACTCTGTGTTATGGTTTAAATGGTTTATGCAGCAGTCACCGCAAACGCCGTCGACTCTGTTTAACTCTCATGCTTGAGTGCTTATTGCTTTGTGTCTGCCCTGGTTAGTGCAGATTTCGATATGTTGCTTGAAGTTATGCATATTTTGTTAGGGTCGGAGCAGATGTCTCATTGGCCTAGTTCCGCCTATCAGATGCAAGCACTCTTAGCGACACGGCCATTGGCTAGAACTGTACTGCTTGTGTGAGGGTGATTGACTCCGTTCAGGGCTTATCTTCACTGCTCTCACGGCGGGATTTTATACAGTTCCCATATACGTCTTAGCTGACGTAATGTTGAGTTACCGCCTCGAGAGGGAACGTCTCCGGTTACTATCGTAACCTCGGTTCCCTGAGAGGCGGGAACGAGACATTACGTTAGCCGCCGTGGTCGCTGTTTGATCAGCTGTGCTAGCGTTCAGTCGTGATTCTGACGTAATTTTCGCGCCCATGCATTTTATACTGCACGCTTACCCGCCAGTATTTGCATGCTTCGCGTCAATTGGCCAGCTGTCCCCAGCTGGCGTTAGCCAATAAGATTTCAGTGAAAGTGGAGAAGGGAAGAGTTCCCATATACGTCTTAGCTGACGTAATGTCTCGTTCCCGCCTCTCAGGGAACCGAGGTTACGATAGTAACCGGAGACGTTTTCCCTACTGAAACAATGCACCAAAATCACATCACTTCATAGAATGAACTCCAGTTTATCTCATATTTGTCAGACTGTATAAATATAACAAGGATGTTAGATGTAACATGGATCTGATGTAAAATCAAACTTAAAAACAATCTGCATTAATGCAATCCATTCAATACAAGACATACAGTAAATAGATATTAAGCTGTGTGCCACAACAGGCTGTGGAGAACAAATCTGTGTATTCCATTGATGCTGAATATTTAAAATCAGATATACAAGTAAACAATAATGTAACTAACAATAAAGCATGAAAACATCATTTGCTGAAAATATATTACATGCATAAACTGACAGCTCAGCAATGCTGCCATACATTACATACCATCGGTATACAGCATTCCCAAAAAGAAAAAATACATAATCATACCTCGTTTCCAAGCATTCAAAGGGGACACCACCTCGACCCTCTCTGAAATTATTTCTGCCAAACTGGATCGGAATAAAACGGCTCTTATTGTAACAGCTACTATCAGCAGTAGGGTTAAAGGAGCCGCCATTTTTGTCGCGAGGAAGAAGCTGTCAGCGCGATGCACTCTGGGAAACGAAGTTCACCGTCACCTTCTCTAACGTTCATAAAGGAGAAAATGGGAGCTTTAGATAGTTTAATGGAAATTACAGTTCGGAATGCATGAGAACAAATGAAAGCTTCCACATACTGTATCATAGTCCTTGTGTGAACTCATTTAACAATACAGCGAAATACAGTGAGCAAAACATGACTCTGTGTGTGTGTGTGTGTGTGTGTGTGTGTGTGTGTGTGTGTGTGTGTCCTATTTTGGCCAATCATGTTATTCGCTGGTCTGTAAGATTTCATATTTCATTACAGTAATTCTTTATAATGTTCTCCACTGGCTCCACAGTTTTTGATTTCCTTTTTCAATGCATTTTATTGTTGTTTTGGTATTATTTTAGCAAGTAAGTTGCTAAATGATTTGTAGCTTTTAATGTCCAAACAAAATGCAACGATAAAGAATTTATTAACGGACCTTCTCACCACTTCTCAAAAGTGTTAGGTTAAATTAAAATAATAGCTTTTCATAAAGAAATGATCATAAAGTTTTCATTTGTCACGTGGGCTGGTTTGTAAGGATGGTGTATCGCATATACAGAGCAGGGTGAACATTAATCAGAACATTTTATTTCGTTTTCTACACAAAGCCAAGTTTTTTGTGAGGATGAATGACTACAGATGGACACTTTTACTAAAATGTGGAACAGGATTCGAAACCGACCACAAGATGGCAGTGGTTGAACCCTCAATAGCTCCTGTTTATAAACCAATAATAGCCCAAGATAGTAAACGAGTTTCTTGTATTGCCCAAGAACACACCCGAACTCCCCTTAAGCTTGTAAAACTAATTTTGTTCACATGCACTCCAGCTTTATGTCCCATTACAGTCCTTCTAAACATATCAAGGACATGCTGACCCAGAAGGATCCCTATTACATAGCCAAAGAAACATTTATGGATACGATGTCACATTATGGAGAACCCGTGTGCGTATAATATGACACATCAGCCAGTGAAGGCTAAATGGAGCTGATGGGGAGAAGATGACTAGAGCGTGTGTCAGAGGATTACTGAGTGTGTGTGTCATAAACCAGAGAATCAGGTCATTTAAAGATGCCACTATGAGCTTGATTCACACAGGATCATGAGGGTCTCAGCTGGAGAAGCTGCAAAGTTCAAGGTCTGAACCAAGAGGGATGATGTTGGTCTGGGGATGTAATGAAGTCAGGGAGGAGAGCGCATTAAATCCTTCCCCCCAGACACAGTCTGCCCCTGTTTCTCGCTCTGGGCAGGGCTGGAACGGGCCGGTGAGTGGATAAAGATTATCGAGCAACCGTGTTGACCGACACTGGCTCACCCTTCTGAAGAGCAGCCAAAGCACCAAGCCAGGTAACAGCATGTGGAGAGAAGCTGAGCAGCGAGTCTGTGAGATGTGGATAGAGAGGGATTCGAAATGAGAAAGTTCAGGATGAGAAGAGTGACCTTAGAAAGAGCAAGAAATAAGAAAGTGTGACTGAAATACGTTTTTAATCTAGCACGCTGAGCTTCGTGTTCTGGGTGAGATTGACTTTCTTTTTATTTGGAGTCCCAGAGACCCCAATTAATCTATAATTTGACTTTCAAATTTTTTTTTATGTTCCTCTGAGCTAATCCAAAGACAACAGACAGATATTGAAGCTTTAGCCTTTTTTTTGTATCATCTAATAGGCATGCATTTTATCTTTATATGATTATTACCTATATAATATAAATATAATTTCTGTTTGGACTTAAGTTGAACTTGTAATGAGCAGGTCAATTTGCATTTATTCATATTTTAAATAGTGATATTGGTTTATTGTTAAGCAATAGACCTTAATCAGGTTTGGTGCATTATTTGCACGCATCTTGTTCACAACTCACAGCTTTCAAATCTGTTTTTGTCTAGTATTTTTTCAGAAATGTTTTTGTCGACTGGATAATCGTTATGTTGTAAAACAATAGTACAGGCTATTGAACGTACTGTACTCATATCCCTCACAGCCTTCTTTTCATTCCTGTCAAAAAATTAAATATGGCACTACCCTGACTAAAGTGTTTAGCCGAATGCAATTTAATCACTGTTTTAAACTCCTGGTAATGCAGTATTTCTAAAAATCTGTCAGTAGAATGTGCAACAATAATTTGTCCTCCACATTCAGGTTGAAAAGCCTCCGCAAAAGTGGATGTCAGCTGCAAACTCAATTCAAGTCTGTCTCTATTCAGGTATAAAACGCCCACTTTTCATGATCCAGCAGCTCCTGTGGGTAAAATCTACATTTCTTCTGTTTCACTGAAAAATGCATCAGATTGTGGAAATCAAATAGAATGTGATTGGATCCCATGATGACTTCTGATACATACACATATTTAATTTATTGGGTTCAAAGTGAGTTGTCAGTGTTTCCTGTGGTCGTATCATTCACTGAGTTACTGACAGCTGCCTATAACATTATCAACCAACTCAAGCCTCAAACTTTAAAATGTTTGCTGCAACCCTGAAAAGGATTCTTTGAAAGGATGAAAAGCGTTACACCAGAAGCAGAAGTCAGACAGCTATCAAAGGCTGTGCTCACCTTTCAAACCCCTGTCTGTGATGTTTCCTCTATTCTCTTGCTTTTAATTCAACAGGAGTCTCTTTCTGTTTGACTGAGGATAACTTATTCCATCCCGCCTGAAACTCTGTATGTCTTTCTCTCACTGAATCTCAATTTTCTGGCTTGCTGAGAGAAGTCTTAGCGTCTAATAGTTTGTGAAGATCAGCAAGTAAAAACCTGGCATATGATGTGTGCTCATAAATCAAGGTGCCAGTGTTTTACACTCAGTCAGAGATATTCAAGTTGACTTTGAACATGGGATTTTTATTGACAGAATGAATAATATCCAGAAGAACAAGGTAATCATGCAACAATCAATTTCAGCTTTTATAATAAACCTTAGTTTCTCATAACAAATTAAAAAGATCCATTTATTCAATCCCCTTTTCTGGGCAGAGTCTCCTAGAACTTGATTTAATATTTATTATTTTATTTGATATTAAATTGACTTTATTATTTATTACCTTTAATAATTTGCTTGATTTAGGCAGCAAAATTAGAAACAAAATTCATTCAAATTTAATCCTGTCTCGCAGGCATGAATTAACATAGAAACAAACTTCACCTGTTCAGATTCTGTCGTTGACCTCAGGGCTCTGCACTGTCGCAGATACTCTGCACATACAATTAAATTCATGTTATTGCCAGTATAGGTCAAAATCATGCTATGCCTAAGAAAAAATGGGGTTTTAAAATGGGATTTTGCATGAAGGAAGAACAGAGTGCAGATAACGGTCAGCAGAAAAGTGTTTTTAGGCAGCTGCACAAATATCTTTTATCATCAAACTTTGGCCCAGGAGATGCAAGTAATCATAATGCTGAAGGAAAAGCCTACTTCCCAAATGAGATGTGTCAACAACAACTGTGGTAGTCCACCAGGATATCTATCTCCAACTCTGATCTCTAATATTACAGGGACGACCAGGGATTTAGTGACCCAGTGTTATAGACAATGCCAGTAGTGGTGATGTGAGAAATATACTGATGTACACTACATCTAACAAAAGTCTGAGGTCAGTACTTAAAAACAGTGTTTCTTGAGCAGCAACTCAGCATATTAAAATGATTTCTGAAGGATCATATGACACTGAAGACCAGAGTAATGATGCTGAAATTCAGCTTTGCCATCACAGGAAGAAATTTAATTTAAATGTATATTTTAAAAAATCAATTATTTCAAATATAAATATGTATATATATTTTTTTCACAATATTTGTATTTTTACTATAACTGTCACTAACTAACTAACTAACTAACTAACTAACTAACTAACTAACTAACTAACTTGTGACATGTAGAGAGAATTAAAGTAAATTTAGACTTGTTGTTATTTAGATAGTAGTAGTAGCATAATTATATACAGACCATGCTTCCACATAATTTTTGTAAGAGAAATAAAGAGCAGGTAGAGTAAATAAACACTGTCAAGTCAAATCATTGTCCCTGTAAACATTTTTACAGAATCTTAAATATGAATTATATAGATCCTTATCCATACAGCTTCTTGACATTACAGTTCTGTAAACCACTGGCCATAAATTGTGAGTGCAGTGGGATTCATGAGGTTCTGGCAAGGGTCTTCATTCACTAAACACTGAGACATTGATGATTCAGAGTTCAAGGAACATGATAACCTGATTACATTTCCAGAAGTGATCGCGGACTGAATTAGGATTAGCCTACCAGCTTTAAATATTACCTTTTACCTCTACCTTTACTGTCATACACTCTTAAAGAAAGTTACAAGCCTATTTAATGTGTATTTGTACATTTAAATTATTAATATACCTTTGTGGTACTAATATGTACATGTTAGAGATAAATGGTACAAAAATTGTACAAGGTGCACTCCCTAAGAATTTTTAGGAGGCATCACGTTTTAATGGGACAGCCAGCCCAATAGGCCAGACTATTGAGCTATGATGTGACTGTGTAAGAATGGTTTATACTAATTATTATGAATAATAAATCCATTGATTGAACATTGGTGTCTTTTATCATACTGCAGTAATCCACAAAGGCCATGTGCACAATGATTGTACCTCAGACTGTGTCTAAGGACACCCCTACCCATGGTAAAATCACTGTAACACACAGCCTCGAGTGGCTGATTGCTTTAATAACCTGATGGCACTATGGCTGCCGCAGTTGCTCTGTTCACAGGGAGTTTTCAGAATGCACCGTGGCAGGACAGCACGGTTAATGTCTCCTGTTCATTTTTCTTCGTAATAGAACTGTCAGTGGGAGACACGTGGCAAAAAGTAGCGCTCTGGCTCAATAGGAACAGAGTTTCTGCACGTTGTGGGGGAAAAACTAGACACCTGCTGATTGGGGGGAAATGAAATTCACACCGCCTGCCAAGCACCGGGGCGATTCATCACCTCTAAACTGTTCTGCCGCGGCTGGTGTGGAATAATTCACCGTTGGGCGACAGGTCAGGCCACGACGGGAGTGATCACACCTGCCCTCTGCTCCTGACGTGCGTCAAACACCCGAGAGACACACTGACGGGTGTGCCCTGTCTGGAGCGATGGTATACTCCAGTTAACCCTATTAGCACTAAAGACCCATGACCCCAGTGATGGAGGAATTAGCTAGAGCCTCATAACGAGACTGATAACAAGTTTATTTACTAAACCTTACAATAAATTTAAATTATGAATTCATATTTAAGAATTGTATATGCTTAGACTTCAAACTTAGAACGTAGTAAACTAAATATGGTGCCAGTGTGAAAAACTATTATTTGCAATAAAAAATGTAACTTCTAATAAAACGTTTTTTATTTATCGATGTTGTTCTTATCTTATTCTCAAAAGACGGTCAAATAAAACATTTCTCTCACCTGCATGACCATGCAAAAGAACATCATATAGAGCCAAAGCGCGTTGCCAGAAGTGTCGCAATGGCACCATATTTTCACGCTCAACTTTGCATGTGGGGACGCGTTAAAATTGGTTTGAAGATTTGAACACCTGCTGGAAGGGACTGAAAATCCATAAAACATAAGTTAATATGGATATTATATCACTTGAGTTTTATTTACGACTTCTTTAAGATAGCTGGTGTTTAGTTATCTGAGCTCCAGCTGAAAAATACAATTTGGGTTGTACGAGGGAAACCATGACAGAAGATTAGGAGAAAGCACTTAAAAGTAGTATTAAGTTGTATGCAACCTTGAGGTGAAATCCGAGGATTGGCACAGTTTTTGATAGGTTATGGCTGCCTTCGTTTGAGTTGGAATTTTAATTAATTAAATTATAAATGCATCACTTTTGTTTTTGCTCCCATTTTTCATGAGGTGAACACAAAAGGCCTATTTCTCTATAATATTGTTCACAAATCTGTCTAAAGCTGTGTTAGTGAGCACTTCTCCTTTGCCGAGATAATCCGTCCACCTCACAGGTGTGTCATATCAAGATGCTGATTAGACAGCATGATTACTGCATAGGTGTGCCTTAGGCTGACCACAATAAAAGACCACACTAAAATGTGCAGTCACACAGATGTCACAAGTTTTGAGGAAGCGTTTTGCAGGAACGTCCACCAGAGCTGTTGCCTGTGAATTGAATGTTAATTTATCTTCCATAAGCCGTCTCCAAAGGCATTTCAGAGAATCTGGCAGTACATCCAACCAGCCTCACAACCGCCGACCATGTGTAACCAGCCTAGGACCTCCACATCCAGCATCTTTACCTCCAAGATCGTCTGAGACCAGCCACACGGACAACTGCTGCAACAATCGGTTTGCATAACCAAAGAATTTCTTCACAATCTGTCAGAAACTATTTCAGTGGACAAATGCTCACATTCAATGGCGTCTGGCACTTTGGAGTGGTGTTCTCTTCACGGATGAATCTCAGAGTTATGGTATCGGCAGGCATATGTTATGGACAATGAACACAGGTGCATTTTATTGATGGCTTTTGAATGCAAAGAGATACCGTGATGAGATCCTGAGTCCCATTGTTGTGCTATTCATCCATGACCATCACCTTATGTAGCAACATGATAATGCACAGCCCCATGCTGCAGGGATCTGTACACATTTACTGGACGCTGAAAACACCCCAGTTCTTGCATGGCCAGCATACTCACCGTACATGTTACCCACTGAGCACGTCTGGAATGCTTTGGATCGGCATATACGACAGTGTGTTCCAGTTCCTGCCAATATCCAGCAACTTCACACAGCCACTGAAGAGGAGTGGACTAACATTCCACAGGCCACAATCAACAACCTGATCATCTTTAGACTACATGTTTGAAAATCAAACATGAAAATCAAACGAAGGAGAAGTGTTGCACTGCGTGAGGCAAATGGTGGTCACACATCCTGGACCCCCCAAATTCAGTAAAACTGCACATTTTAGAGTGGCCTTTTATTGTGGCCACGCTAAGGCACATTGCAATAATCATGCTGTCTAACATGCCTGTGAGGTGGATGAATTATCTTGGTAGAGGAGAAGTGCTCACTAACACAGATTTAGACAGATCTGTGGCCAATATTTGAGAGAAATAGGCCTTATGTGTCCATAGAAAAAGTCCTAGATCTTTGAGTTCCGCTCATGGTAAATGGGGGCAAAAACAAAAGTGTTGCGTTTATAATTTTATTCAGTGTAAATGGCTTTTAACCATGGTATGTTGGTGAATTATACAATTACTATGGAAAATTCAAACCTTCCTTCACGAATATGTCTTATCAAAATCATAATACATTTTCTTAGATTTCTCAGTATCCGTTATTACCTGCTCTATGGGTTATATAATATGCTGGGCAATGAGTTATGTTTTGCAAGTCACCTTTCTGTTGTGTGATTTAATCACACACTAAGTTTTTTTTTACCACTAATTTAACCCTTGAAAGTAATAGCACATATATTTATAGCTAATTTACAAAATTAAAAGAGGTGTAAAAACACACACAAGATTTCTGTGATTTTCAAACATGTAGACTACAATCTGAGTTATTGCAGTATTTCATATTTTCTATATTTGGTTCAATGTCGTGACGCCTACATTTTCTGCACAATTGCATTTTTTTCAGTTAAAAATTGGTTCAAATGCATAAAAAGATTTTGGAAACATCTTTGGAATTACCCTACAGTATATGTATAAATAAATCTATACATGCAAATATTTATACATGTAGGTGTGTGTGCATTTAGATATACACATAATATACAGTATTTATAATTGACAGTCAAATTTGAAATGTTGTAGTAGGTTAAATCTGTAAATCCTAAGAGCCGTGCTGTGAGTGTTCGTTGTAAATTTAGGTTTCATATCTACACACAGCACCCTTGGTTTGTCTGTTCAGCCTCTTGTCTTGATGAATTCTCTCTCTCACACGTACACGCTCACACATCAATCAGCTGCCCCAACTATCACGTCTCAATCTCAGACGGACCACGCTCTGGAACCTGATCAATCAGTCCCCCTCTGTGGGCACCGCGTGCCTGCGACAAGACAAGGTCTCGGCTGTCCCTCGAGGTGCCTGTCTGAAACCTGTCACACATAAATAATGACAGGAACATCATTAGAGGCCTTATTTATAAGGACCTGCAAATCCTCTTTATCGTGCTCTCTTTTTATCCTCCATTAAACTTTATGCACAAGCCCCCATGGATGAGTACAAACTACTCCGGTTCATTCAAGTGAAGGAGAGACTATAGACTGAAGGTGCTTTAAGAGCAGTGCTTTGGCCCAAGGCCCAAAATGTACGTGAACGCAATCTTTTCTAGCCTTACAAGCTCGATTTCATGCGTTGTTGCGTTCTGAACTTTGTCAGACGGCAATTTATAATGCAAACCATATGCGCACGACAACCTCTGCTTTGCTGCAAGGGCCAATATAAAGGACATAAGCATAAACAGTTTCCTTCTGCAGCCAGTTTTCTCTTTCAGGTCACTTACTGACATGGTAGAGCAACAGTTTGAAAAATATCTGGCTGAGAAAGTTAGTTCAAGTTTATAAGTTAATATCTAGCTGGCAAAATAACCACATAATTTTTTGATTTCACAGGCATTTTAAATAACTCTGTTTGGGTTTACATTGTCGCAAAACAATTTAGTGTGCTTGAAATATGAGTCAGGGTTTATTCATAAACACTAAAATTAAAAAACGTCAATCCCTAAATTTATCTGCAGCCCCATTAGCATATTCATATGCATATTCATATTTTTCCATTTCATATTCATAGCAGTGTACTTATTCTAATGGAGGTTAATGTAATCCAGAGAGACACTTAAAGGCATATCACATGACTGAGTCTGCTAGTCCTCTAGTCCTTCACACTCCAGAACAGCAGTCTGCAGCTGATGTGATCTTTAAAAATTGTATTGTTCTTGCTGCGCTTATTATCGCATTAATAATATTTGTCTTCAAAGGGCATTCAGATACACTCCTAACTGTGGTTAATCTAATTCTGTGTTTGCCACAACAAAACCTTGTCCTGGGGCAAATGATTAAATGATTAAATATTATGTATTATGTGCATGAGAGGTTGGAACAATGATGTTTGAAGCTTAGGGAACTATCAATAAAACTAGATTTTAGCAGTATTATTTCATTTCAGCTTCAACTTTTACATCAGCTTCTTTCCATCAACATCATTGCATCAATTGAAATTAAATGGTGACATGAAAGCTACTTTCAGCATTGATAGATTTAACATGATAAGAGTTAATTATTTGGATTTATCAGTTGCATTTATCACACTAGTGTTAATAAATTAATGCCAAGACCAGAAAAAAAAAAAAAAAAGTCCTCAGAGGTAAAGACGCAGAGAGATAAAATGCAGAAAATTACTGCCAAAGGGAACAAACAGTCATTTTACATTTTTTGGTTGGTTATTTGATGAATTTTAACCTTTTAAACTCAATTACAGTGCTGACTGTTTCTCTGATGCTATTAACAAAATTATTATCCACAGTTAAAACCTAAGGCTGAAATGGTTATGAAGGAAATGTAGTACTGTTATTCAGGAATATCATTTTTTTCTAAGGAAGAATCAAACCTATAAAAGAAGCCTCCTTAGGTTAAATGTGTCATTTCTGCACCGTTGACTAATGATTGTTTTCCAATGGCATGGTGTTTACAAATCTTAAAGAAATCAACCAACCAATGTCATATTAAAGTTAGTTGTATTGTATATGTATGGAGGAAGAAGAAATCAGTTTTTTTTGTGCTTTGTGAACACAGTCAAGAGTCATCAGTTTCACTCCATGTGTTGACCTCACCCTCAAACTCATTAATAAACTTAATAAAGCAGTGAAATATGTCCACAGAGACATTTCAATCATTCTGAATTAGACAGGATCCCTTAATAAATGTTTATATTCAATGCAATTAGAAGTACTGTGAAAATTGAGAATTTAGCATTGAACCTCTGTAATTAGAGGTGACAATGATTCTGTAAAGGTAAGATGAATAGTTCTTTGGTTTAAGACTAAAGTTAATTTGCATTTGCTCATGCAACCTTAGTAAATCAATGCATTAACCTTTTTATTTTCTCTAATGGAAAGTAAACTAGTTTTGAGCTGGCAAAATGTCTTTAGCAGAAGCATCATACAGCATGATGCAGCAATAATTGCTATCAGCCCCCACCCCCTCCAAAAATTAAATAAATAAAACAAAGACAACTTTCACAGGGCAAAGTTCTCCAGCATTCTGTTAGTGACATTATAGCAAGCTCTAATGCACTTCCATAGTTTTTTTCTTTTCTTTTCTGTGCATAGCTCAGTTTCTACATTTTCCACATTTCTACTTCATCTGGGGATTAAAATGTACCTAAATTTCCTAAAGGAAAAATAATTTTTTCCTATCTATTTTATCTGAGGCCAATAATAAATCATTATATTGGCCATGAACATATATTCCTAGAAGATTCAACAAATTCATTCATCTTTGCCACAGCTTTGATGATTAATTGTGTCCCATTATGGAAAATGATGACAATAATAGGCATACTGCTGTGTGGCATTAGAGCTGAAAGCAAAACATTTCAAGAGTGATTTTGTTTGACTTTTTAGAAACTTGTCACCCATAATTAGAAAATGGCTGTACAGACGTGTTTGTGGGCAACTGAAGTCTCGGCAAAGGTTGGAGATGGAAGGAATGTATCTTCTGCATATCTCACTAATTAGAAACAGCTTGTCTCCAGTTGATTGAGTAAGAGAAAGGAAAAGGAAAGTGTTTCTTTATTTGGAAGATTCTTTGAAACCATGGTGAGAAATCAAAGGTTGACCTTCTCTGTCTCTTCAGTGCCGCTGCTGTAGAACTCCTGTGGCGAGTGGAACTCAATGCACTGTAGTGGGAATCAATACGACGGAAAGGTGGGATAACTTTAGTTCCTCCTCACTGGATCTGTGTGCCTTTTCCTCTTCAGAATAACAGTTTTTAATGTTTTGATTTCTAATGTCACTGGTGATGCAGCTGATTTAATTTCATTACTCGGTGGTGTCCTCAGTTATGTCACTTTTTAGTATCAATTTTGACTATGATGTTTCTTCTAGAATTGGCTTTAAATGGTGCATACATTAAATAAATATATGTTAATTTAATAATTATATTTTGTGTATGATTTTATTTGCTATAATGGTAATTAAATATAATGTAACCCATCTCTCTATACATATTAGCAAAGACCACTGAAAAACGTTCAGCCATTAGGTCGTTCTGTCCTGTCTGGATATCTGCTAAACACATTTCAGCTTACCCATATCCTTTTTGGCTGGTGATTTCCCTGAGAAGAGATATGATTTCATTACCCCCCATTTACTTCTAGAATGGTGATGACACATTATCCTTGGAGGTAATGCCTCCTCTGGGGCTCTTGATGTACTTTCTTCTTAGAAACTAATTGGCATTGACTGAAGTCTTTGTGACCCAAAAGAAGAGATGTTTTCTCTTTCGCTAACATATCCTTGATTGTGACGCAAATCTGTGGATGTATTCATGTGTTTATAGAAGTGTATTCCAAAAACTCTGTTTATAAAAATAGCTATGAATGTGTAGACATGGCTTAAAAATGGATGCAAAATTTTTAAATAAACTCAAAATGGTACAAAACACAAGAACAGGTGTTGTGTTAATGGCTCTTCATATATAAAATAGGTATGGAGAGTATTCATATAAATTCCATTCAAAGCATGTAAAGCATGTCCTCAGATTTTGTTGTTTTAGGCAAATTGATTGAATGTCAGTAAGAGCGAGCCTCACCTGAAATGAAACTGCCCATGTAAAAGTCTCTCATAGAATTTTTAATCATTGTCCGCCCACCCTGACAAGCAAGGTTCCCTTTGAATAATTGAAAAATGTTCAGATGATTAAAGTAATATTCTGCTAAGGACCCTTTTCATTATTTGCGGTGCGCTTTTGAAATTACATTTATTGATTCCTGACTAATGGCTAAGAATGCACACAGGGCTTTAGCTTTAGTTCATTAATGAACTGAATTGTTTGCAAATATTGATTTTAATACACCAATCTCTAGTGATGAAATGGTTTCTCTTTTTTCTCCCAAGCGTGGGTATGCAGCCAACACTGTAGCTTTATTTCCCATGCAGGTGTGCAGTGGGATTTGGAGATGGCATTTAAATGTGGTGTTGGAGTCCCTTACAGCTTTCCATACTCAGCTCAAGATCTGCTTAAGACTGCTTTTCATTTATGCATACAAGTTTTTTTTTATTTTTTATTATTTTTTTTTTATGGATAATTTGTACTGTATGTTAAGTAAGCAATTAAATATAAATGGTTAATAAACATACAGGTTTTTATTTTGACATTTTAATTCATTTTACACATTATTTTTACAGGGTGGTAAACTTAAAAGGGAATTCCATTTAAAGGACGTAAACAGCTTGAGCTAAATTAGGTATATTTCCAAGTTTTGAATTTATTTTAAGTGGAAAAAACTATTTGTGAATAAGGCATTGTTTTAGAGAAAGCAAAATTTTTGCTTGTTTGGTAATTTTAGAATTATTATTTTTTCATCTTTGAACTAATTATTCAGTCCCATGACTTGTTGAGGCAAAGTCACCTGGCTCATTTTTTTCTGGTTGGTGATGGGACACCTTGTTTGCAGTGGCAGGTTAGGAAAGGTGTTTAGGGGAAAGTTGTAAGCTTATTTTTGCCATTTTATTTTGTGATGTTGCGGCATATACTTTTAAGTTCAATTGGAAAAGACAAAATGACCAACCAAACTAGAAGGTCTGTTTTACTGCTTTTTATTTTTATTGATTTCTAGTCAGAATTTTGTTGTTGTCAATAATGTTTTTGTTATTGGTAAGAACTTTGCCAGCAAATGGCCAATGTGAGTACTTTTGTGTTTGCATGAGTATATTGTGTGAATAGGCCACAGGTCTTATTTTCTTGTCAGAATTGTGTTTACACCATCTCTCGTTTACTTCTTTACGGGAGGCAAATCAGTCACGCTGAATTCACAGATAAGACGGCACTGTCATATAAACAGTTTTACATGAAAAGGTTCCATAAATCATGCATGACATTTCAATCTCTCCTCCCTTGTCACTTCAGCGGGTGACATTTCTGATGAGATGGAAAAACACTGAAATGCACCGTGTGGTTAAAGGGATTAGCTTTGTCTCAGATTCAGAATATCTCTCTCTCTCCATTTACCACTGCGGATGAACTTAAAACTAAATCGAAATGAAAAACACCCTTCACCATCAATCTGCTGATGGATGGCAGAAGTTTTGTGCGCCGCAATATGAGGCGGTTTCATTATGATTGAAAGAGGAGATAGTTCAATCAAACTAAAGTGTCTCAGACTGACTGTTTTTGCATGCAGACTGTTTAAAGATTTAATTAACCAAAATAGGCCAAAATAATCACAGTTCCCCCTATGGTGCTGTATGCTGGTCATTAAGTCTCAGCGCTACCAGTTCATTTTTGTAAAAGTAACATAACATATTTCTAAAGTCGAAGTTAAATCTGTGAGAGTTGGGGTGTTTTTGCTATTATTATTTAATAAAGTTATCTGAGTCAGAACAAACCGAAAGCCTGCCAAGTTTGTTGCTTAAAGTTTAAGTTATGATAGGATTTAATGATGTACATTGTGGCATATTAAAAACCCTTTACAGTAAAATAAATGTACACTTTTCAGATAATGGCTATAAATGGCACAAACTGAATTAATAAGTTGAAGAATTTATAAGTTAATAAGAATTTAAATTTGGAACTTTGCATATTTAACTAAATATTTAGTTTTTAGTCTCAATGAATGATTTGTATCGTGAAAAGCCCTATACAAATAAACTTGAATTGAATGTGTCTTAGGGTCCCTTGCTGAAACTAGTAGTCCGGCTTGCAGTACCACATAAGTCTCAACCAATCTGACAAAACAAAGTTGAAAGTCGTTTTAGATAAATGATGGCCCTTTCACGCTCATTTAGATGCTGTTCATGAGGTAGCTTGCCACATATCTCCACAATGAGTAATTGTTGGTTGCTTCTGTCCTTCATTTCAGCAGATGAAAATGTCTGCCAGGTATGCATCAGTGGGACATTTTCACACTGATCATGCTGTGCGATGCAGTAATTCATATTCAGAGGCCGGGAATCACCTTTAACTGTGAGTATGAAGCCCCTTTAGGGGGCACGACTAGTATTGTAGTGCTGTGCTATGAATACTGACACAGTTAAAAAGTAAACGCCATAATGTGCCACATTGTTCAGTTTGACATCATATGCTTTCAGAGGTTCCAAACAAGTGCAAACCAGATCCTGACTTCAGGACCCTATGAACTCCTATGAACGCTTATGATGTAAACTAATGGAAAATTCTGTTATTATTCACTTAACCTCATTTTGCTCCAGACCTGTCTGCTTTTTTCCAAGGAACACAAATTCATACCCAAGTTATGATAATGGTGAAAATAGTCCATTTGACATTACGTTCCAAGTCTTATGAAAATAACCTTTATGCATTGATCTTTCAAATGAAGTATGGCATCTTTTGAAGCATCACATCAAACATCAATGGCTGTATTACATTAAAGTGAATAACTTTGGTCTTAAATTTCAGTCTTTTAAAGTATAGCTTTAGAATATTAGTTGCATAGACTACTTTTTATGATACTTTTAATGTTTGTTGTGATATATACTGCTGACATTGGCAGTGATGTTATGACTATGACAAGCTGGGAATGTTGCCTCTAACACATCTAGCATTGTTGGTATGATCTAACAGCTGAGTTTTGTCCTTTGAGCCCCCCAACCCCTCCACCCCCGCACAGAATTAGACTATTCCTTTACCGAAAAGAACAGGCTCTTGAATATGCCATTAAGGAATGCATCAAAATGGACAGAAAATTGTGTTCACCAGGTGATTTCGTAGAGTCCTTAAGGTTTATTTTACAGCACTGGAATAGAAATTGAAAGACAAGTGAATACTGGTGAATATAATTGGAGATAACTAAACCGAACAGGCTCCTTTAATAAATCTTGATTGTTTCCGAACTACCTATCTGCCCTCTATTCTCAGGTTATTGACTGCATTAGAATTCATTTCTTTGTTCCACAGGGCTAGTGTGCTTTCTTTATCTAATATATCAGTCATCTGCTGTAGAAACGCAATGTGAAAAAGTCAGAATGCGACTACATTATCTGTTTTGGGTTTGTAATAGTTTAATATAGATTGAAGATATCTAAGGTGGAAATTCTGAGTCGTCATTTATGTAAACTGTTATCTTCTGTAGGCCATATATGCAACTGTTATCTCCTCATATTTGATGTCCTTGTTCTTGTTCCACCTTTTTAGTTCTTTTGGTTTGAATGCAGTTTGGTCTGCGAATGTTTCAGACTGGCCTTGGTGACTTTTCCTCAGTCAGCTTTATGAGTGTTCGCCAATTAGCATCTGCTTAACACCATAAAACCACTTTAAACTACCGGATCAATTAAAACAAATCAGATAATTTAATTCATTATCAAAGGGGGTGGCTTTCTTTACTTCCCTTGAGAAATTAGAAATGTGCGGCGTGTATCATAAAAAGGGAAAATGTTTTTATTAGACTCACATAATGCAGATAAATTGTTATTGAACATTTTCTATTGGATGTTTGCCAAGGGAAGCGTGGATTTCTGTCCTTCATTTGTCAGTGAAGGCTAATTCGAGGAATTGGCCAAAGCACGTCTTTCTTTTCTATTTGAATTAAATAAATACAAGGCGATCAACTCCTCCATTCAGGGATTGCTGTGTGTCCTTGGAGCATTTACATAGGTTGTTTGTCTTTGACATGAAAAGCAGGAGAGAGTGGGCGTTTATCTGCTTTGAATCCCACCTAATTCCATCCCCTCGTTCTCTCCTTTCATCCGAACATCCTTTGCTTCTCTATCCTGCCGAGCATTAATCCTTGAGGAACACCAACAGTTTCTGTTATCAATTATTAATCCATTTGCATGGCAATGAAATGCAAGGAAGAGAAGCCATTCATTGGTCATTAAAAGATTATTCCCACATAGTAGCACATTCATGTGTTTGGGGATTACATTTTTACACTATTAAGTATATAGGTTTAAATTCTGATCTGATTTCAAAGAATGTGACTCCATGTGCACCATGGTCCGGGGATGATATGTTAATATATTGATATAAATGATTCTCATATTTATACATCATGCCATTTTCTTGGAACTCCGTTGTGCTTCAGTAAATAAAAATATATTATAGTACATGACCCAAAAAAAGAAACAAACATGGTACAACTTACTTTTGTAACTTTTGGAATTACTTTGATGTGCCATATAAATACATTAGTTCATGCATTTCAATATTGAACTATGATAATATTTCCATTTGCCAATGTAGCTGCTTCAGTTCTATTCTGTAAGGGTCCAAAAAAATTCATGATGTTGATATATGCTACTTCAGTGATTCCCATATTCATGTATGTTAATATTTACTGTATGTGTAGTTCAAAGAACAACTTGTTATTATGTGTATGTTAAAATGCCCTAAGAATAGAAATTTAGAACTTTTCTTAGAGTTTAAATATTGTGACTTTCACATACAGTCTTCTCACTTTGAGCGGCATTCCTGCAGTTGTATGCATTAACCATGTCTATCCAGACTGTTCCGTCATATCTGAGCCCGCATTCAGAGCTACACCCTGCTGTGCTGGTGTTTATCTGTGATGCGTGTTTCCCTCTCAGCCATCCACAGGAACAACAGACAGAATAAATGAGTCTTCTGCCAGGGGGCCGGAATACACAGGTTAAAGGAACTCCCAGCTGTTTCGGTTCAGCAGCAATTTTCATACTAATGCAGAAAAAAAAACAAAACTGTGCAATCTAATCACTGATACTGACGTGAAAGAAACAGGTTTAATAAAGAACAGATATCTTAGAGCTACAGTAGGTGGCAGCTGATGGATGCGGTTTGTCAAATAGAACCCACGGAGAAAATGTTTATAGAACCAGTGAACATGGAGCAGGGACGTGTGTGAAAAATGAGAGTTTCTCTGTGGATATGAATTTAGAGGGAGGTGACCTTGTGTGTTGGGAAGAGTGTAGGGTTACTTCATTTTAAGGTGCCTCAATACAGTGTAATCATACATTTTAGTAATGAGTAATATATACAAGTACTATACAAGTACTTACTATATGAAAAGGGTTTGGCTTAGGGTTACTTGCATGTAATTATGCATAATTAATTGCTATTATAATGTGTAACAAGGACACCTTAAAATAGTGTTACCAGGTGAAGTCTTTGTGAGGAAAACTAAGTCTAAATAGTGTTTACAGAAAAAAATGGATTGAGATTCATGTGGTTGAATAAAAAACCTTCATTTCAATGATGATTTATAGAATTTCAAATCAGATGATTTGCATTGACTAAAAATTTGCACCATATAATATGATTGTATGGACAAGAGCTCAAACATTTTGAAAGCATCTCAGTCTGAGTTGAATTGGGTTGGGTTGGATTCCAATGGCTTTCAAACAACATGAGGATCAGTATATGATTAAAGAATGTTTTTTTTGAGTGAACTGTCCTCTTTAATTGAAATTCTACAAAAATTCTGTTCCATGATATTTAAACAACTGTATGTGTAAAAAGCAAAGCGTGGCTTATTTCAAGTCAAATCACTTTTTAGCACTGATTTTCCAAAATAAAAACCTCAAGAATACCATAGTGCATTCATGCTCGTCTTTATTTAACATCTGAAAAACAAACACACAGTCTAGATCCCAGATTTAGCACACTCATCCATTGGGGACTGTTCTAGATGGTTCCTCCAGTCATCTCAGAACTAATTTAGCCCCCATCTATGAGGAATTACGTAATTTCTGTAGCGGATACTCTCAATTTAGAGTTAAGGTTTTAAATTTAAATGCTAACTAAGATCCGTACCCTACCTGAAACTGAGTGACAGATGCCTTGATTAATATCCCCCTGGCTTAGGGCTGATAAGAACCTGTGTGTCTTGCTATCTGCCTCTGCCAGACCTGAGACAATCCATCAGACGGTCTTAAGAGAGTGAAGCATTCAGGGTTTGGTAAGGGATGTAAAGATGCATTATCTCTAGCTAGCGGCTGCACGCAGATAGAGGCTGTTGGTTGTGTGTGTATGTGTGGTGAATTATAGCACCTGTAGACCAGATTGGTCCCAGTGTTATTAACCTGAGAGCGCTGGGGTAAAGGTGTGTAAATCGCTGTTCTATACCATGATAGCCCTCTAAAGCAGTTACTGACGAGTTAACGAAAACACCCACTGGCATGACACTGTTGCTGTCTCCCTAAATAGCATGTGAGATAAGATTTAGAGTGTCCCAAATATATGTGGAAAATAGTACTTTCTCGAATGGACTTTGGAAGTGAGGAACTGTGCATGTCTTTCGGCTAAAGTTACCCACACGTTCTGTGTGCAAAAGAAGATGTGATCAAAGACGTTATAGCACATTTTTAAAGGAACATAAAATGTTCATTTTAAGGCAGTGGATTTAGCTTCATGCTAATGTGCATATACAAACTGTAAGCGAAAAGAGGTGTGTATAATCAAGACATTTAAATATGTGATATTCCCAGTACTGACATACTGTTTCACTCACAAGTTTCTGCATGTATTTATTAATATAAAACACTGTAATAACAGTAATATTGTGTAATACTATAACAATTTGAAAATGTTCTAAAGTATAATTTATTCCTGTGATGCAAAGCTGAATATCAACACTTGAGCTGCTTAATATATTTATGGAAATCGTTATATATATATATATATATATATATATTATATATATATATATATATATATATATATATATATATATATATATATATATATATATATATATATATATATATATATATATATTTTTTTTTTTTTTTTCAGGACTTGTTTGATGAATAAAAAGTTCAAAGGAACTTCTTTGCAGTAGAATTGTTTTTACTGTCACATTTTATTCATTCAGTGCATAATTTCTAGACAGAAGTATTATTTTGATTGGCACATTGTTTTCCTAATTCATGTTGTTCAGTTGCTTTGACACAATCTGTTTTGTTTAAAGCGCTATCTAAATAAAGGTGACTTGATTTGACTTATTGTAAAAATACTTATAATTAGAAACTTACTGACCCTAAACTTCCAAATGATATTAAACTACGGGCCGTTTAATGCTTGAATCTGATTGGCTGACTAACGTTCTTAAATATGCCATTATTTCACGGCGAACATAATTCCAGGAAGCTCTCTTGACGCATTACAGTTTCATTTCACTTCGTGTAGTTAAACAGTAATAACGGTCACTAGCAAGGTAATAACAGCGCTGTTTAGAGACGCTGCAGCAGAAAAGTGTTTAGAGACGCACAGAGGTATGTTAGCATAATTCGTAAAAGCTCTCTCTCTCTCTTTCCGTCTCTGTCGCTCTATCTCTCTTTCTAATAGCTTTATTAATAACTGCATTAGAATGCTATCAACAGCTCAAGCCTCCATTACCAGTATTAAATGTACATTTTGGAACTAGCAAAAGAGGATGGGATGAGATGCGGAAGAAATAATCCTACTCATAATAGCGATTTAAGTACAAAAATCAGACAAATCCCTTTAAATATATCATCTGATCAATGTCTTGAGGTGCGGTAACCATAGTATAAGCGGAATAATTAACTCTGGGCCGTTGAACTATTTGAAAAATAATGCGCACCCAAGATGTGACAGCCATGACACACAAATCATAGATTTTTTTGACCCTCACAAAATAGAACTGAATCAGCAAAATTGGTGTGCATTATTTTTCTAATAATTCAACTGCCTGTCGTCAATGATTCCTTACATAAACCATTATTTATGCAAATAGTACCAAATTTAACACACACTAAGAGTGAAATGTAAGTAAAAATTGGCTTAGGTGAGTTTCTTGCTTGCTGGTTGGTAACTTTGACATGTTTTGGGGGAATTTTATATGGTCGATATAAAATGATATTCTGGCCCTTGCTTATGTTAGTGACATGAGCAATTCAAATCAAACAGCCTACTAAAGATTTATGGCCCTGAAATTTACTCAGTTCACCTGTACAAAGTTCTTTTTGGGCCCTGGATGCAGGGAATAGAAAAGGCAGGAAATGTCAGATTGGTTGTTGAATGCATTTGCATGTTGTAGGCAACTCTGTGAAGATCAATTCATTCTGAACCTGGCTGTCATGAACAATCTGGCTTGGCGGATGTTTTGAATTGTTAATTACGCTGTGTAGTCAGCTGTGCTGAATGTGGCACAATGTTTGATGTGTATCTGGAGAGACAGGAACATAATTCATAGTAAATAACAGATGATTAATTTACATGGAATTTATTGGAATGCTAACAAATCAGAAAATGATTTTTTCTTTGCACATCAAGTGCATAACAGTTCAACCGGGTGAGGGTTTTATGCTAAAACTACATTATTAAAGACTCATCAGTCAAGAATTTGGATAGCTAATTGCTTAGAGTTAAATTTTCTTCAGTTTTACATTTTACAAAAGAAATGTGGACAAACCAGTCTCAATGAAGCTAAGGTATCAAAGCTGGTTATGATGTGGCTATGTGATTGCTAAGGTGTTTTGAATTATCTATATACAAGCTCAATAGCTTGTCTTATCAATAATCCATTTCCTTCAACTATGAAGGATGTGAACAATACTGTAGGCAGCTGTATAGTTCTCTTCTTTGCATCTGTTATCTGTTTTCTTATTGGCTTAGAAGTGACATACATCTGTGGCTTGTCACACTCCACCTCCTTTTTATGTTCAGATGACGTATATATTGAGGGTTTTTAATGTAACCTGATGTCAAAACAGCTTCCAGAATACAATCCAGGTGTCTGTTAGTCAACCAGTCGAGCTAAGACAACCACAGCGGAACATTCTGGAATAATCTTTTTCAGCATGGAAAACAATGAAGGTTATCACTTGGGATAATCCTAAATACGGTTCGCAAATAATAATTAAATCGCAAACATTAAATAATAAAAATAAAAAAAAATAATACAAATTGAACACTAATATTTTATTTATTTATCTGCATGTCACGTGGCTGTATTTACGAGAACTGTAAATATGTGAAAGTGTTGCTATATTGTAGCCATTAGATTTTAAGTAAATATTTAAAGTCAAAAAGGTTTGACTGACATAAATATATGGAAATCCCTGGTTTAACTTCCACTGGTAGATGTTGTAATGTTTTTTTTATACTGTATTTTGGTGTTTGTTTCTACAGAATCACAATCTTCCAAGGTTTTCTCATAAACTATAGGCATTTGGGAAACCCTTCTGTAGACAACAAATGTCTTACATTTCCCCTCGTAACACTGCCAGTGCATGTTGCCAAGATCTTAGGCTCTTCAACATAATCGGTTTCATTCTGTCTGTCATATTCATTTTAATCATTCTGACGTTGCCTTTCATTCGTTATAGCAGGAATTCTGGGTACTGACTACTGCTCCCAGTGTCTAACTTTACACAGGTCTGGCATTGGGCCTACAAAGAAGACTGAGCCAAGAGGCACACACTCTGTTCATCTCTCAATGCCACAGACGTTCAAGAGCAGATGAGAACTTCATTTGGGCACGTACATTTACATTTCATTTTTATTTGACAGTTCACATATATACTTGAGTTTTATGAGAAGAACCAAATCATAACTTGATTTTATGTTTTCACAGATGTTGTGATGTTGAGCTGAGGTTGTTATACAAGCTTTATAACAAAACTGCATTGGAAGACTGCATTATATGCAATATAAATGCATTCTTGCCATGAAAGATGTTGCATTTTCATTTCTCATAACTATGAGTTTATGCCACTAAACGTCTTGATATCTTAGTTTTACACTTGCGTAAATGTTGTGCAGGTTCTTCAAAAATGTCTTAAAGAATTCCATGGTCCAATCTTTGCCTTTTGTTTTTTTACAGTTTTTTTTTTTTTTTTTTTACCAAATTTTCTTCTTGAATCTGACCATTTGTACCCTACAACATCTGTAACCATTTATCAAATATTGACTTTTCACCAAACTTTTTAGTTTCTCCACTACTTATGTAGAACATTCAGAGCTTAAAGTTAATGAGGTCGCCGTATTGCTTATTAGCATCAGTGGTGGCTTCATTAGCTGTGGTTAATAAGGTGGAAAGGGTTCACACTGCTGGGCTGCAGCCAGCTGGCGCTTTAGCACTGCACCACTGACAGAGGACTGGCATGATGGGATTGCATGTCTAGAATGAGAGCATGATTTGGGGGTTAATGACAAAGTGTCCTTGTTATTGAAGACAATGAAGACGCTATTGCTGGAGGCTTGTGTCAATCAATTAGGCCTGTGCTGTAGAATGAGTCGGCTGAAGAGATACAAAACACTGACTAAGAGATCTGTTTAAGTTTAAAAAATGCTGTTCAATAATTGCATTTTATTATCCTAATGCAGTTTTCCCCAAACTTGATCCTGGAGGTTCTGTCCAGCAGAGTTTAGTTCCAGCTTGCCTCAACACACCTGCCTGGAAGTTTCAAGTATACTGTACCTAGTTACACCTTGATTAGTTGATTCAGGTGTGTTTATGTAATATGTCTCATGAATATTAATAAGATATTAATAATATATTATAATATTTACTTATTTGTTGTTATAGTTTTTAAGAGTATGATGATTTATAACACAATGAACATGCTGCATTCACTTTTATAGTTTATTATTTTTCTCATGTATTATAAGTTTCATATCATACCATTTTGCTTATGCTACTTTACTTAAAGCGGTCAAAGTACTCGTAGTAATAATAATAACAATAACAACTTTTTTTCCCCCTCAAACAGCCATAAAATCAGATCAGTTGAATGTGTAATATGACACATTTGCTTTGAACTATATTTATTTTAATATCAGCTTGATTAATTATGATGGTACCCTTTAGAAAACTGTTGATAATTAATTACATATCAATTATAATTAATAATCATTGGATTATTAGTATGTCTGCTACTGTAAATATATTAAACACTTTATTCTGATGGTCAACCAAGAGATAAACTGACTATAAGTGTCTCTGCAAGTCCGTCAACTTATTCTACCAAACTAGATTTGACCATTCTTAATACGTTTTTTAATAATTCATTATGCATTCATTATAATGCCTTAAGAATACGCTTATAATGTATTATAAATACGGGTTTCATAGAAAGTGTTACCAATTTTTTTATATGTGACAGACTTTGTATGAAATGTGAATTAAAAAACAAACAAACAAAAAAAACCCTATAAGTTACTAATTAGCCTATAACAAATTCGTTGAAAAAAATAGAGAGCAAAGAACATTTACATTATCAAAGAACATTTACACTTCAGTCCAGTGAGTTCAAGCACTCTAAAAAAGAAATTACACTGTGAAATTAATATCTTACTTGCATTCATACAGTACATCTTCACTTTATTGTTTCTGATGAGAGATTTAGCCAGAGAATTCAGTCAACCAGAGGTGTGTGTATATATATATATATATGTACAACTTGTTGACGGGGGGCACTGGCCCCTCCCTAGAACCACCTCTGCAGTAAGTACTGAGGTTTCCAGATTGATAATCTCTGCTTTGATCAACGTTCCTTTTCTCAGGAAGTAAATAAATAATACTGTTGCCGGATAATGGGTGGCCTCAGATGAATCCCTTTTCACCTCCTTAATTATTAACTTTGAATTATTTTTCACCATAGGGGTCAATACCTCTCTAATGACACGCAATAATTTCAGGCTGAATTACAGACTTAATCCTGTCCCTGCTGGCTTCATCCTTTTACACACACACACACACACACACACATACACACACGTCTATCCCATTTAGTTGGTCCATGCTCCTACCCTTAAGCAGAGCTGCAGTGCAAGTCCTCTTGAGTCTAACTAATGTTTAAAAACATTTTAAAAAATGTAGATTGTGATGAATTTATATCAATAAACTCTTACACTTACGAGAAAAATTGTCTAGTTGATTTATATTTTGTATTATTTGAGATTTTATATGTTTGAAAATGATGGTTTAATAAAATGGTTTAGTAAATGATTATTACTTTTTATCTTGGCTCCTTTTATTCTATGACTGGAACAGAACTAATTGAAAAAAAAATCACATTTTTCATTTTTGCAAGGAGAGAAACACTTCTTTTAAGATAAACATAATTCTAATGGCCTGCAGCAATTCATTCAAACCTGCAGCATACAAAACAGTTGTTGGAAATCAAATAACAGTCTGCGCAAGTGATTTATGGTTAAACACTGTTTTAAAGAAAATATAATATATCATGGGTTTTGGAATTTTGATGATAAAGTTTTGAAGATGAATCAAAGATTTGAATGATTGAAGATGAAATTAATTCAGCATAAGTTGAACTGTATAATATATTACATTATTAAAAACTAATTGAACTGTTGAGTGTTTTTTGTGAGTTTGCTGTCTTATAATAATTGTATTCAATGGAACATTTTAGCATAAATTAAATAGCTAAATATATTAACAAGTCTCTCTTTTTAACAAGTTTCTCTATTTCTGGGCCTGACATTTTGTAATTTTAAATTGTTTTAATTTATTTTTGTTTACATGTTTGGTTAATATAACCATTTAATTAATTCTTAAAATGTGTAACCACAAGACTCCACATATGACTGGTTTCTTTTATTGTTTTCTTGCTTTAATTCGCTAAATTATATCTTTACTTTATAAAAGTTAGGATTTTTTCCCCCTTTGGCTTTATGCATTTTTCATGCTGCGTCCAATGCATGGCTTAGTTTAAAATAATATTTATTTGTTAAATAATACAAATAAATAACCATTTATTTTTAGATTTTTTTTTTGGTTGCAAAAAAAAATTACGATTTCCTGGTGATGTTTCCACCAATGGCCGACATACATCACCATTGTGCTTCGGGAGTCCCGAGTTCGAGTCCTGGCTCGTGGACCCTCCTTGACCCCCCCCACCCCCCCTTTTCTCACCCACTTCACTTCCTGTCAACCTGTATTGTCCTATTCGAATAAAGTCATAAAACACCATAAATAAATAGTAAAAAATAAAAAAATAAAAAAGATTTCCTGGTGTTAAACATGACTATGCAGTGATTTTCTATCAAGTTGCACATGTGAAAGGTTAATTAAACCTTGTTCATTGCTAAGCTGAAATGACAAACATACTGAGTGTGATAACTTGGGCACCGCTAATGGTTTCCATGAAGAATTGACTTCATGCAATGGACAACTTGATTAACAATTCTTTTAATGGAATAAATAAATTAATTCACCCCGGAGCTTGACGTTTGACACAAATATGTGTTTTGGTGCATGAATGATGGCATTTGATTAATTTAAGGGTCTCTGTGGTGTCCAAGCCCACCTGATTGGTTAGCAGTGTTTCTTTTCTGCTCTCCTTCAGTGTGTTTTTAAATTAAGGACAGGTGTTGTTAGTTATTCCTTATGATCATAAATTGCCTAGGATGAAAATGACAGGTACACAAATGTCTCACCCTCACCAAGCACTAATTAATGTATATTTTTGTCCTCTTGGCATATTGGCACTGGGCACTCTGTTGTGTGTGTGCACTTGATGGTGCATGAATTTGTGCCTAAGATTCCCTCGCGCAAGCAAGTTTGGCATTGGACAGTGGGCATCCACTTTGCCAGCAGCCAGAGTCTCTTGGCACCATCACCTCTCGCAAAGCACAGAAGCTAAATGAGCTTTCAGCTTCAGAAAAAGGCCCTTGTAAGCACACACATCATGTGCATCCAATGGTGTATTCTTCATCCAAAAGCAGCATTTGAGCTCATTTTGCATGGTGGGAAATTGTGCTAGTTAGTATTCTTAATTAGTATGTTTTGAGGTGTGTAATTTATTCCTTGCTAACACAGACGTGTGTTTCTGCACACAACGGTCACATCTGGATGACTAGGAGGAACAATAGAAAGTTCTAGATAGGAATGAACTCATTCAGCAGTGTGCCGCAGTGATCACCAGAAAATCCCTCTGGATTTCTCAACCTAAGCCGTATATACTGACAAAGAAAGATATCCAGCTGCCTTAGAGGCATCTATCTCATCCCTCCGTCCGTCAGTCCGTCCATCCATCCATCTTCAAGGTTCTTTCATGCCAGCATTTACATGTCAACATCCAGATAATCTTTTCCTAGGCAAAATGACAGTTATTCATTTCTTTCATGATTTTTTTTCAACCTTTTTTTTTTTTTTAAATTATGTTTCATAGCAACACCCTACCAACCACCCAGAACACTCTTGCAACCAAATAGCAATGCCCTAACAACTACTCATATTAGTAACTGCATGCAAAATAATGGTAAAGTAAAAAAATAAATAAATCAATGCCTATAGCAAACACTAAATATTTTAGTAACCAGCAGTACCCTATGAATGCTCAACTACTCTGAACACCTCAGTAACTGGCAATGTGGCAGGGGAACCACTAATATTTTCCCCACAAATTTATGAAAATGTAGTTGTACATGTTTTGAATTAATAAAGTCACATTTACGAGTATTACGAGTATTTGTTTGCACTGAATAATATAATATGTTGAAAATATCTCATATATTTGTGTTTACTGAGGTAACAGACTCATTTATCACTGCGAGCCAGTGTGCGTTTTTCTTCCGAGCAAAGGCGATGCTTCTCCAGCCAAACGGTGGCAATAAGAGAATTTTATTTGCATGAGGTGACAGTGCAGTGGAAGGCATCAGCTATTATCTGTTATCATAATAACACATTCAAACACCACAAACTCTCCTCTCACATTTCTCCCCCAGCTTCTCAAAGTGCTGTCTTAGGGTTTTGCTGCTTTTGCAGTTCTCATTCTCCATTGAAGAGTTCAGATATGCAAACTGAGCCCAGGGGGAGGCTATCTGTGCTTGACAGAGGGGTTAAGATGGTTAAGACATGGAGCTCGGTTAATTTCAGGACTCTTTCAGAAGGGGGAGTGTGTCGCACCGCTCTGGAAAACAGCTTTTGTGAGATTATCGTGTGTGCAAACAGAGGGGGAAAACTTGACAAAAGAGATGGCTCTGTTTAAAGCCGACACAAAGCTGGGAGTTTTTTTTGTTCTTAACTGTGGCTTGGTGTTTGTTCACAGGATTTAATGTGCAGTGCTCGTTATTTTTCTTTTCTTTTGTCTTTTTTTTTTTTTTTTGCTGAGCCCCTTTCTTGTCTACACACAGTTCCACATAAACATACTTTTTTCCTGATGTCCCACTCCCAATCTCTTCAGGTCAAGCATGTGGCTCAGAGATATGTGTGCATTATCAGATGAAAGATGAGAGGAACCAGCAGTGAACCCCTCTGACTGAGACAGAAATCTCTGATTAGAGCTTGAGTAAAGTAAGCAAAATGGAGCTGTTCACAAAAAGACGTTCAGGAAGAGAATGTTCCCTGCTGGAAAATCCACATTAAACCAGCTTAAAAAAGTGGTAGTTTGTTCAAACTGATCATTTGTGGTCATTTACTGATCCAACCCTGTCGTCTTTAGCTGGTTCAGTCTGGTAATTTATGGTCTTCAGTTAGTCGTATTCACTAGCCTAAAGCTGTTACAAAACATGAAATTGCATTTTTTTTACTAAAATGTACAGAAGAACTATGTTCCCAGTTGGAAAATCCATATTAAACAACTTGAAGTTTCTAGTCAGATCAGGTTTTACTGTAGAATTCACACATAATCAGCCTAAAAGATCTTGAGATCATTCTTCTAACACCCTCATTTGATCTTGACAATCTGTCTGTTAGAGTCACTATGGATAGCAAG
The DNA here is from genome assembly GCF_023724105.1 of Carassius gibelio. Lineage (NCBI taxonomy): Eukaryota > Metazoa > Chordata > Actinopteri > Cypriniformes > Cyprinidae > Carassius > Carassius gibelio. Next base: position 4,562,955 of record NC_068401.1, on the reverse strand, counting down.
CCATATCTGTCCACCGTTTCCATATCCCAGGTTATGCATTCATATCGTGGAACATGTGTCTTTAGGCATGATGCAGTACACTGGAATAGAAGCACTCTACTACAATCTCTCTGTGAATCTGTGTGAATTCCTCTCTAACCTCAGGGGTTTCCTCATGTCTCTGGTGCATGTGTGCGTGTGTTGTGGAGTGGTAGTCTCTTACGCTGCTCCAAGAGATGTCGTTTTTGCTTGAAGTCAGGGTCTTTTACGAGGTGAGAGCTTACGTCTCACTCTGGAATCTAATTATTTTTAATTTTATTTAATTGTGAGATATCGGAAAGCTTTGTTCCATGGTATTGTATTAGCATGCTAATTTATATACAGTATATACATATTCATAATAAATAACTTGTTTAACTTATGACAAAAGAGTCCAACAATTACATAGTTGTTTATGACATAAAATAAAACTACCTTTATATTTTCTGCAATTTAATTTGCTTGTGAAAGTCGTGACATTTGCCAAGTATGATAACCCATACTCAGAATTGTTGCTCTGCATTTAGCCCATCCAAGTGCACACACACACACACACACACACAGCAGTGAGAAGTGAACACACTGTGAACACACTCCTGTAGCAGTGGGCAGTTATATATCCAGCGCCCGTGGAGCAACTGGGGGTTCAGTGCCCTGTTCAAGAGCACTTCAGCCACGGGTATTGAGGGTGGAAGAGAGCTGTATTTAACCATTAGGCCACAGCTGCCTCTCAGTACTATTTGCTGTAAATATTTGAGAATTAAAAATGCATTGGTACCATATGTTTATAGGCATATTAATATGGCAAAGTTTTATATTTATGAAATCCATTTGGTTCCTCAGATCTTGAAAGCAGAATAAAGTGTTCACCCTGCACTTCCTTGTAGCTTCCATAGGGGGAGACAGAGTGATTCTGATGGTTCTCCCTCATTCCACTGGCCTTTGAGGTCTGTATCAACATTTACAGGCGATAATTCTACAAACACGCATGAACTTTCAGATAGCAGTTCAGAGGACTGAATTTATATTTATATTTTAGGAATTTGCAAATGCAAACAGATTTTCAGAGTGCCTGAGTGGTGTTCCTTTTCTTTGAGCAGAACTTTCCTATCAGTCCAGCAGGGTTTAAGTTCTGTCTTCTTCATAAAAAGCAATAAGAGCATAGATGTTTCCGTATCTTGGTGAGCCAAGAGTCAGGAGGCGGGTCATTCCTGTTCTAGAGTGGTAGAACATTTTTGTGATGCATATGCTTGTGCTGCAATTTAAGGAAAATATTCTATATCAATACACCAGCCTTTCAGAAATATGCTCTGGTCAGACTTTATCCTTTATACCTTGCTTATTTATACAGTGTCAGGAATATGAACTTTTTTCCAAATTGTTGAGTGAGGGATGGATTTATAAAGCTTCATGCTTCATTGCTGTTTAACTAATTAGATGGAACATTTTAAACTGACTAGTACTTATATAATTTTTATTATTATATATAATTATATATAAATAATTTTAGCACTGTAAACACTGAGTTAACACTCAGGAACATGAGACTAAACTTAAAAAAAGAGAAGTTTGCTGATCTTAACCAAATTTAATTTTTCAAAGGTTTTTTGTTTAATATTTTGCCTAGGATATAAAGACATGTATATGATGGAGACATGAAAATGTACTGCATCATAAAAATGCCTGAGGTCAGGAAACGGTCTCTTTTTCCACCTGGTCCTACAGGGTGGATGATTGCTCCAAGTGCTGTATTAAACGTGTGACAGGGTTTTGGTATGAATCCCTTGCCATAAATCCCTCCAGTCGGAGAGAGAGAGGATGAGGGAGATTGAGAGAGTGAGAGATAGTATGTCAAGTGCCACGCTTTAGGGGACTTTAATTAGGATTTGTCCGATTGGAAAAGCTAATGCCTCTCCCTGACTCCGACACGGATCAGAACAACTGGAGTGGGCAGAGAGAGAGAGAGAGAGAGAGAGAGAGTGAGAATAAATACTTGAAAATCAAATAAACTGCGAAATGGCCAACCGTCTCTCCAGAGAGCACAGGGAGGTTACCCTCGCTTCACTGGAGTGGAGAAATGTGGCAATGAAGAGGCGTACTTAGCTTTTCCACACACATTCTGAGACTGAGGGGAGATTTCCATGCTCTAATGTTCTGTGAGGTTTATCACTCATTATTTGTGTCTATTCAAAGTAGGTAGCCAGCAGGGGTTTAGAGTAGACGGGCTCCATTAGAGCTACACTGAGAGTGGAACGACCCCAGCGAGTCCTCAGAGGAACCTAATCCAAGGTCATTTTGAGGATTGCGTGGTTAAGTTACATCCAAATCCTCAAAATCCCTCTGCAGCAATTTAGGGTCTCTCAATCCAAGTTGACCCCTTTAGGTAAGCCGGAAACTAACCTTGATTTAAAGTAATATGCTCACTGTCTGCATCCTCCTATACTGTGTGCTTTGCTCTAAAATTACCACAAATCATGAAACTGTCTGCCATCAATGCAGCCTTTAGACATGAAAATGTATAAATGTGCTTTGCATTAATGGTATCTACAGAACAAAAAGCATTTTTCTTCTTTATTTTTGTACAATGACTGTGAATTTTAAAATATACTAAAATTCAAAGCCGCTTTTTTAAACAGTCTATTTTAAATTGTAATAATAATTCACAATATTACGTTTCTAAAACAAAACTTTCTGCTCCATAAACTTTTGAATGTTAGTGTACTTTTTAAAAAAAGTAAAAATACCAAATAAATGTAATGTGTCCACATATCTTTTAGGGTCATTGCACACACTCAAAAAATTAAAAAAAGAAGAAGAAAAAAAAAAGACTACAGCTGTAACTGGGGCAGTACCCAGAAAAAAAGTACACGTTTTTACATTATTTACCCATGAATGGTGCATATAAGTACCCTAACAGTATACATAAGTACCTAAAGTGTACATACTAGTACCTTAATGGTACATTCTGAAAAGGTATCACCCAAGTAACACATTTTGTACCTTTTTCTGAGTGTACTATAGCTTTAAAGGGGTCATCGGATGCCCATTTTTCCACAAGTTTATATGATTTTTTAGGGTCTTAATGAAAATTCTATAACATACTTTAGTTTTAGTTTAAATTCTCAATTGTAGTGTGTAAAATACCCCTTTTACCCTGTCAAAATCAGCTATGTTTTCAGTATACTGTTCGAGTCCATGTTGCTTTAAATGCTAATGAGCTCTGCTGACCCCGCCCCTCTCTTCTGTAGGGTGACGAACAGACTGTATACTTCAGCTGTGAAACTTGCTAACTATCATATATTAAGAAAAGGCGATTTGCAAAGATTCATAAAAACCCTTTTACTCCTTTTGTAAATGAAACTGGATCACGAATGATTTGCACAAACTTAAACACATTTTGGCAGATCAGGACACAGCTGCACCTTCAGCGGCTCAGAGGTCAGGAGTAAATGATGACTGAAACGTTCATTTATGTGTAGATCCAGCAAACCAGTCATAGAATCACTGCAATATTGAAGATAGAAGTCCTTAAGAACATTAAGTTCAGCACATCACTCTGCATTGCTAATCTAGTAGGGGCTTGTGGGTCTTTATCACCTTAGTTTGACTTCCTGATGTGTGTGAGTGTGTGTTTGTGTGTGTTGGTTGTGAAGTACAGTCGTCTACTTGCAAACAGACTCACAGACCTCCCACTGATGTGGCAGACACTTCACTAAGCGCAAAGACACACATATTTGCCAAAAACATGTTGAGAATTCTCAAGAGCTGTACACACTGGAGAAATATAAACAACTGAGGAAAGAAATAACAGAAAGTTTTTTTTACATTTTCTTTTTATTTTACCAAACTAATGGAGCCGTTAACAAGTGTATAAGAGATTCAGATTCAGAAGTCTTTTTTTAAATCTATTTTCAGAGCTTTATTGTATGCGAGAGAGTAAAGAAGGAACACATTTCTGGAGGATTCAAACTCGCATCTCCCAAAAGAGCACCAAGAGCATCTGTTTACTTAACTGTTTTATTTAGTTTTTTAAGCTTTCTTTATATTGTTTGATGCTTGGCATAATTTTGCTTTTGTATATTGAATCAAGACTGTTTTTTTGTTGTAAGCTCATGGTTTTGTTGTGAAAATGCAGACTGTATACTGTGTTCCCACTTTCTTGATGGAAACCACATAAAACTGAGTTGAGACATTATCTGCTATTGTCATGTAGAAGCAAAGCGGGACATATGTTTGTGTAAGTCATATGAAAGAGCCCTAAGTATTCCCTTAGTTAGTGTGGGTAACATTCTAACATATATTTGTGACTGTGTGTCTGTAGTGTGTGTGTGTGTGTATGTTTTTGCTGGTGTCAGAGTGTGTAACAGATGAATGGGGTGTGTTCTCAGGTGCTGCTTGACTCAGATTAAGACATGAAGCAAACAGAAACTCCTGATAGCTGTCCAAATTTGACCTCATTCGTCTTCTGGTCCATTGGTGAGCAACTGATGTCAATTTCTCCAACCCTTTTCCAACAAACACTCGCCCCAAAAGTCTGACTCTATCTGTGTTTTGGAAATGCATGTAGAATTCCACCTCAAATCATGAGCGATCAGTCTTTTTTCTTCTTCTTTATGATCTTACACTTTTCCTCTTTGTCTTTGGGTCTTTCTCCCTCACTCTGTTATTCAGCTTTTCTCTTTGCTGTGCTTCTTTCCTTTCCCCTCTTTTCTTATTCATGTACAGTATATGTTCATAAAACGCTTCCTTCCTACAGGATCAAGTGAAAGTTCCAAATGAGAGAGAAACTTGAAAGACATTTTAAGAGCACAGGCATTGTTTTTTGCACTTTTGTTGTATAATATAATAAGTATAATAAGCGAAATATCAGAGCATGCTGCACAGAGTACTGCTACAATGCAATGTACTCAACTTGACCAATTTTTTTGCATGTTTTTCTTCAGTGGTAAGTTAATGATTTTGTTACATTTTTACAATGTTGGTAAATGAACAATGTATTATTTTCCATACCTACATCAGGATATCCAATGTATATTCTTCAAAACTTTGACAGCTCCAAGGCTTTTGCGAAAAGATTTTACTTCCTCATTTTTGTATTCCTGTTCACAGATAGTCTGATCATTCGTAGTGCATTGTGGGTATTGAAGTTTTCTTTCCTCACAACACTTTTTCTCTGTTGTCTGTAGAAGTGTGGCACTGAATTAAAAAATTATAAAAAATACAAAACATGTTTATTTCTAAAATTAGAACGGAGCAGTACTCACCGAATTAAACATGAAACTCAAAGTCAACTAAATGTTTTTGTTGAAATATGTAATTGTCTAAAATAACCAACCAGGAATGGAAGGCCAAGTTATACATGCCAAGTAAATGTGTGGAATATTGCATACTGTATACTTTAGATATAGTTTGAGTAGTGTGGTAGTATGCTATTCTGAATATAGACGTTTGACTTTGTGTGTGTGTCAGTGTGTGTGTGTGTGCGCGCGCAGAGGAGATCCATCTCTGATTAAATCATGTTCCAGCTATCACACCACCTGTTCAACACGTCCTGACTCACACACACCTCATTACCCCCAATATGGCCATTACATTGATTAATCACGAATGTTAATTGAAATATGGATCTAAAGCCTGCCACATATAAATTAGAACATTTAATGAGCATTAGTGGCAGTGGAAAATGTTTCAGCAGTGAAAGTGTGAGACCCTTGAGATGTTTTCGCTACAAAATAATAATAATAATAATAAATAATAATAATCAGCATTTTTTCCAATAAAATGTCTAAAACCAAATGCATTTAGTAAATTAATGAGATAATAAGATGTGTTTTTATGTCTAATGTGTCTTATTTAGTTTGTTTTTCTGACCACAGTGGCCAATTATTATTATTTTTTTTACCATAAATATAATACAATTTTTTAATGAGATTTGTGCTTAAAACTTTAAATATATCATTTCAGGAAAATGTTTTTGCAACAAAAAAATATTAAGAAAATTATTGTTTTGGCTGGCAGAAAGAAAGGAGAAAGTGATATTTTGGATAGAGGACTCATATTTTAGCCAAAAGCAATGGTTTAAAGTTTAAAACATCTTAATGGAGATTTATAAATTACTTGTGTCTTATTGTGATGTTTTTATTAGCTGTTTGGACTCTCATTCTTACAGCACCCATTCACTGCAGTGGATCCTTTGGTGAGCAAGTGATGCAATGCTACATTTCTCCAAATCTGTTCTGATGAAGAAAAAAAAAACTAATTTACTGTACATCTTGGGTAATAAAACTATTACTTTAATATGTTGCCGTGTAAAGATTAAGCATGCTTCAGGTGATGGACTTTAGGTTTCATGCGGGTAAACATGCGTGTGATTTGAGCAAGTGAGGGAGATGTACGACTGTTTGAGATATTGGATGGTAAAATATTCATGGTGCTCCTCAGGGTTATAAAACAGCTGGACAGAACCAAAGCAAACATGGGAAAAAAATTGAGGAAAAAGGAATGAGAATGTTTTATTAATGTGACTTGTCTCATCTGATGAAACACATCACATACAAATGTGGGTCTTCTGTTTAAATCGCCAGCATCCACATTTGACGAGGATCACCTGTCATAAGCCTCTGCTTATTAAAGTATCAGAGGTGGGCAGAATTAAATAACCGTGCATGTGAGAAAACTCCCACAGACCTTAATTACCGCGGTAATGGAGCCAGTATTCCCATTTGTCTTGCTGTAATTCCAGAGCTGGAACCTGAGCGTATGTATCGTGAGACAACCAAGATTTACAAGTGCTCCTTATGGTCGAGGTATAGATTTATTCACTACCGCACACATACACACACTTACTCTGGACAATGAAAGTTTAATGCATCAGAGGCTGTAAGGCAAATGACCCTGCTGATTACAAGTGGGAGTGTGTCCCCACACACACACTTAGAGTCGAGGGGAGATGGAAGTAAATCAAAGAGCAGAATGAATAGCTTGAGGATATAAACAGAGCTCATATCTTATACAATGGCGTAAAGTAATAACAAACACACACACAAACCGAAATTACTGATGATCTAGGTGAAATCAAACACCTTTGGCATATTTCCCAATGTCACACTCTTTGTAATGGGATACTAAAATCCAAAGAGTAGATCCAAAGCACTGGACAGCTTTCAAAATATATGTTAAGATGTAAAATGGTAGATGAGATGATAAAGTGATGCCCTAAATTTTAACTTAATTTTATTATATTATCTATCTGCAGTTATACAACAGCTGTGAGGGATATTTCAATAAAGATGGCATTTCATCTCTTTCTTTTTCATATTGCATTGTGTTTATGACTAATTTTTCTTCATGAAACTAGGACACATCAGTTATGAAAATTCAATGAAGTCTCATCAGCCACTGCTGAGATGCAAAAACGTGGCTAACAGGTAAGAAAAATGACAATTGGTATCTTGGTTGTTTCTCTTTGAGATTAAATTGAGAACAAATGGAGATTTTGTGGAAGTATATTACTTCTCTGATGCTTCTCATCCAAAAACACGTAACTGAGGCACAGACACATACAAATAAAAGGACAGAAATGTCCTGAAAAAAAAAATCATCATCATCATTACTCCAAACTCAAGTACTCAGTGTTAAAAACAATTCACATTCATTGGAAACATTGATTATTCATTTATTTATTTTTTCAGGATTTTTTTGATGAATGGAACATTTTAAAGAACAGTAACAGTATATACAAACAAGTTTTGTAACAGTATGTCTTTCAATGATCATTCAAGTCATTGGAGAATAAAATGCATCAATTTCTTTAAAAAAGTCGTATAGATCTCAAACCTTTGAATGTTTTTAGTGTATGTTAACCTTACATGTCTTACGTCTTTGGGAGAAACATCTAATACAGTTGAAACTAAAATGGTTTCTATGTGAGAACCTCTTTTCCATTTTCTAATGAAAGAATGACCTCTGAGCAATTAGTTTTCTTTTGGTTGGGTAGAGAAGAAAGAAGCAGAACAAAGATGTAAAACAAAAGTAAATCAAGATAAATATTTAATTGTACAAAGTGTTGGAACATTACTAAACACATTTTATCATCAGTTTCAGACATCCTTTTGATGCCAAACGCCAGACATGGACTCGGCAACGTTCAAGTCCCACAGACTGGCGAATCGCTGGCTAACAGACTGTTTGAATCCCTTTATAAATGTGACAGACACTGATGCTGTGGCTATCTCCAGTCTGAAGGGGACCTTTTAAAATGTGGTGGTTTTGAATCGCATCTGTCAAAACTGAAAGGACAAAATTGAGATTTCATCCCCTTTAAGCATCAAAGATGGCATTAACCTTTACCGAGCTTTATGTAGTGCTAAAATACAGCTTTAAATCCTCAACAGAGAACCATAGCAGATCCATTTTAATGGTAAATAAAACACGTTTATGCATTCATTCTTTGAACATAAGACAACTTCACTTGTCATTTGATTGGCATTCAAAAGCTTTGTCCTGTCCCAGTGTAAATAGATCATTTTTATGTTCCTGGTTTATTGTTGCTGTGCATTATTCCAAAGAAAATTTTGTCTTTGTAATTTTTCCTTGAATGTTTGCCACAATCCCAAAGAAAAGATCTGTCGCTGTATTCATTGAGCTGGAACTTTATAGAAGTCCAAAGTGGTCTAAATGCGCAATGTGGATGCCAAAACCATGACCTTTACACATCATATATTCACTCCACAGTAAAACCAATAACTAAACTCACAAACAACCCTCAAGTTTAAATGAATTTGGAAATATCCATCCATCTTCATGAACAGGTTTCGCCCCCATCACCCCCCATAGCGCAGCGTTCCTCTTTAGGCTGCACAGGGATTAATTATTTTCATTCTCCATAATTTGGTCCCAACACCTGTGAGCAGTGAGGACAGCGAAGTCTATAATTACAGCAGTCCATCATCCAAACAAGGTTTCCACCCTAAAATCTAACGCGATGAAGTCGTGATAACGCAGGAGGCTGATGTGTGTCGTGGGAAATGTTCGAGTTTGATGGCGTACGTTTGTAATCATTCTAATCATTCTTTTATTGACTGGTTTCACAGATTTGTTTTCTTTGGCTTGTCTTTAGTTGAATTGCTGTGGCTGCATATGAAGATAAACTAGATTTGAGAGTTACTAGAATATGTTGATGGAATGGAGATAGAAATGAATCTGTTGAAATGATTATCTTTTAAGCTTTATTTTATTACTGTATATTTCACTATGGGGTTAGTTCATTTTTAGCAGCGTATTTTTAAATCATGCCTCAGTTTGTCACAAATGTGAACTTCCTTTTAAAAATGTTTCTTTGTTTTTGATGTTAATTAATTTTGTTGTTTTGGAAAAAGCTGTTAGATTAAGTAAAGTGCAAACGAAGATGAAGGATCTCACTTTCCCAGGATTTCTCAGAATTTCTCAGAACTATTATTATTATCATTGAATCTAAAAGAACTATATATATATATATATATATATATATATATATATATATATATATATATATATATATATATATATATATATATATAGGTATGTGGTTACTCCAAAATGAAAATTGTCATTAATTTGTTCATCTACGGAAAGCAAATTAAGATTTTTTTGATGAAACCTGAGAGGTTTGTGCGGGTTTGGGTAAGTAATTAATGACAGAATTTACATTTTTGGGTGAACTATCCCTTTTAAAAGATGCAGGTAATCTCACGTTTATTAGAGGAGATCTCAAACTGCTTAGATTGCCCAAGATACCAAAGAGTGCGATCAGAAGTCAGAGATCTAAAATAATTCTCATCAAATACTTCCAAGACCAAATGATGGGAAATGCTATCCACATTCATTTTGTTGCTAGATTCTTGCCACAAATTGTCTCATTTGAGTCAACTTTCATTCATCCAAATGAAATTTGGGAGGAAATTCTGTGTTGGTATTTAAATGAGTCATAATATTCCTTTGGGTTCAGAGGAGCCACTGTCATTGTACATGACAGTACTGTAATTCAGGGCTGCTGAACGATAGTCGGTGTTGTTTTCAACTTTGTTGAGTCTGACAAGTCTCACTGTGTTTGCAACAGATGTATTGTGAGGTTGTCATCAATAATCAACTCCACAGCTGTACGAAACAAATCAGGGAACAATACAGGGTCTAGAATTCAAACAGAGCAGTATGCAACTTCAGACAAGTCTTTCTTTGCAAAGCACATGGAAAATATACTCAAAATGTCATGTTCTCTGTTCTTTTTCTTTTAAGTTAAGCAAACACGGACAGGTGCAGCTGTTTGGATCACAGTGAAAGGCTCAGAGGTTGATGTACTTTTGACCCTTACTTCATTTGAAAGACATGTTTATTTCCAAAAGGAAGATCATGCAAAAGCAATAATGTAAATCTAAGTAGGGATAAATGCAATATTTTTTATTATATTCCTAAATTATATTTACATTTTCAGCGTCATCTTAATATTCTTACAGATGTCGACAACTGCTGTTCTGCTCAATTCTGAAAGAGCCTTCATACTGAAAGTGATTTAAAGATGCAAAGCAGCAGCAGTCATTTATTGTGAATTATTCAATTGATTTGATTCATCAGCATTTGTTTGGGTTGTGAAAATTGGACGTTGCATGGGAAAGCACAAGGGATTTATGATGCCATCAGAGGATGGGTAAGTTGTTATTTTTTGACACATCATTTTTATTTGAAATAACATACACTTTTCATAGAAATCAAGACCAGAAATGGGCCTTTCAAAAGTAAATAGGATTCATTTTGATGTGGACTTCAAAACAGTTTATGTAATATAGTAGTCTGATCATTTTTTTTATGGCTTTCACAAATTTGTTTCACATTGTAAACACACTGTATGATTGATGGGTCATGTGCACTTAAAAGCTTATTTCGAGCAGAAATAAAATGTTTTCTCTGTGCAGCTACAGAACACATGCTGGTCACAGCTCTGCCAGTAAAGATGATTTAAATGCAACCTTTTTCAGAGAAGTGTCTCTTTAACAGCACGACATTTATAAACAGGCTAGCTGTCAGAAATCAGCACTTCATCGAAAAATGGAGTTTCGCCCCAGGACACTTCATGAAGTAGTTCCTAATGCACACAAATGTCAATAGATCAACCCCCAATGAAGGCGCTGCGGTGCATGCAAGAATCTGCTCAAATCCGTTAGGATGAGACAATCAATTTGCAGAAGTAATTAGCATACCAATTAAAAGTTATTACATTGATTCTCATTATATATCAATTTTCCACTCTGTTCTCTCTCTCTGCTGTTGAAACATCTAATGGAATAAATTGAATGTAATTGATAAAATAATTAGGCATCATTTAATATGTCAATTATCAAAATGAGGAGACTCATGGGTTTTTTCCTCCGTATTAATTTTTCTCAGCACTAGGGGATTATGTGAAAGCATTTGCCAATTTTGAAAATCCAGCAACTCATGAAAAGAAAGTAATCTGAGCATTATGTAACTAACAAGCTTTACTCAAATGTTATTTAAAGTCTTAAAAAATTTAAGATTCATGCATAGATCTCTAAGACCTATTTTGTTTACTTTCTTTGATCATTTTCTCTCCAATATGTATTGATTGCTAGTTTCATGGCAGCAGTGTTGCATGTTGGTGGGTTTGACTGCTTTCTACATTTCGGTTTGTACTCAGGGAGTCATCAGAGGGTTTTCAGTCTAGTCTGGGTTTAGAGACAGCTGTTCGATTTGTGCGGCGGAGTAGTTAGGAAAGTGTTTGATCTTGATGGAGGCCGGGTTATTAGAAATCGAACCTCAACCACACATAAGTTTGTAATGCTTTATTTTTATTTGTAATTAAATCAGATACAAATATTTTAAGTATAAAAAAGAACATTTTGGAGTGCTATTGAAATGCCTCGAAGTCAGTCAATCAGTAGCTGTGGCACTGCTGGTTACCCAGCATGCTTTACTTTACAAGTGGGATCTGATTTCTCACTTAGGCTTTGAAGTATGTGAAACTGGTTGAGGGGGCAGTTGGTTGTAACTACATTTCATTGTAATATTATGTTTGTTTTTGTTATGCTGTTCTGTCCAAAAAGGTTTTGCTGTACACATTTGCTTGTATTATGTTACTTTTTTTCTGCACAAAAAAAAAAAAAAATAATTATATATATATATATATATATATATATATATATATATATATATATATATATATATATATATATATATATATATATTTATATATATATATATATATATATATATATATTTGTGCTGTTTTATTTGTGTGTGGAGGAAGGCTTTCTACATTCCCAAAAAATTATATTTTAGAAGATTGCAAGCATTATGGGACATTTGCTTTTGAATAAAGTAGTATAAAATAAAAATATATATATATATATTAAAAACAACATAGCTTTGAACAAATATGTTATTAAGGGTACTGCAATAAAATTCTGAGAATGTTCACATTTGCTGATTTTTTCTTTCTCTTAATCTGAGCTTTATTGCAACTGCAAAGTCGCAATTGCAATACTTGTACTTGTATGTTCCATCTTACATGACAAAAACTTTCTGTTTCTTATTCCATTCTGCTTCTACATTTGATCTCTTCTACGTTGCAGACTGTAGAGTGAAAGTCGCCATTCAGAACCATTAGCTTTTTTTTGAGGGAGGCTGAAATCAATAAGCTTAGGTAAATGTGCAGCCCACACACTACTCTCTAATTAATGATGGTAAATGTGTCATAAAGGTCGTAAAGGATATAGATGAGCACTGAATAGTTGCTCATTTCACAGGATGTTCAGGAGGGACATGTGGAATGTTTATATTAATTACTTGTTGACCGGGGGAAACGTAGGCGTGTATATTTGTCGATTCACACAGCCTCATGATCAGATCTCCTGATATAAGATCCTGAAGAAAAGCTGCAGCTGAAGCTGTTTGCAGTCTTTTTTATTAGTGTTATGTAATGAGTATCACCATTATTATTGCTCGTACTTTGGGTTAGTGATTAAAACAAACCCTTAACACTACGTATAGGCTTTTTCCTTGGATTGTTTGTGCCAGAGATGTGAACGATAGCTCAAATTGTGCAGCTTGTGAGAATTGTTTGGATTTATAGTTAAACAGAGCTATTATTTGAGTTCGTGAGGGATCAGAGACATCTATAAGGATTGCTATTCATTTTGTATTAGGTTCGTAATTTAATTAAATATTATATCAAACAGATATTATAATTAAATCATAAATATTATATAAATATATTCATCATACCCAAATTAAATAGATAACACTTTACGAAATAAAAAAGCCAGAATGGTGAAATGTAATGGAAAACTTTTATTTCCCATAAAGACATTTGATATTTGTCTTATAATAACTTTGGTAACACAATTCTTAAAAATCTCAGAATTGAGAATATTAAATGTTTTTTATAATGGAGGAAATCTATAATACAATGTATTTGATATACATTTAGCAGATTCTATGACATTTTTTTTTATGTTAAAATTGATAATATGTCAGTACTTTGTATTGAAATGTACAAAAATGAGCTTAAATTCTCACGACAAAAGACATGGGATTTGTAATGCTTATAAAATTAATGGGGCACCAATTTGTTCTCTATTAATGGAAAGTGCCTTTCTGTCTTTGTCTCTTGTTTTCTCATCTTTCCTTTCTGTCTTTCAGCCTTCTTTTCTCTCTGTCACACTTTTTTTCTTCCTGTGGCATCAAGGGAACAATAGCAACCTTGAACTGTTGAATTCGTTTAGTCAGACCGGCTGACTTCTTGTTCAGAGGAAATCATCCAAGACCAGCGTGTCTGTCTAGATTAAAGGGTGCTGGGGAGGTTCTGAGATGTCGAGGAGAGAGAGAAAGAGAGAGTAATTAAAGCTAATAAGTCAGAGGGGCCTTTCATTCGCCCGGGGTTACTAATGAAACCAGATCTAGCGACTGCTGTACCCGCTAGCCGGAGACCACATGAACTGCAGGTGGAAAGACAAATGAAGGAGAATGAAAGAGTTGAGCACAAAGGAGTCTGTTTATCTTGATGTAAACGAATGGATACAACTTCGTGAATGCTAGAGCCTTAGATGATGTAAATTAGCCTCACCGAGACTGTGCCATGTTGTTTGCGGAGGCTTTATGTTTTTTGATGTTACTGTGAACCTTGTTTGGTTGGTTAATGACTAGCCAGTATGAGTCAAAGTTCAGGCTTTGGTGATTTTCATAGTTCTCAGTCCAGATAATAACATAAATGAGAAGGTAACTCTTGATTAGACTTCTTTAGGGCTGGCAGTTTAACATGTTAATTAAGTGTGATTGAATACTTACATAAACTCTGCTAATAAAAACTTCATTAATATACTATCATAGTAGACCATCACTTCTTGACCAAACAAATCTTCTAAATGAACAGTTCAGTGACTCATTTAACATTTAACATTTGTTTCATTCCTAAATGAAAGTGTTTTGAGCAAATGGTTTTCCAACAAATCTTGATATTTCTCTTGAACGTGATGAATGCCAGGATATGTTAGCCACTCTGAAGCAGTATTAGTGATAATGTGGATTATTTGTGAATTGAGGACACTGAGCATTGGAATTTAGCAGACGTGGGACAGTCTTGCACACTTTGTTTCTATCATATGTACATGTTCTCAAATGAGCACTGCACGTGTCGCTGTTGAAAAAGGCCCAGTGTCATTATCAGGGAGTCATTGGATGTTATATTTAACCCAACAAAACAAGTTAATGTTATAAGTTATTGAACCAGTCACTTGATTCAGTGAATGAATCATTGTTAAATTAATTGGTCAAATCAATTGGCTGCAGAGTCAGCTGTGCCAGAATCTAAGTTTTGTATTTTATTGGCTTACTTTTGGCTTTTTCTTTTAAAAAATTGGATATTTTCTCTCTAGTCCAAAAAGTCTGTTGAATTTTCTCAACTGTGAATTTCAAGTTAACATCACTTTCCCATTCTTTTCAGTTCCACCCATCCACCCCTTCATCTACACACCCTTTCATTAAAATGACTGTAAACACCCCTCAAGAAAATCCTCCCCGAAACTGCAGAGGGTGGCAATCTGTGTGATTTGTGAAGTGAGAAACATCTCGCAACATTGATCGTCACCGAATGAAACTCTCAGTCTCTTTAACCATTCATTTGGCATTTATAATGGCCTGCAGTTTCCCTGCATCAAACTCCAAATCTTCTCCGCCTCACAAGACTTTTATAATTTAGCCAAGATGTAAATTCTCTCATCACAATTTCACCATTATGTGTTGCACTAATCCACAAAGCTTTTACTGCTCGATTTGTACTTCAAATAAGACGTTTAACTTTCTCATTTGCCACACTAAAAATATCTCATCCTTCTTATTGTTTTTTATTATTTTCTTCCCTAAAAGGTGAGAGTGACACTTCTCAATCCAGAAAAGAATGAAGCACAGCTCCATCTTTTTAGAGATCTGTTCGTGATACAGGAGTGAATCATTACAAATGAATAAAGATTCATGCTTTTATGTAATGTATTTCAAAAGCAATTTCAGCGAAAAGCTATGCATCCTGGACCATGCACTTCTGCCGGAGCCAATGCTTTTAAAATGTTCTTCCTTTTTCTAACAAAGGGGATGAGAAATGGTCAAATGATAGATGGATTTATATTAACTTGAATAAAGTTAAAGTGCAAAATAAAGGGATCTTCGAGATTTTGTCATGAATGTAATGTAATTTTCTGAATAGGCAGAGATGGGCCCAAGGACAAAAATAGTCAGGGCGTACCGTTCACAATGAGCGCACGCTACATGGCTCACTCTTTACCAGAGAACTGAGATGATTTATGAGCACAGATCATTAATTTAGACACAGAGGTATAATATTTTCTACATTTCTGAGCTTGCCCAGCGCTTATGACCCACAGGAACATGGTATTGGTTAAAAGTTGCTTTTTAAAATTTAGGAGGTTTAATGGAGTTCTCAATCATGCCTCCTTAAATGTCTCTTCAGAGAAACAGATAAGATAGTTGATCATATGCATGAAAGAATAAGGCATCGAAATCAACATGAAATCAAAATGGACTATTTATTTTCTTGATCCAATCAATTCCTAATGGATAAAATCAAGTCATAGCCTATGCTCTATATATGTGAATTGTTAAACATCATGTTTTTCTTATAGAAATGCGGAATTACTGTATGAAAGTTGAATGAATGGCATTTTATATTAACTCAAATCAGTGTGACTCACATATTTTGGTTTTGGAAGATTATTTGCATTTGATGAGAAATGTTTGAGCTCATTTTGAAATCTCTTGACTCTTAATGGCAACCTTGGTGTCTTGGCACCATGTTTTAGATATTACATTTTCTAGGAAAAATACATTTTTATGAAGCCTGTTTCCATGTTATATATATATACTTTTTATCTTACAATTCATTTCATCTGATAATTTTTCCTCACAATTCTGTGTGAAATCTTGTGAAATGTTAATGCAGAATTTTGATGAAAAAAATCTGAATTGCAAGATATAAGATATATTTTGACTTTCTAAGCAATTTATTTATCTTGCAATTTAGATATTTTACAATTCTGAAAGTCTTTCTGTCTTGCAATTCTAAATCAATTGTGAGATTATATTTGTGAAGCCACTATATCCTGAACATATTCCGTTGAACACTTTCCATTTCTCAGATCATCCCATCACTGGGCAGCTGAACTTCTTCCTGTTATCTCTCCTCAGAAACTAGAGATATGTTTATTACCCCTTGACTCCAGACCAAAAATCTCATTAATGTAATTCCATTATCGGTCTCTGGTAATTCTCTACTAATGACCAGCTTTTTGTAAGAGTTTTATCTGACATGGAGCTAGCCCTTCACAGTAATCCCTTTTACGACCCACCAATGCTAACTAAAAGAGAGAAAAAGATGAAAAAGAACAGAAGTGTACATGCTTTCTGAGAGACCACCTTATCTATAGCATTTGATATCTGTCTCCTCTCTCATTTGAGACCCTCTGACCAGGCAATTGTTGGAGTATAGGTGTCAGTATTCGAAAGCTAAACCTTAGCCAAAGGTTTTCTGTTGATGACCTTTATCATACCTCAACATT
Source organism: Carassius gibelio (assembly GCF_023724105.1). Lineage (NCBI taxonomy): Eukaryota > Metazoa > Chordata > Actinopteri > Cypriniformes > Cyprinidae > Carassius > Carassius gibelio. The sequence continues at coordinate 4,545,820 of NC_068401.1, read as the reverse complement.
AATCTTGGTTTTATCCGTCATCTGTGCTACAAAAAGGCACACAATGTACAAAATGCCTCCTTTGGAAAAACTCCAGCAAAGATAACTTACAATGATATTTTGCTTTGAATGGTGACTAAAGTTTTTTTTTTTTTTTTTTTTTTTTTTTTTTTTATATGACCTTGACATTTTTGTTCAGTCTTGTAGGTGTGAAAAAAAACCTGAAATAAAGTCTTCACAGGGAGAACAATCAGTCTTTATATTTTGATGACCTCCAATTTAAATGTTCTTGTCAGATAACTAAAACAGACAGGCAACACTCTTTAAATCTAAAGAATATTCTCCTGTTTATTTCTCTGTCACCACAGGTCTCGTTCACAGTTTTGGGTTCAAACCATAGTTGTAGCATGCTGAAAATTCATATATAAAACAATAATTTTTAAATGTTTTTAATAAAAGGAATCTGACAATATCCATTAAAATATGCCTTTATGTGACTTTTTTTTTAAAACCAAAACGAAGCATATTTTTCCACAAATTTGAATAATAATGCAAATTATCACAATGTTTATATACATTCAAATTGAAAAAAAATGAAAAAAAAAAAAAAATGAAAAAAAAAAAAAAAAAAAATATATATATATATATATATATATATATATATATATATATATATATATATATATATATATATATATATAAAGAATGGTTCTTTCATTTCACCCACTTGTTGGATTGACTGTAAATTAGGAATCGGTGACAGTGAAACAAGATTTCCTAATTATTTGTAAAGCCAGCCAATAAACGAAACAAATGTTAGCATTTGGCCTCATAGGATGGAGGTAGTTGCCATATTTTTCTGTGCTATTAGATTGCCTCCGTCAGTCCCAGATGTCTGCCTCTTTTTTCGGCTTATTCTCTCATTAAGGCTTGTTTGCCCTCTACAATTGGGAGCTCGAGCTTATTGTTGGACATTAACAATTTAAATTGTTTTTTCTTTTTATCATGCCAATTGCAATTACACTCTTCCAGAGGCACCAACTAATGAGTTTCCTCTTTCATGCTCCCAAGACTTACGGCTGAATAGATCATCGTTCTCTCTCTGAATTAAATATATAAATAATGGCCGACAAAGATTAACACAAAAGGTCTGCGTGAACATCTCGGGCCGCCTGGAGACTGCTGTTAGAGGAGATTGTTTTAATGAGAATGCAGTGGAGTAGAAAGCCGCGCTCACGGGTTCTGTCCCAGCGTTATTTCTGCACATCTAAGGTGCTGGCCTGTTGAAATGAATGGGGGATGTTGGTAATTATCAGACCTCCGGTGTCGAGTTCTTTGGACCCAAGGAAATTGCTCAGTCCTCCTGGAGACTGTTTGAGCTTCTGGGTCGGTGGGGTTCATAATCATTGCTTCTGTGGGCTCCAAAAGTGATCTAAGCCCACTAATCACACAACGCATCACTTGGATCCATTTACACACAGACCAGTTATTAATGCAAAAATAATAACTTTATTATTATATATATAATTTTATTTTTTGTGAACGATTTTAAAAAAGCAAAATTGTGGAGCCCAGCATTTTGTAAAAGCACTTATGTTAAATCTATGTATTATTTGAGTTTTAAAGCAGTTTAAATCTTTTTTACAGTTTTTTTTTTTTGGCAGTGTATCTCAACTCTGTTTCTTTAGTCCCCTCAACACTACACATTTTGAACTCTTACTAATCAAACACACCTAATTTTATTTCATCAGATCATTATTAGAGACTTTATCAATGGCTCGGGGTAAGATTACATCAGGTGCAGGAGGAGAAACAAAACAAAAAACAATGCCATTATTACACAATATAACATTAAGAAGTGTACACATATAGGTTTATATATGGGATGCAGTCCCTCCATTGGGATATGATTGGATATGACTGGCTATGTTCAGCTTTGATTGGTTCATGTGATAAATCTTGCCTCTTGTGTTCATGTATGTTTGCGAATCAGTCTGAATGAACAATATAATTGTGTTAAACAGTAAACCCACCCAGCCCAAAAAAAAAAAAAAAAAAAAACTCCATTATGTATACCAGGCCAGTGGTTGATGATGTCACTATGTAAAGAAACATGTAATAACACACTTTTCACAATTTCGCATTTTTGTAGTTTACTTGACTTCTGAAGCACATATTTAAAAATGGAAAGCCTTAAAAGCAGAGCCTTTTTTTTAGAGAGAAAAGGAGGGAAGTCTATTGACTTTTGCGGTAATCAAGTTTATGCTCGTTCAAAGAGCTTATTGTACTGAACTCATAATGCTCCATTAAGGCAACTTTCTGCATTGATGGCCTTTCAAAGCTGTGCATTCTGTATTTCTAAAGAGATCTCAGTATTATTTCTCAAAGGATTTGGAAAAGAAATTGAGAAATGCTTGTTCATATTTCAAAATCTTAGATTTTTGATTGCAGACTTTGATATTTCAGAACATTTTAGCACAGAAGGTGTCTTTTGAATCTCTAGAAGAGACCGATATTTCTTTCAGTGAAATGTCAAAAATAAAAACAAGCACATTTGTGGGGATCCTCCTCCACATTGTATCCAATTAGCAACTATGTTAGACTGCAAGAAGGAAGTTCCCTCTATAGAGATTAATGAGGATAGATCGGCAAACAGATTCTCATCTCAGAATCAATTAGCATCCCCTTTAGCGCTCCGAGAGAGGTTTTATAGCGGTGGCTTTGTGCAGGGTGCAGTGAGGGCATCGATCAGACCTACTGCACTTCAGACTCTTAATGCTCTCCACACTTTGCTCTCTCCATCTCTCTTGTGTTCTCTGAAGCTTGTTTTTCTCTAATTCATCTAGTGTAATTAAGGCAGAGAACAGTAAGTCAACAAACCTGAAGATCCACTAAAGAATGAGCGAGCAGCTTTCACTGAAGAGAATGTGATTACATTTGGAATCTTGGATGCAAGTCGGTAAATATAAGTGTTTGATACAAGACTCAACTCTTTTCTTTACTGTTTGTGTCGTCTGCCAACTGATTAACAATGTTATTAACATAGGGTGACATATGCTATCCTGCTTTTAGGCCTGAACATGCCCAGGATTTTTTAATTGCCTAAAATTTCAGGGTTTTGGCTTAATTTGACATGATTTCTAGTGTGCTCATACATTATATTTATGCATATTTGCATTGCTTTGACTTCTCTGCCTTCTCGCACACCATGACTGGTCGATTATGTACAATACTTGCACACTGTTGGTAAAACTACTTTTCAGTCATTACCTTCAGCATCATCAAGTATCAAAACGATAAGAGAATGAAGTCAAAACCCAGACATTTTAGGAATCCTGGTCAGGAATATCTATGGTCACCTTATGTTTAATGCACTAATTTAACATGTAAAAAATACAGTGCATGGTATTGAATGCTTCAAGTGGAAGCATTTTTTTTATATATGATAGGACGTTTGAACATCATTTGCATTGCCTGACTCTCTTTATAGAAAGCTGGCAGCAGACTTTCTCAATCTCACAGTCTGCTGAAGCTGCACATGACCTCCTGTTCTGTCTGGCACGTTTCAAACACACATGCAAACATGAGGCAGACTGACTCCCACGGAGCCATGAAGGTGCGTTTGTGTAGGGGGAAAGTCAGCTGCGTCAGACCTGAGTGCTGTGGGAAAGTGTGAGATCTAATGAGTAATAATGTGCTGTATAGCGGCGGCTGTTATTGCAAATGCTGTTGTTTTTCTCTCTCTTATGTTTCATATTTTCAACTGCTAGTTTTAGCCAATCAGAAATCAGAACACATGCCTTGAAAATGGCTTTTATTTATTTATTTATTTCCTAGCCTTTAAAATACCACAATTACATTTTATTTTTATTTTTACTTTTTAACATTTTCTTTTATATTTTCTGTTTCTATTTTGATTTTATTATGTTTTTAATAAATTGTACATTTTCTTTAGTTTTGTCTATGTAATTATTCGTTTTATTTCACAGTTTTATATCAGTATGAGTTATTTTAGTACATCAAGTTGAAATTGAAAATCTGATATGTGGCCTTGGGAACTGTCTGAAATATTACATGTTTCATTTTATGTAATGTTTCTTTTATTTCAGTGTTTTTAATGGTTTTAGTTTGAATTAACTATATTATCCTTGCTTCTGTGGCATCACTAATGTTGTTTTTGCCACTGAAATTTAAACACTTGAGTTTTCAGTACATTTCTATGTGTTTTCTATTCAAAAGTTTCCACTTTCAAGTCTCTAGATATGGCTCCGGTGCTTCCCTGTTTTTTTTTTGTTTTTTTTTACACTAGTGTAATCATCTGCCAAGTAAAAAAATTAATCTGATTGCTTAGAAAAGTAATAAGACACACCTCCCCTCAACAAACCACTTGATTTGTGTTATCATTCATGTCTGGCCTAAATGGATGGTTGCCTTTGCAAACACCACTAATAAACCCACTGACCATATAAAAACATAGAGACGCACTGAAGAAATATTAAGCTAAATGCTCCACTCGCTACTTCACTGATATGTCTTTGGCAGTTTCATTATTGCTCATTATTGACTGACATTTCAGCTTTTGTTTGATTAAACTGTAACGTCTATATCATGTTTCAGTACATTTGACATTTACCAAGAGAGTGAGTGTGAGGTGAACACTCATTTACTAAATGAGCTCTATCGCTCAGCTCAGAGATATGAAGCACTGAAGAAAGTGGATAGGGTCATTTCCTGCCTGATATGAGCTGCTTCTTATTCCTCTTTCTCAGGCACATTCCATATTAGCGCTCATGTTTCTGTATAATTATATAACATCTGGGTGATCTGATGAACATTTGCTTCATGTGATTGTTTTGGGGAACTGCTCGTAATTGCTTATTGTTATGGGTAAAAACATTAATTATATGCACATACACACATTTTTTTGTTTGTTATTATTATTGATCTAGTTAAACCTGGAAAGTTGCAAACCTTATTTCAATGTTGTTCATTACATCAACTTCAATTTACATTACATCAAATTTTGTGATCATTTAATCATCCTTGTGTTGTTACAAACTTAAAAAAAAAAAAAAAAAAAAAAAAAAAAATCGACTTTATTTAACAATTATTCTCCTCCATGTCACCCTAGTGCCATAATGGAGATTTTTACAATACATTTGCTTTCCTCTGCACATAAACAAGGCTCAGCACATGCATGATCTGACCGTGGTAGTATGATTGCAGTCTAGGGTCGGAAAGATCTTGGATTTTATCTAAATAAAATATCTTAATATGTGTTGCAAAGATGAACAAAGGCCTTACTGGTTTGGAACGACATGAGAGTGAGTAATTAATGACATATTTGGGTGAATTATTTCTTTAAATTCTTTTTTTAAAGTTGCAAGACAAGTAGTCAAGAAAACAATAACAGTATAGTCTCATGTGAAAAGCACATAAAATCAGGATATTCAATTCTTTATTTTAATTTATATCACCAGAAAAGTTATTGCAAATGTACAGTGAATATTTAAGTGTTGATGGTTCTGAAAGGCCATTATTAGTGAAAGCCACGAGCTTTAAATCATCTTTAACAAGTCCTGTCCTTCTAGTGTGCCATAAAGGGCTGCTAGCTGAATTATTCTAATAGGCCTTTGTTACTGTTTGATTTGCCACATGGGAAGAGCCTCCGGAGCTGCAATGTCATTGTTCATTCCCTCTCTCTCGCTTTCTTTTCCCAGATGTTACTCAACTCTCTATCAATTCTATTTTTCTGTCCCTCCAGGATATTATTCCATTTTTAATTCTGTCATCTTTGACTCTTCCTCGTATTACCATACCACGTTCCTTCACGCTGCTCTTGTCCTCATTCTTTTCCCTTTTGTTCCAGCTAATAGTCTCGGAGATGGTAATAAATCTCGTCTGGCCCAGTTGAGACAGATGAGCGGCGACGTTGACGGATGGTGAGGAATTTACAGGATTACAGGTGGAGTTGGCTGATTGATTGGGTTTGTGTTGCACACGAGAAGAATTACTGTCGGAAGATGCGAGATGATGGGCTGATGTATTGCTCAGCCAAGCCTGATGAAGAGGGGAAAATGGACTTGAACAATGGCTTTACAAGCTTCCATCTCACTCTCATTCACTTCTGTGGCACCATGTCTTAGTGTACCTGGTGCTCTTCCAGAATTCAAAAAAGAACCCAATTATTCTTTGACAAGAACAAGCTGGCAATAGCAGTTCAAGCATATACTGCTTTAGGACCTGTAGGCCATAAACACACTGCAGCTAAATACAGTTGTCACTCCTCTCAGCTCGTATGAGGTGTGAGAAAGAAAAACACAAAAACAGAGAAACATTGACTCACAAACGCTGATGTTGTCTCTCTCCATCAAAGATTTTCCCTCCAGCCATGCAGTTTTAAAGTAACCCATACGCTACATGCTGCCATAAGCAGTGATTGGCAGATGATAATACTCTACAAAACTCTGCAATCCATGTTGTTGAGTTAAAGCCATGATTACCACTATTCCAGTCATCACAATTTTGGGTGTTACTCACAGTGGTTCTTCACTGGTGGACCAAAAAAATGGTCACTGTTTTTTTTGTATTTTTATTATTATTGGTTACTGTATAATAATAATAATAATAATGATGATGATATTGATGATGATGATATTTAATATAGAAATATAAAAATAATCTAATTTAAAAATAAGATATTACATTTCATTAATTAAACATATAATTATATATATTATATGTAGTATTAAATAAATTATATTTACAGTTTGTACAGTTAGTCAAGGTGTGTCCAAACTTTTGGTCTGTACTATATATATATACACAGTACAGACCAAAAGTTTGGACACACCTTCTCATTCAAAGAGTTTTCTTTATTCTGATGACTATGAAAATTGTAGAGAAAATTGTAGATATATATATATATATATATATATATATATATATATATATATATATATATATATATATATATATATATATATATATATATATATATGTTTTCCAATGTAAAATCTGATGCAATACCAGCTGAAAACCACTGAGATACAGGGCTTTAGACATCAAACTGACATAAAAATAGCTTAATGTTGTTTTTGCCAATAGTCAATCAGCCCTGTCACAGAATCCAGGCATGTAATTATGGTTGTTCATGATGAAGGGTATCTGGCTAGTGAGTCTATGTATTATTCAGTTCACAGACCCTAAATCTGAACGTTACTTTAGTGTTTCATGCGCATTGTCTTCGGAAAATATATGGAACTGATCCAGAAAATGAAGACAATAGACTTTGGTTTGATGTTTTACACATGGTGATTATATCGTATGATTGGATCTGTCATCTGAACCTAACTATGAGGTTGAGGAGTAAAGTTAATGAAGTACTTTAATTATATCACATAAGCAATTAGTGCTAAACTAGCAGCTTGTATTGAAAGATAGATTTGCTGTAGATTTCTTTGGTAGAGCAATAATTAAAAGCCATCAAGAGACTGACCCATTGACACCAACTAAACAGCTAATTTGAGCACAAATTAGCCATAATTCTACAACTGTTGATGCTAACAGATGATTCTGAAGAGAGATTTACTGTCAAATGTATATATGTATTAATTTTGCATGGGATGAGATTGCTTTCTGTGGAACTACAGTGTAGACCTTGATCGAACAGTTCAAACAAGCAGCACAATGTTTTGAATGCACCTCAGGAAGTTATTAAAGCAGGTCTGGCTACAGTATTATAAGCTAGAAAAATGGCACACATCAATATTAAGGCCATTTTTATAAAAAGCCCATAGAACTATTTGACTAATGCAAGGAAATGAACAGAATGAAAAGAAATGAACAATATAAACTGGACGGAAACCAGAAGAATGAGCAACCGAAGGTTCATTTGTGCGATGAATCACGGTGACTCTGAACTGCACCCACAGCAGACTCATCCTCTTCAGCCTAGAGCTGCATGAAAGACTTTCACTTTTATTCCCCACATTTATTTCCATTTATTCCCCACAAGGCTTGGGCGTACTCTTCATCTGTTTGAGTGGACAGCTCTCCATCACAATGCTGTATTTGTCGCTTTTTTCTTTTGATTGCTCCATTTGCACTTTGCCAAACTCTACAAACCTTTAACTTGCACAGACACACATGAATAGGGAGCGAGTTTGACTGACATACTGAGTGGAGAAAATAAAAGCTCTACTGAAATGTATTTTTATATTTTACATTGTAAACATGCATAGACAGAGGGAATCTTCTAGAGATTGATGCATAGGTTGGTCTCAAACTGACAACCATTGATTCTCCTATCGATTGCCTATAAAGCCCTGTGATGTTTTGTAAGGTGTGATCTTTCCTACTTTGGAAATGTTCATTCAAATATCAAAGTTGTCCAAAATTGTTCCAAAATATTATAATGTTTTTTTTTTTCTCTATGTGGAACTCAGAAGGTTTTAAATAATGAAAGTTTAGTCTTGAAGTAAAATGAGTGTTCTGTTTTTCTAAGGATACTAAAAATGAATCACTCAAAGGTGATTCACTAATGATAAATTCATTTCATCCCAACATCTAGAATTACTTTTCACAGAATCTTTCTCAAAAGAGACAAGAAGAAGTTCAGAAGTGATTGATTTGCAGTTCATCAACATGTAGGCCTTCAGACTTTGTAGTTTGATGTTCTGAGGGTCAAAGCAAACTTTCCTTTTGAAAGACATAAAAAAAAAATCAGAAATGTTATTACTCGAAACATATTGAGTCTTTCTCTCACTCAGTAGATGTCTATGATAGTGTACATACTGGATTGTGTCCCAATATGAGCTCTGGTTTCTCAATATGGACTCTTAAGCCGATATTCCTAATTGAGTGTGACATGTTAATGACCGCACATCAGTTACGTCCTTACTTCCTCGGACTGACTGATAGAGTTTCGCTCATCGTGCTGAAAAAGTCATTTATATCATTGACTTTCCTCCTGACGGCCGGCCAGATGAAGAGGTTTTCCTAGACTGTCTGTTAATGAGCAGAGAGTAATTAGCAACCTGAGTGATTCAGATACATCCATTCAGCCGAACTCATTCATAAGGCCTGAAACTGATATATACTGCACATTTAAAGGCCTGTGGTTCACACCGTCGCTCTTGTATATGAATTTGTTTGATATGTTGGTGCTGTCTGTCTATACCCATCTGAATGTGTTTCTGAGTTTATTAGCGTTCAAAAGTATTGGGCTTCAGTTTTTGGCCTCCTGTTCCACCAGTGAATAAGGAATTTAAAAGGTAATTGCTACTTTTTGTCTCACAATTCACAATTTTATATCTCATAATTATGACTTTAGAGCATGCAGTTGCAAGTTATAAAGTTAGAATTGTTAATCATAACTATCAATTGTAAGAAAATAATCAGCCTGCTTTCCCTCAGATTAAGACTTGTAATTGCAAGATTATAACTATAGGAAAAAAGATTTATTGCTAGATTTAAACTCACAATTTTAATAAAAATATCAGAATTGTTACATTGTCAGATTATTATTATTATTTAGTGGCAGGAATGGGCTTCTATAGGATACAGTTGCAATGTATGTATGTATTAGATGAACAAAACTGTTTAAATAGGAAATTAACATTTTGAACAATATACGTATTGTTTTGTCATTTAATACCTGAGATAAGTATGCTTGCAGTATTTTTCTTTCACAGAAACGGCACTTATTTTGATATTTTGTGGTATTTTTCACTCTAAAGCAAACCTATTTCAAAGCCATTCATAAAAGTTTCTTTTTCTATTTTGTCTCAGATTTGACTTTTTAATATGACAGCTTTACAGACAAATATGCAGAATATCTGCTGCAAATGGCAGAGTTTAAACAGCACTCATGGGTAAATGTATCATTCTTTACATAACACACTTCAGACAGCTTATTGTTAATACTCATTTCCTCGTAAAAAGCGATCATCCCTTAAACGGCATTTCATATTTAAGACACATCAGACTCACAAAGTGTCTTTGTTCTAAAAAAGGCCTCAATCCCTGATGTTATTTACTGTTGTCTGGCATAATGCCTAATCTTCTTCTCGAAGGCAGTATTCGGTCATTGTCAAATGATATGCTAAAGAGGTTTTTGGTCTTTTTTTCAGCATCACAAAGGGTTTTTAAGTACTTAAAAGGATAGTTAATCTTTTAAGTGTGTTCGACAAGTGCATTAGGGTCCCTTGGCCTGCGTTCTGCTCTTATTCACAGCCTCGCTGTCTGTTTTTTGGCATTCAGACCCACTGACCCAGAAAGCAAAGCCCTATTGTTTTTAAGCCTTCTTTATCACACAATAGGGATGGCGTGGCATAGGGAATAGGACTGGCGAGTCCTGATCTTTCATGTTTTTTAAACACACAATGGTTGCTTTTAATGGATGATAGTGTTAAGACAGATTTAAAAGTCATGCAAGTGCAATTTCAGTTCATTGGAAGGTGGATTCAACCATGAGAACCTGAGAAAAACATCCTAAAGCATAGAGGTTGTTTGTTTTCATCCACGTTTTATTAATCGTATTTTGTGCAGTCACAGCAAAATGCATCCCCAACTTTCCATTTATTGTATTCTGTCAACACAAATGAACTCTGAGGTGTAAAAACATGCATAACAACACAGATTAAATGCCGTGGGTTATGTCTCAGACATGCATTCACACTCATATCATTACAGCATCGCGCGTTTGTTACTGTCAGGGCCGCGATCGTAAATCTGGCAGTGTGTCAGTTAGAGGTGGCTGGAAAATTAGGATGTTATGGATGGGAAGCTCTCATGCACTTACACACACTCACACACCCTTGAGATGGCAGATGAGCGATTTTCAAACAGTAGTAAAGCTGTCTGTCTCTCCTCTGTATGTCCTTGTCCGTTTCGTTCCGTCCTACCGTCTGTCAAACAGATCCCTCCCATGGAGACTGACACACTCTCACAAGAATGACACACACATGCACAGAACACGGTGTATTTCACTGTCTCTTGCAATACTTTTGCATGTCTTTATCAATAGAGAGCTAAAGTCCTACCTGAAAATCTGAATAGCTCAACAGTGACCTTTGGACATTTTTTTGGTACTTTTACAGACATATTTTTCATGCCTCTACAGTCACATTTTGTACAGGCTTTGTGATATGTACTTACCAACAGACATTTCTGGAATTAAATGCTTCTATTAGATGAATGTCAGTGCATAAAACACAGAACGTTAAGCATACAGCAAAAAGTATGCAATCAGGCATGGTTAAAAAAGCTGAAAATCTTTTCACTTTATATGCTTAATCTAACATGTTAATGTTAATTGTTTTTTTTCATTTAAATTTTCTGAAAACTTTTGTCAGTCATGAGAGATTTAAGAGCACCCAGACATATGCAGCATGTATACATTAAACTGGAGTTTTCAGTATGGAGCTAGAGAGACACTGTTGTCTTTGATTGACTGCACATTTTCATAGATTTGTTACTGGTGAAGTGTGCGCTGATGCTACCTGTCTTTTGATGGATTACCCCTTTCATCCTTATACTTGATGCAAGTTTTGCAACAAATTAGAATAAGATGCTGTTTTCAAAGAGTGTTGGATTTGCCAATTACTATACGACAGAAACAAAACGAATCACCCTATGTGAAATTGCATTTTGAATATGCCTGGAGATTTCAGCTGATAAATACGGCATAAATAGAAGGAGTTGGAGATTTGTAAAGGTTAAGAAATAGTCCACTTCAAGTTGCTCCAAACCCGTAATCACCGAACAACATACGGAAGTGATGGACTAAAAGTGATTAAATTAATCATTTGTTTCATTCCTGAATAAATGTTTGAACTGATCAGCTGAATTAATTATTCAATGACTCACTTTTAAAAACAGCCATTTGTTTTGTTTCAAATCGTTTCACTCATTAAGACTAAAGGCGGTCGCACACCGGACGAGAAGCGCCGCGTCGCGCCACATGTAGGACAGCTCGATGTATCGCACACTGGACGTGCACATTCTGTACGCTGGAGCTCAATATTGAATCAAGTTCTGAGCAGCAAGATGAAGATGTGTTTTAATTAATTTTTAAGAGTTTTAAGAGTTTTGAACGTTAATTAATGAAAAGAATCTCAAGAAAGCTCAATAAAAACAAAGAACCTAAAAAAATTATGTAGGTATGCTTACCTATATCTTACCGTTTCTAAGGACTGTCACTGAACATTTTACCTCAGATCGAAAATTAGACATTCTTGCCTGAAAAACCGGTGACAAACGCGATCTTCCTCCACGTTTATGACTTCCTCGTGTTGTCTTTGAATATTTGTGTATTGTGTATTTCCCTATGTCCTTGATTAGTTTGTCCTCTTTTGCGGCCCGCTACTCCGCTATCCGCTATTTAAATGACCTGAAGTGTGTTGTGATGGTTGTGACCTTGTAAATCCACTAGGTGGCTGCCAATATGTCTCAAGAGAAAAATAAAAGATTAAAAGGACTACGTTTATTATACATTTAATTATATATGTTTACATTTTATTCAAGCTGTACAAATAATGTAGGTAGTATTTTGTAGCAGTGGTATCTTGGTATAATGTATAAACAACGTTTGAAACAAATATGATGTTATTTAATATAAAACTATGCAGATGGCGCTCTGTGGCACAGCAGGAATTTGAACAGAGTTCTGAGTCGTAGCTGGGCGCCGCGGACAGACGCCGAATGGCGCGGACGGTGTGTGTACACTCATAGAGAATAATGTGTTCGAATTTTAAAGACGCGCTTTTCATCCGGTGTGCGACCCCCTTAAGATTAATTTGTCGCCACCTACTGGTGCATTGATGTAACCTACAGCAAAAATTTGTAGCTGAGTAAAAAAGAGCCATAGTTTTGAAACAACATTTGGGTGAGTAAATGTTGACAAATGTTTTTTTTTTTTTTGGTGAACTATGTTTGAAAAGAGATTTGTGAAGCTGTTCATGCAAATGACTCTTTCGCTACATGATCTGTTTGTGATTCAAATCTTATTTAGAGGTATGTTGCACAATTATAGAAGGGAATTATGTAGTTTTTTCATTTATCGCAAAGATGTACCACACTTTAGAGCCACATGATGAGTTACCTGTAGAAGATGACAAAATTTTGAAGTGTCGTTTTGTTGCTCTTTTTGTTTCATCCTCAACTTCTTTTGCTTCTTCACAATGGGTATTTTTTCAGGACTATCTTTTCTGCTCCTCTCAGCACTCCTCTGCAGGAGACAAACAGCACAACATAAAACCTTCTGCCTCCCGCTACTTTCCCTCTCATCTCATCCTTTTCTCCCTCTCATCCTGGCATTTTGTCATAAGCTGCAGTTGGAATCAAATCCTCCGATTGCCACATCTGCATCAGAAAGGAGGACAGAAGATGATCTGTGCAACACAACAGGTGCTCAGCAGTCACACTCAAAGCTTTCTTTGTCCCTTGCTGAAGACATGCTTACCATCAGAAAAGTTTGGAAACTCTTAACTAGATTGTAACATTTTTTCTGTATTATATGTAAGCGATACTTTTCCATACAAAACTCACCAAATTCATAATCAGGTGTTGTGATTGGTCGCCAAGGTGTTACTCTACAGTTGCTGAGGTGTTCTGAAATGTTCATAACATGTTTCTTTGCAATTGCATTGGTGAATATATACTCACCCAGGTCAAAATCCATTCATGTGGTGCTGAGTAAGTTAAACGCTTAAGTTATATTTAAGTTTATTCAAATCTCTATCACTGAGTAAAAGCAATAAAAAGCAATAAAAAAGCAATAAAAATAGTGCTGCTTGTCTTACTAAACAGTTGAGGCCATTTCTGAGCAGTGTGAAACCGAATATATCATTCAACATTTCTCTGATGTGATAAATGAAATCTGTTTTTTTCTGGAGATTTCATCCAGACCCCTTATGCTACCAGTTTTGTACATTAGCTCGTAATGATATTGTGCTATTTCAGTGAAAAATGGTTAAAGAATACTTGCACATTGTTCAGTCAATGAAGTAATTATTTATGAGTTATTCGGGGTGAGAACTGTTATTGCACTTCAATACAAAGTTGTTCATTGAGCAAATCGTGAATTATTGAACATTCAATTTTCCAGCCAGCCATATAAAGCAGTACAACATCAGAAGAACAGTATAGAAACTTGTCGAAAAAATTTATCATGCACCACCTTTCACTGATTTTTTTTATATTTCAGATTTTTAGACAGGGAGTCTCTTGATAACGTGACTTTGGACATTCAGACAGTACCTGTAGAGATGTGGCTCTTCAGTGACTCTGTCCTCTGTAGACAATCACCTGCTGCAATATGACCTTCAGGCTCCTGAACACAATCTGTGGATAGCTGTGCTCCAGAACCCAGGGAGCTGCCTTGCTGACTACACAAGTGCTAGTTAAGTGAGTTTACTGTACATAATAGTACAGAATACATTTTATAGTCAGAAAAAGGGTGCCAAATGGTCATATATTTAGTTATTTAATCACCTTTTTAATGCCATGCCAACATCAAGGATATTTTCATGGTGATCTCTGAATAAATTATTCAAGCTATACAATTAACACAAGGTTATAAAAGACATTTCAGATGTACGTACACTACAAATGGCCATATAAAACTAAATTATGATACAAATGCACCAGTGGTAAGCAATAATGGACATGCAGACTGCTAAGATATTTTTACACTTATGTGTGTTTTTAACATAAACATGACCGTTTAGGAGCAATAAGACATGAACAAGAACGCAACCGCTTTCTGTGCGCATGCTTCAGATGTGTGCGCTCAAAAAACTGTATAACAGAAGTTTAAACTGATATGGTTTTAAAACACATGATTTCAGCACGATAGACATCATGATATGTTTTGAAAAAATCCAAACCTGCTAATTTTTAAAGCAGAGTATCTGCCCAGTTCTGAAAAAGAGGAGCAGCGGCTCATTTGCATTTTTAGAGACATGCACAAAATCAGCCTGTTTCTGCTTCCACTCAGAATAGACATTCTCAAAATGATATAATAAATGACCCGTGGTGTACTGTGTGTAAGTTCACAGACACATTCTGGGGACACCTGAGACTTATATTAGAAACAACTAGAATGCAGAGAGAAAAGCACAAAACCTCTGAAATGTGCTTGGCCTGATGCCTCCTGACTCTTTGACTTTATCAGCACGTGTTGTCTGTCTGGCTCCTCTCATCCTCCGTTCCCTCTTTTATCAGTCAATTCTTCTCAGAGGTGGTCAGACTCAGCAGCAAACACTCGATCTAACTATACGCCACTGCTGCTTCTCCTGCCTGACAGTGATCGAGCCCCAGGACGATCTGTGAGCGTCAGTCTAAAAACAGTCAATATTAAGAGAGCTGGTCAACAAGAGAAGGAAAACAAAAAGTAAACTAGATTTGTGACATCATCTGAGGAAAATATAGTTACTAGAGTATTTGTCGCTAATGTGCTCTTTGTGTGTTGATATGTACTGTAGTTGCTAGGATGATCCGTATCATATTTCTCTGGAACCTTCTGGTCACTAGATATCATGTGCATTCCTTCATTTTTTTTTTTTTTTTACAGATTTTTTAAATAGTAATGCTTGCCTTAGAAAGCACTTATAACTAAAACAGAAATATATATAGAGAGAGATGGAGAGCAGGAAAGAAGCGCTAATTAAATTTCCGTCTCCCTCTGAATGTCTGATAGAATTAAATGAAGCTGGGCAGCTGTCACCTGTTGGCTGATTTATGGATGGATATTGCAAAGTGGTTTGATGCTTGTCATTCAATTTACATCTGACAGAGTACTGCCTCTGTAAAAACAATTCCACACACTTAAACTCATTCTATGCCCGTTGCTTCTCAAATCCAGATGACAGCCCCCTCAAAGTTGCATTTTCATGCCTTATTAAACACACCGTGCTAACGAGAGGAATAGCTCATCAAGAGGATTTGGAATGGCAGAAAGGAAGAGAAAAAAAAACTGCAATGACTCATGATTCAGTCTGATTTGTGAAGGTCACTGAAAGTTGCAAGTGAAAGATATAATGTCTGTGAGGTGACTGTGTATGTGAGAGATCACAATAGGCATGTCTCAACAGTTTCTCTTGACATTAATACTGAAGTGAGCAAGTAGAAACTTCTGTTTAACTCTGTCCCTGCCAGATCTTAAAAAAAAAAAAAAAAGTTGACATGAGCCAACACTAGCATTTTGATCAGTTTCACAAAATTTTCATGGCCCTTAGAATATGTCGTTGTATGAATATCTGAACATGCATTCTGTTAAAAGAAAGAGCATAGCCTCTGCTTTTAAACATACAAAACCATTTTATTTGAGTTCATGCATTCTTTTTTATTAACGCTTGAATTTTGGTAACAATTTCAAAATTTTGAACAAAAGCTAAGAAAAAGCTAAGTTTTGTTTTTTGACTTAAAGACTTCGTCCAATCGGTCAGTGGTGGGAATAGAGTTAAGACATTTCTCTTTCATATTTATTTACATATTCACAATATGTTGTAATTGTTTTTGGAAAATTATAACACATATGCATCCATCCATATTTCGTCTGAATTTTCGACTGTGCTACAAGCACAAACTCACAAGATGTCTTATTTATTTTTTGCTCTCTTACATGACCAATCAAAGAAGCCAGGAAATTACCCTTCACCTAAAGCCACTTCTGTTTTGGTAAACAACAGCACTATCTGTCCTGTGTTGCTGGTGATGGAGTGCTCTCTAATACATGTGTGTCTTTGTGTGTAGCTGTCTGTCAGCCAGTGAGTGTTACATGTGTGTGTTTGTGTTTGTGGGGCTTCCGGATTGAAGCTCCTATCTCTGGTGTGCAGCTGTGAAGCAGGTCGTAGGGACACATCTCCAGCCTGTAAATATAGCACACACACACACACACACACGTACACACAAGCACTGCCAAACCAGATTAACACCCAAATAAATCACCTTCAGAGATGCTCTGCTGAACATAAAATAGAGGATCAGGGTAAAAAACCCTCTCTGTACTGTCCTCACCATCTTGGTTCTCTCCTCTTAGTTAGCAGTGCATTTTGATAAGTTAAGTTTGGTAACTCTGGGATGTTTCACTTTTGGCAGATATCTGTTAGATGTTTGAGTTTTTGGAATCTCTTTAAAGAAACTAAAATTTAAGTGCTGTTTTCAGCAGTCACCAGATTTGTGGCAAAAATGTGGCAAATACCTAACTAAACAAAAAGAGATCATATTTCGGTCATTCCTATTACTAAGTATGTTTTTAATATCCCTGTGATGTATTTTAAATAGGATAAAATAGGCCTATATATTTACATGTAATTTAAATACCTTTTAACTTTCTAATTTAAAATAACTCCAGGAAGGGGCATCATTTTGAATTGAAATCAACAGCATAAACATGAGTAAGTAATAGCAATGCATTTTTTTTTTCATTCTTATTCCCTCAGTGAGCAGTAGTTCATTTAATAACTCGAGCTCTTTATTTATTCAAGTATACTGTAAGCTCAACTGAAATCTAGTTACAACGAATAAACTTTAAAGGCCATCAAAGAACATCCCAGAAGTCTCAAAAAGTGGTTGTATTCATCCCACATGTGGGTGCTTTTGTGCTGTTAAGCAGCATGTTTGGCAAATGCATTACTTATTTCCTACGCTCATAGCATGCTTCACAATTTCCCATTCATTGTTTTCCTTCATAAATCTGGCATGAATTTAAAGCCTGTGTAAATACTGCATCTTGTGTTTGTGAGTTAAGAAATGTTTCTGAGGAATTTCCAGCAGCAGTCTCTGATGTAATTACATTTTCTGCTTTTGTCATAGTAAGACTTTGCATGACAGTTCAGTATTCTTGGCTAACATCTGTGCTGTACATGGCTGATTAGCAAACTATGGCAAGAAAACATCAACAAGTACCTTTAACCATTTGATCTTTTATGGGAACCAGAAAATGACAAAACCTGTATTTTAAACCTATGTAAGAATATAAGTATTGTATAATGGGTTGGTGTTGAAACTACATTACGTGAACAAGAGAATCAATAATTGTCAGAATTTTGTCACAAATCCATCTTATAGTCAATATTTTACCAGTTGTTTTGGAGGACCTACAAAGAGTTTAATACAGGTTTTTCTAATGCTGATTTGCTAATGGAAAGTATTCCATTCACATTAAACTTCTAGAATTCAGTAGCGTGCTCTTGCTATTATTTTTCTATGGAGCCAGAAGAGTCTCAATAAAGATAAATGCACACACTACAGTCACATATGCACACATAGGATTCATACATGCACACACATAATTCATAAATACACACACAGGATACACAAATGCACACAAAATTCACAAATGCACACACAAAATTTAAAAAGCACAGAAGATTCACAAATGCATACAAAATTCAGAAATGCACACAAAATTCAGAAATACACACACAATTTAGAAATGCAAACAACATTTACAAATGCACTCAAGATTCACAAATGCACAGGACAAGATTCAGAAATGTATTTCTGATGCACACACACATATATCTTGATTTACAAACTGCTTGCGGTCTGTGAACTTCACTGCATTTGTGTGTGAATTTTGAGACTCCCTTGACTTGGCTCGACACACAAATGCCTTTTTTTAAACAGGGAATGATCTGCAACCAATCAGATATCTCCCTTGTTTTAGCCAATCACAAGAATGCACCCCACGTGGGGGATTGTTTACTTATAAGCCAATCAGCGAACGACTCACTTTCTTCACGCAGCGAACGACTCACTCTCCTCAGCGAACGACTCACTTACCTCACACAGCCGGCGACTCACTTTGCGCAGCAAGCGACCCACTTTGCGCAGCGAACGACTCACTTTCCTCACGAGTCACGCAGCGAACGACTCACTTTCCTCACCCAGCGAGCGACTCACTTTCCTCACGAGTCACGCAGCGAACGACTCACTTTCCTCAGCGAACGATTCACTTTCCTCACGAGTTACGCAGCGAACGACTCACTTTCCTCACCCAGCGAGCGACTCACTTTCCTCACGAGTCACCCAGCGAGCGACTCACTTTCCTCAGCGAACGATTCACTTTCCTCAAGCAGCGAAGTTGAGCGAACGATTCACTTTCCTCACGCAGCGATCAACTCACTTTCCTAAGCGAACGACAGCCGGAGACCCACTTTTCGCAGCCAGAGAGCCACTTTCCTCTCGCAGCGGACCACTGACTCTCTCTTCATGTAGGGACTGAATATTATAATTAAAGTGACTTCTATATTGCATCCAAAAGAATATTTAGATATATTTAAATATTCAAAAAGGTTTAAACATTTTTTTTTTTTTACTTTCATTAAAATATTTCAATAAAATGAAATAATTGCCTATTGCAAATTTATGAATCCATGGTTAACTTTTTTTCTGCAGTCACTGGGCTATATGTATTGAGACATTTTTAAATTTATATTTAGTAAAAAATAATAAAAAATAAACCTGAATTGTAATCTAAACATCTGTATTTTCATACAATTTAATACAATTGCTCTGTGAACACGTTCATGTGATTGGCTTATAAGTAAACAATCCCCCCCCACATGGGGTGCATTCTTGTTATTGGCTAAAAGAAGGGAGATATCTGATTGGTTGCTGATCATTCCCTGTTTAAAAAAAAGCATTTGTGTGTCGAGCCAAGTCAGGGGAGTCTCAAAATTCACACACAAATGCAGTGAAGTTCACAGACCGCAAGCAGTTTGTAAATCAAGATATATGTGTGTGTGCATCAGAAATACATTTCTGAATCTTGTCCTGTGCATTTGTGAATCTTGAGTGCATTTGTAAATGTTGTTTGCATTTCTGAATTGTGTGTGTATTTCTGATTTTTGTGTGCATTTCTGAATTTTGTATGCATTTGTGAATCTTCTGTGCTTTTTAAATTTTGTGTGTGCATTTGTGAATTTTGTGCGCATTTGTGCATCTTGTGTGTGTATTTATGAATCATGTGTGTGCATCTATGAATCCTGTGTGTGCATATGTGAATGTAGTGTGTGCATTTATCTTTATTGAGACTCTTCTGGCTCCATATTTTTCACTGTAATGGAGACCTAGAACATTACAGTTTAATTCAGGGTCACATCATTTTCAGACTCAAACTTCATATGTCTAATTCAACTAATTACTGCACCAAAATTACATTTCAACCATGCACAACTGATCACTTGGCTCTCTTTGAGTAAAGAATTTTCATTTTCAACTCATTTTTATGGTTGAGAGGTTAGTTAGTGAATGCACTGCGGCCAACTGATAAATTATGCTTTACTAAATTAGAGGTTTTAAAAATTGCTTTAGGAAAATAGGCTCTTATTTCATACCCGAGCACAGATGGTGTCAACCAGAATGAGAACTGGAAAATAAAACTCAACTCAGAATGGAATTAAATATGCTACACAGAGTGCCGGTGTTTATTAGCTATAACAGTCTGATCACACGCTTCATTACAAAATCATGCACTTCTTTTATTGCAGTTAGATAATTATTGTTACATATCATGTATAGAAAAATACATAGATATTTGCTTTTTTCTTTAATATTGCTCATCATTATTTTTACATGACATGAGATTTTTCTATTATTCTCTATACAGTACTATAGTACAATAAGAACTATAATCATGCACCATTGTATTTACGTTCATGTAAATATATGAATAGTATTACCAGGGTACCATGTCCAAAAAATATGATATTTCTGGAGGCGGCAAAACACATCCTCCCTTTCAGCAGATTAACTGTGCTTCTCAATACAATACTTTATTTTCAGATAAATTGGTTTTCTAAAGGCTTCTGATCATTTGGAGGCAATAAGACACTTTGCTCAGGTGAGGCTGTAGTAGGGGAAAAATTTCTAATAAAGTGTGAAATTTAGCATGGATTTGATACTACTTTGCAAATTCCTCTTTGTTTGTTAAACAAATGCTGATATCACAGTATTAAAAAGGCATTGAGGTTTAACACGATTTGTGGTTTAAAAATGAAATAAAGCCCAAGCCGGCACAGCTTTATTGCAGAGAGAGGAAATTGTGCTCTCCTATCCCCTCGCAGTTCATTTGCAGTCATTCTCCACAAAATCAATTTTCAATTTCCTCCATGGGAAAGCACCTTGCTGCACGCGGCAACAGCCATGCTATTTGCGCTTCATTAGCCTAGCCCTACATTAGTTTTTTTTTTTTTTTTTTTTTTTTTTTTTAGATTGTGTACTTTAAGAGCAATTCTGAAATTTTTCACAGCTAACGTTGCGTTACTTAAGTTAATGTCCACTGGGCGATGTTTCGCATGGGTTCTGAATTTCACTTAGTGCCAAAGTAATGTTAGCTAATGTTTTAGCCTAGAGTGCAATATACAAGCATTTACCTCTATGTGTTCGATGCCTTTAAAGGGCTGTTTATTAAAGGTGAGTATCAATGGCTGTGACATGAATTGTTCCAATCTAATGTGCATTTGACATTTTGTAACATAAGCATGCAAATAAACATGGTAAGTAAGTAGTGACTAATGAGATGCTTTTATTGAAGTGACTTGCAGTATAATTATTAAAAGCAGAAACTCAATAAAAGAAATGGAAGTTGAAAGTTTGTATCACCTTGAGAACACTATCCATTAGCATTGCTCTCCGTGGCTCATATTTGATGAATGTCATGTAACTGATCACAATACAGTATGTGAAAACGCTTTGCAGCAGACTGCCAAAATAGCCGAATGTTTGCATATTTATATTTTTCATTTTCATTTTTTAAGAATGTAAGAGCTCTTTGTGCCTTTGACACTCTGTCAAGTCTGCTGTTGATAATTGCTTTGAAATAGGTGGGAAAAGGCTCTGAAAGACACTTGGTTTTCAGGAGGTAATTGAGAGTCTTTCTCTGTTCTAAGACACTGAATTGGCAAGAACAAAACTGCACAGATGAGTCCTGATAGTCTATTCAAGTGGGAACATGAAATGGCTTAAAGAAAGGTTATATTTCTGGTAAAGACATAAGGCTGCTTGTAGAAAGAAGAGTCATGTATACAATGTATTTAGAAGTCAGGCTGATTTGAATCAAATTAATTACATGATATGCTGATTAATTAGTCAAATCACAATTGCGTTTGCAAATATTTGCAGAGAAAGAAATGAAATTAATTAAAAAAGATTACATTATTGTGGATTATTCATTAAAAATATATATTACGAAAAGCTTTAAAAGATGATTTATTGTTTTATTTTCCATATCTGTTGGCTTTTTTCAGAGGTTTTGTACATCTTGAAATGCATATCCCCCTAAAAATGTTGGATTTTTTGACCTGAACTGACATGTAGCGATTATTATCAGCATCAGCAATAGATAATAAAAGTAAAGAATAATAATAAAAAAAAAAACCTAGACAGAAAATGTCAAATACAAAGCTGTTTGCTGTGAATGAAAGAAAGCAAGAGAGAGACATTGACAAAAATGTTCTGTAAATAATAGAGATGCATGTACCCCCTCCTGCATGTATGTTTGCACGATTCCGTATGCTGGCATCCCTTGTTTTATTATTTTTATAGAGATAAATCAGCCTCTTTGAGCAGAACCTCTAGGCTGCCTCATTTAGGTGCCGTTGGTACCACTTTGCTGTGGAAAGCAGCAGAAGACAACAAAAGAGAAGTTCTTAATCCAGAGAAAGCCTGTTGTCTTGCTTTGGAGTGGAACAGAGTGAGACATTTTTGGCACATTCTGGGGAGACGCTGCTACATTCTCAAACGCTGACTAAAATAAGCCTGCTGTGGGACTGAAAGATATGTTTTGAGTTTAACATAAGTGAAGCTTTATAAACATTCATAGCAGAATTTTGATAATCATGGACACTCATTTTGGATGAATTTTCTGGTGCATCTTACTTAAAAAAATGTGGTTGCCATAATTCACTTGGAAGTAAAAATGTGTGCATAAGAATACAGAGGCACAAATATGTTTTTTTCTTTTCTTGGTAAGCCAGTAACTTGCTTCAAAACTGTTTGGATTCAGCTTTTTTGTTTGAGTCCTAGCAATGGCGCATTTCTGGTCTTTTTGCCCTATCATGCAAGAGCAGTGACGTAGTGTCTGGGTATGCAGGGTATGCACGTGCAAATGGCAATTTATTTATTTATTTTTTTTTTGCATATGGGCACGGGACTGACTTGCTACACCACTGTGCAAGAGCTGTCGGCTCCATGACACTGAAGTTGAAAGACTGGATGCAACTTTACCCAGACAAGGTCAGTAAGTGATTCTATCAAACTAGTCTGATGCTAACAATTATAATCCTTCCGTTTGAAAGGCTTTAATGTTTGTCGTCTGGCCCTGATTTCCTTTCTAAATGCCTGTCTGTAGACACTTGAGAGTATACACATAGTGCATATGTCTATATAATCTTCAGATATCAAATTTCCTTTAGATGAAAAAGAAAAAACTTGACTGAAGCTTTAAAAATCCAGAACAAACAGAATCATTCAGACATTACAGAAATACTATAAATGAAAAACACCTTTTTTAAAAGGAAGGTTCTGGCTTCAGTTGCATTTAGTTACATTAGTTCCTTCCTCTTTATCCAAAGCAATTTATGTTCAAATTCAACCAGCTGATATCTGAAGAGCACAGTAAAGCAAAGTGTCTTTGTAAGAGCCTCAAAGGCCACTGAATGGTAAGTGTATTAATTTAATTTGATAGATTTGTGGTTCGCTGGTACAATTAAAACCAGGTGATGTGCGCGACTAAAGATCCCAGCCTTTGTGAGCATTTTCCGGAGGATCAGAGAAGGCACAGGCTGATCTTGGACCTGTCAGCCGAGCTACGCCATCAGCATTTTTCATTTATCTTTAATGGGCTCTCGCTGACACAGGTCCTGTCAGATCTGACTTCTCAGCTCAGTATTAGCTCAGCCACACTGTTTCAAAGAGAAGCAGGACCTGGTGTGTTTGATCAGGCCTGTCAGTCTGTCAGTACACAAGTGATGCAGGGCTGGACCAGGAGCGAGTTCAGAGGATGTGAGAGGAGTCAGACCTTCACCAGCCTGACCAAGCAGAAATTCAGAAAAAACTCCAAACAGTAGTGGACATCCCTATTTTTTACCTGTTTTACCTGTCATACCTGTAGTAGTTTTACAGCATATGGTTATTTATGTGTCTTCTAGCAGTTTTTGACATAATTTATTTAATAAATAAGCACTGCATTAAAGATGCACTTGAGGTGAGGAATATTCAGTAGTGAAATATTAGTAATTTAGATTTTGATCTATTCATCCATCCATCCATCCATAATAGCATGTAATGACCAGTCTAAAATTTCACTTTATCTGAATCAACAGAAATAACATTTCAATTGATGAAAAATGTATTGAGTGCAAAATTAAAACCAATTTTTTTTTGACAATTTTCATATTAGTTTTTAAATAGTTGAATATTTTAGCTTATAACTATAAACTGGCCTATATTCACCAGACAAATTTCGACCACTCAATAAGGTCAAGGGTTGGCTGGTTACCAATGGGCCAGTTATTCCCTGCTGGTTGTCATTTTATTATAATTTGTAATGCTTTTATATCTGTTAGGATATGTATCATGCATCACAGGGGCCGTTTACACAACAACGTTTTCAGACAAAAATGGGAAGCTTTTTATGTGTTCTGCCTGTTCGTTTACACATGTAAACATCCAAAACGTGAATCTTTGAAAACGAAGATATCATGCGCGAGCGTGGTACATGTATGTGTTAGGTATGTAGACATGCACAGTACTTGTTCATTTTAAAGGTGAGTGCGAACAAACATACACAACAATGGCGGAGTACATGGTACTGATGTTGCTCAAGAGTGTGCTAACACTTCTTCAGCAAAGTGTGGATTTACTTCACCAATACTACAACTAACAGCAGAGACGCATCATATACAATATATAATCGTCACTTCCCTACAGTTACAAAGTGATGGCACCAACTACTGTACAGCATTTTTAGCCGTTTTCGTGGATATGTGTAAAAACAAATCGTTTTGAAAACGCAAGAGAAACACCTTTCCATTTTTGACGACATCGTTGTCGTGTAAACGTAGCCTCAGAATTATTTCAACCTTGCAGTGTCACATAAACCTGTAATCACACGCCCATCTCTGTTCGAAATCCATTAGCAAACAAAAGCAAACAGTTAAACCATTTCACTTAAGCAATGGAACATAAACCTCACAAATACTCCCCATCCAACTCGATCCCTAGGAGCCGGCTACTTGAATCGTTTTCATGCTTCAGAATGCATTGTACAGCAGTTCCCAACAGCTCAATAACTCTGCAATCTTGCCAGCTAATAAATATTTTGTTAAGAAGCAAAAAGTTCAGGAACTTGGTAAAATAATCATTGGCATGCTGCAAAAAAGTGAGTGATGCCAGTCTCATGAAAATACATGAACCCATCACGCATCTTCTCCCAAGAATAAACTCGTCTTGTAGTGCCTGGGAGAATGGACCTCGGTTTCCGAGCTGCTGTTGCCACATAAATCCTGTCTGACATTCATAATTTATTATTTAAAACCTAGCAGTTACAATTACAGCCTGGATAACGCCATTCTAAAAGTGCGTTCTTTCTTCAAAACTGCTGAAATTAGTTGTTAACCATATTTCAAACTCCAGTCATACTTTAAAGAACTGAAACTACGGTTGTTTGAAAAAGTAGTTAGATGAAATACAAGCTACTAAAGAAACATTGTTATATATATACATTGTGAAGCTAGGGAGATGAATCTTACCTCTTTTTTTCTCCTGTGAAACAAAAGATGAGATATTTTGAAATGAAATCTTTCCTTTAGCTTTGACTCTAATGACTCTAAAAGGATAATTCTGTCCATTTTGGGAACAGCATCATTTGGTTAATTTAAAAGAAGCAGAAAAATGATCAATTATCAATTCACTGGTCCTGTTTCAACTATAACTCAACTTCAGATGAGCTATATAGGACTCAAGTCATAAGAACTATTTATGGGGCTTAAAAGACTTTCTTTTGTCATGTTGTCAAGTTTTTTTACACTCATTTTGTGTTCAACAGGAAAAATTGTGATGCAGGTTTGGAACGAAATGAGAGTGGATGAGTTGTATTTTTAGATTATAACTATTCATTTAACTAAACTAAAAATATCAAATGCATTTCCTGAAATACTCTTGTTTATGTACCACTTGATTGAAAATGAACCGTCTGATTCAATAAATATGAGAATATGACAGTTTAGGAGAGTGTGTTATTATTATAATAAATTAATACTTTTATTCAACAAGGATCAATTTAATTGATCAAAAATGGCTGTGCAGTAAATACATTTATGTTTATAAATACATACAATAGATTTCTGTTTCAAGTAAATGCTGATCTTTTGACCTTTCTATTTGTGAATGTCATAGTTTCCATAAAAATATTGATAATACAGATGATAATCAGAAATGTTTCTTGAGCAGTAAATCTGCATATAAGAATGATTTCTGAAGGATCATGTGACACTGAAGACTGGAGTAATGATGCTGAAAATTCAGCTGCGCATCACAGGAATAAATTATATTTTAAAATATATATTCAAATAGAAAACAGTTATTTTAAATTAAAGAAAAAAAAAAAAAAAAAAAAAAAATCAGCCTTGGTTAGCATAAGAGATGTCTTTTTAAAAACATAAAAAATAATGTACCGACCCCAGACTTTGCCCTGCTTGTGTACTTCAGTTATGAATGTAACTGTGTTTAGTAAGCAGCTTTGATTCATCAGCTGATCTTGCTCTTGTTTTTGTCTTCTACCCCTCTGGTTATGCAGTCGATCTTCACTGCTGTTCTGGCAGCTCCCTTCATATTTATAACTTTCACGATTTCCAACCTCCACACGGAAACCAATAACAGATTCAGCGGGAGAAGCCCATGATTCAAGTCCCTTTAATATTTTCTTATTACCCGTAGCGCTGGGGTGTCAGTGCTTAGAGATGAGGCCACTGGTTCCCTGACCTGGTTTGATGAAGTCACAAAGGACAGTGGGTGGCAGCAACCTCGCTTACTCAACGACACTGTGATGAAACCCGGCCTCCGAAAGCATCAGCGACTGGCAGATTTAAATGACATCAGAGCAGAGCGCTACTCGACGGACGCACTGCTCATTCTTCAAGGGCAGTGATGTGTGATGAGGAGAAGAAGAGGTGTGAGGAATTGCAGTGCTAAGAACACAGTAGAGGAGGATGTAGAGTCTCCATCCTCAGGAGAACAGACATCACCTCAGGTTCATGTGCTGCCTGTGTTTGTCATATTGAACTATATAAAGTTCAGACTCATAAAGAAGCACCAAATTGGTTTTGGCAAGGAAATAAGGATACTAGCCTTATGATGCCTTAAATGATTCTTTTAAATGCTGTGTTCTATTCAAAGTTGTATTACAGTGTACAGTTTTCCGCTCAGTGCTCATAAATGAAGCATAAAGAAACAATGTAAGGTAATTTGCTAGTCTTGAGGTAAAGGTGTTTAGGTAACTAATAAGTTAACGTTAAGTACTAAACGACTAAAACTAAAACTAAAACTGAAGAAAAAATAAAAACTAAAACTTAAAAGCATAAAATATAAAGGTTGTCTCAACAACTAACTGAAATTAGTGAAATAACTAAATTAAGTTTTATGCATTAAAATGACAAAAATAAATAAATAAATAAATAAATAAAAATAACAAAAGTGCATAGCATTCAAATGTAAATTATGAAATTAAAATGTTAGAATTTTATTTGTTCACAATTAATAGATTTCATTTTGAAAATTAAAACTTAAAAGCTAATAAAAATTATTAATGAATACCATAATAGCATATAAATAAAATCTCAGTGATTGTCATATTTTATCACTAGAAAATTTGGCACAGCAAAAAGTTGTTAATGCTTTTCTGTTCTTCAACCAATCCATAATGATGAGATGTTTGCGAATATACAAAAGAAAAACAGCTAAATAATTAATTTGCCATAAAGATGACTGTATATGTCATGGGTAGTGTATGGTCATCTGGCCATTAAAGGGGGGGTGAAATGCTCGTTTTCACTCAATATCCTGTTAATCTTGAGCACCTATAGAGTAGTACTGCATCCTTCATAACTCCAAAAAGTCTTTATTTTTATTATATTTATAAGAGAAAGATAGTCTGTACCGATTTTTCCCGGAAAAACACGAGCGCCTGGAGGCGTGACGTGTGGGCGGAGCTAAAGAATCACGAGCGCCAGTTGCGTTGAGAGCGTTTGGAAGCTGTGACAGCTGTGAAGGCTGAAACTGAACGAGAGCAGCAGCAGCAAGGATTCGCTCCGAGCGGGGCTCGAACCCGGGTCTCCGATGGGAGGCGGACGCACTAACAAGGAGGCAGAGATATTTGAAGCAGTTTTACTCACCGCCTGCGGTTCCAACACACAATCGTGACCCTTTTTCGTTGGGATTGCATCATCCTTAAGAAATAAACGATACGCAAATCCGGCGTCAAACTGGCCCTTGTTTGTAAAACAAGCATCTTCGAAATGCAGGGAACAAACACAAACACTTGCACAACTCCGTTGATGCTCTGTAAAAATAAACTCCATCCACTGGTCCCTTAATGCTGTTTTTTCTTTAGTAATCTGTGCAGGGTTGTCTTGCCCTGGCAACCAAAAACACACTCCTTTTGTGACATTTCGTGACGCTCTCGCTCTGATCAGTGATTGTCTGTGCACAGCCTCTGTCTGCTCTGCTATACAGGAGCGCGCGCTCTTCCGGCAGAAGTGCCCTTAGGACCCATATAAGGAAATTCCGCTCCATCTAACGTCACACAGAGCCATACTCGAAAAAAACTTTCCGAAACTTGTGACAAACCGGAAAGAGTATTTTTGGAACAGAAATACTCCTTCAAACGTACAACTTAATTTTTGAAACTTTGTCCATGTTTAGCATGGGAATCCAACTCTTTAACAGTGTAAAAAACTCAGTATGCATGAAATAGCATTTCACCACCCCTTTAATGCAAAATAAACCCCATCAGGGTGATCTTGCTGAATGCATCCCTGCTATTACATGCTACCTATTAATTATTAAAACCAAAGTAAAATGACCTCAATATGTAAGAAGAAAGAGACTCTAGAGTAATACAAGAGGCATACTATGGAGGAAACATTCAAATATGTAGTTTACCAAAGTATATATTTAATAAAACAATGCAAAATTTAGTTTCATCCCCTTTTTAGGCTGCCGCAAAATGATGTGTGCATGAATAACTGTAATTGGATCTTCTTTGAGACCTTTAGGAGGCTAGAATTCCATCTAGTCACTTTGCAACCGTCAACCTTTCAACACAAATATTTCATCATCAGTTTTTGGAGCGCCACAAAACAAGCCGCGTGTATTTACACAATTAAATTAGCACGTCCGTCTTCAAGAGGCAATTACTTAGGGAATGGTAATGTCTGGCAAAGTTGTTGCCTAATCATAGAAGATGCATCACGCCTCGCATCAGACGCTGACCTTCACAGTTGGCTTGCGTGACTTAAAATTAATCACAAAAGATTGCGTTCAAAGAAAATTGCTATCTTGTGGCACATGCAATTATCATGTTGCATAACCATTATCATAGTGACCTTATACAACGTGGTAAAATGCGGCTCTTGTCGGCTTTTATTGGAGGTGTGAAAAGCTCACCACAGCCACCGTGTAATTGTGTGTATGCTTATACAATGTGCCTCTTACACACTGGACCAAAGACTGTATATCGGGAAAGCACGAACCTTTGCAGTTTTGCAAAATTACATTGTGCTTCTTGCTGTCTAACCCCCGTTATTGGCCCTGTTGGAGGAATAGCAAATAATGACAGAAATGTACTGAGAAATGATACTATTAGAGAGAATCTGGGCCGTGCTGTTTAGAGTTATCCGAGCCGCCGAGGAAGAGGGATTGGAGCTTGGCTTTGAATTGCCTGGACATGTGTGATTGGCAATCAGACCTGGTCCAGCTGTCTCTTTTGTTGTAATGTCTGTAATGTGGGTTCAAGCCAAGGTGTTGTTGCCCAGAGACTTCAGTAATATGATGATGATGATGATGATGATCAACTTTATTCTGCAGTGAGCTGGATACAAGAACATCGGCCTTGCCACAGTGATTGTCTGTATTTACAGCATCCCTACATTGTCTATTCCGATGATCTTATCCAGCAATGTCCAGTGCTGGAGCAGCAAAACTTTAGGGTCGGTAAGATTTTCTATTGTTTTTGAAGGAAGTCGCTTATACTCACTGAGGCTGCATTTATGGTATCAAAAATGCAGTAAAAACTGTAATATTGTGAAATAACTGTAAATGTCTTTTCTGTTTTTGATTACTTATGATCTTTTTACTTTTGATCAATTAACTACGTCCTAATTGAATATTATCATTTATTTCTTAAAAAAACTGAGTAAATACTTTTAAATGGTTGCGCATAATTGTGTAATTACAAAATACGTATTTTTTTATTTTGTCTAGTTCAGTATGACTAAAACCAGTTCCAGTTTGAACATACTCAAAGAGATTTTACTTTACTTTTTTTGTTTTGCTTCAAATAAAAATCCAACACTGCTTTTATTTAGTTATTTAGTTTCTTAACATCACCTAGCACACAACAACATTTTCTCTATCCAGCTTTTTTTTCTGTTTTTGAGCCATTTCTAACCTGTCTTTTTCCAGTTTATTTTCTCTCTCCGTCACCTTCAATCTACTGTACATGTCTCTCCTACTCTCCTTTGTCCCATGTGGCCTCTCCTTACCCAGCCTGCCCCAGTCTGTCACTCTCAGGAACCAATAAAAAAATCAGAAATATTCCCCTCGCTCTCTCTCTCTCTGCCCTCCTCGTAGCTGTTTCTGAATCCGCTGGCTGACCTCCACTTGTATCAGAATCTGCCACCATCTGCAAGACCTGCAGCCTCTCAGTCCTACAGTCATGCGCCGCCTACCTCTGAGCGTCTCCAAACAGCCCTGACTGTCTGCCAAGACCCTCCGCCAACACCAGAGCCTGACAGACAGGGACACCTCCATCTCTCTGACCGCCTTCCCTGCTTTCAAGGTCGGAGAGAGGGGAAAAATCTCTGTACTTGACCCAAATTGCTCGCCATCTCGTGCCACTCGGCGTAATGTTGTCATTATGTGCCAAATGGGTAACCTTGACAAATTAAATGTGTAATTCCCAGTGGATGCGTGCTTCCTTGTTGCGAGCCCAGATTTAGAATTGAATTTGAAATGACTGACATTAAGGGATTGGCAGAGGGAGGATTCCAAAGTGTCTTACAAATGACTCCGAACACATTGCCATTCATAAAGTCATTTTACAGGCTGTCTAATGAATTCTACTCTGTCATGGCTTTAACTGTAAGTCCTAATGCATTTGTATTGTGCTTTTTCCAACAAAAAAATAAAAATAAAAATACCCTAAAGTATTAAACATTGGGGTGCAACTCCTCCACATTGTTCTCTGGATAAGAACTTCAAATCATAAGATGGAATATTAAAAGCAAGCAAGCAGCCAGAACACACTAGAACTGTGGAAGCCAGTAACTGTTGTTCTGATTTTGGTTTAGTGTACTGAATGACAGACACAGGTGATCTAATCATACTAACTTGATCATTGCCGGGGCATTTGTGTTCACGTCACGACCATCAGTTCATTATACTGGATAAGGTTGCAGTCTGTGCCAACCAGCCTGGCTCTTGTCTCATGCCATCATGTCAAGTCATAAGTGTTTTAGTTTTTATCCTTTTTATGTTTTGGCAAGAAGTAACTTATGCTTAGCAATGCTGAATTTATTTGATCAAAATTACAGTGTAAAATTTTTTAAATTGAGAAAAATGATTCCAGTTTAAAATAACTACTTTTTATTTGAATATTTTTAAAATATAATTTATTCCTGTGATCCAAAGCTGCATCAACATAATTCCTTCAATCTCTAGTGTCACATTATCCTTCAGAAATCATTCTTATATGAAGATTTACTGCTCAAGAAACATTTCTGATTATCAATGTTGGAAACAGCGTTGGTGCTTTATACTGTGGAAACTGTGATACGTTTTTATTCTTTGATAATAGAAAGTTAAAAATAAAACAGCAGTATTTATTTGAAACTAAAATACATGTTTTATATATAGTGTTTACAGTCACTTTTAATAAATTGAATACATTCTTGCTAAATAAAAGCATTAATTTCTTTAAAGAAAAAAATATATATATGTGCAGACAGATAAGCATCATTACATTCAGATTTTAAATAAATACATTTTTACAGGAAGCTGATCTTTCCATGCAGTCTTAAAGCAATCACCTCGCAGATATGTTCTCAAATCTGCACTGACATACTATCATCTTGTTAAAGGTTAATTCAGTTGTGATCATTTAGTCAATTTTTCTTCATCTGTCAGTCCAGTAATCTATAATTAAAGCAACACAGTGCAATCAACCGCAATTCCACATGTGATTTTCAATGAGATCAAAGCATCAATTTCTTGATGTTTCCCAGCCTCCCCGAGCGGCTCACACAGCGGTGCAGTCCAATCTTCTGACAGCCTTGGGTGAGCTTTACTTTGACTGAGACCACTGGCAGCAGCTCTCCATAGATTCCTCACATATACCACAGGTGTAAAATAATAATGTTTATAAACAGTGTTAATAATTCATCAGTGCTGACCTGCCTCGCAATGGCCTTGCTGTGAGAAGGGGATTAATAATTTGTGGATGTGAGAGAGAAGCCTGCCGGCGGACAGAATTGACTGACAAATGCTATGAAATGATCGGTGTGACAGACAGGCCGGAGAACCAGGCCACTTCAACCTTCTAGTGATGGAGCAACCACCATTACAGCAGCCCATGGCTGTAGAGATGCATTTTTAACCTCTTTGGAGCCTTGGAAAAGGACTGAAACTAGATTTTTTCTTTTTTATATAGTTTCAAAGAACCAAAATTACAAATTCTCAAAGCTAAATAGCTATAATAATTTTTTAACACATGCATATAGTCTTTTTCATGTTTTAGAAAGAAGTCTCTTATGCTCACCACCGTTTAGTTGATTTGTTTTGTAGTAATAATTACTGGAATTTCTTATTCAATGTATAGAAAGGTCAAAAGAACAGAGTTTTCAGTAAACAAAATTTACTTAGAGAAATATTCTATTTTTTCTTGGCATGTTTGTTTATATGGCACATTTCATACACAATGTTTAATTCATAGTGCTTTACATAAAATAAATTTAAATAATTGTGAAAGATGTCAAAAATAAAACTTTAACTGGAATTTAAAAACTTTTAAAATTATTTTAAAATGTACTTTTGTTTCTAAGTCAAAAAGTCATTATTCACTGAAAACTGCGGTCGAATGAAAATTTCACCGAACTATTGCTTTAATTAGAATCGAAGTGTGCTTGTTTCTCTTGGTGCTGTGAAATTAGCATTTAAGCACTAACACTACAAGCTTTTCTGTTTGAAGAACAATCTTTGCCTTTTCCCTTAAACAAGCTTTTCCAGCACATGAAGGAGCGTAATTGCTTTGTTGTTTGTGAAATAGCAAGAATAATCATAATGGTTAGTCCACAATACAACGGATGCTTCACCTATTAGCCCACGCGACATGCTAACAACACAGTGTTTATTCAAGGATTACATCTCAAAACACATTTTGTCCAGGGGTTATTTTTAAATTCTTGTCAAAATTACTTTTTCAAGAGTAATTCAGCTCCTACTGAGCCCTTGTGGAAAATGAGGACAATTACTTTAGTGTGAAAATTACCCATTAGCCATTGCTAATTTGAATACAGTGGCTTTACTACACCTTATACTAAGTTTGTCCTTAATGCTTTTCAATAAGACATAGAAGACATAGTTACTGAAGTCATAAACTAGAGCAAGTCGTTGTGCTGTTTTCCATCAGACATTCTCTTCTCGTATATACTGTATATGACATCAAAGCCCGCGGCGGCAGGTTATTTCTGTACTTGGCAGTCTGGAGTGGATCTCAGAAGACTCGTCTGTCTTTATACGAGTCTCTGCTGCAGCCTGGGCCTTGACTGCTTAAAGAAGCACCTTCACCCTTTTGAGTTCTCATTGTCTTTGATGTTGGTCTTGTACAGGTGGGCATGAGGGCCGAGGAGATGAACAAAGTATACTGAGAGCACGGCCCACGTAATGGCCTTGTGTCTATCAAAACTTTCAATATATACTTCTTAGGGTTTTAAACTGTTTTTTTTTTTCTTGACTTTGTTAGATATTGTGGTACATTATATGTAATATGCAAACGTTATAAACAGCAGTGTTGCCTTTTGTCATTGTCATAATGCATTGTTTTCTATTTGTCTAGAAATATTTTTTTTTTATTTTTTTTTGCTGTCCATCTCTGCAAACAAGAAATGTTCTCAGAACTTTGGATAACATTCTGGCAAGGTTTTCAGAGTTATGAACAAAGATTCTTCCAGTAACGTTAATAGAATGTTTGTTCTAAGTTATGCTGTTTTAAATAATGTTCTCAAAAACATTATTTATACAATGTTAACTTTTTGAGTTGGACATTCGTGAGATTTTTAAAAATGTTACTTATTGTTTTAGAACATGTTTAGTTTGCATTGAGAAGACATTTAGTTTGCAAAACGTTTATATAACCAAAATAAATAAATAAATTAATTAAATTAAAATTAAATAAAAACATTGACATTTTGAACATTTCTGATAACATTCAGAAATAAGTTTTTCATAAATTAATGGGAATGTTAGCAAAACATTGTTAGAAAACATATTTTGTTAGCATGGAATCAAAGTCAAATCAAGCCACTTTTATTTATATAGTGCTTTTAACAATACAGATAGTGTTAAAGCAGCTTTACAGTATTAAATAGGAAAATAGTGTGTCAATAATGTAAAAGGACAACAGTAACCACTACATTTTCAGTTAAATGCAGTTCATCATTGAATTCAGTGATATCTTCATACAGCTCAGTTCAGTTTAAATATGACCTGTGCAAGTCAACAGTATTGCTGACAATGTCCCCAACTAGGCAAGCCAGAGGCGACAGCAATGGAATGGAGAAAGGAAACATGGGGTAAACCAAGTGTAGTTGGGCATTGTGGTTTTAGGAGCAGTTCTCCTCTGACCAGACGAACCAGCTGTAGTTCCAGAAAAGTCAGCTTGTGTGGAGGACTCATCTGGATCCTGTGGTCTTGTCCCGATGGTCGTCTAACAACAGGGGGGTTGTCTCTGGGGCTCATGTAGTTGTTCTGGTATCTGGACTGGTCTGGATACGTACTGGATGCAGGTGACTGCAGTGACCATCTGATATGGATACAGACTGGATCTGGTGGCTATGGTGACCTCGGAATAAGAAAGAAACAGACTAATATTAGCGTAGATGCCATTCTTCTATTGATGTAACAAGTACATTGGTTGTTATGGGAAGTGTTCCCGGATCCAACTGACCTAATTAATGCAGCCTAACAATCCTTTGATAGATTCAATTGTTAGAAATGTGTCAGTGTGTTATGTGTAAGCCAGGTTAAAGAGATGGGTCTTTAATCTAGATTTAAACTGTCAGTGTGTGTCTGCCTCTCGAACAATGTTAGGTAGATTATTCCAGAGTTTGGGTGCTAAATAGGCAAAGTATCTGCTGACCGCAGTTCATTTTGATATCCTCGGTATTATCAAATTGCCAGAGTTTTAATGCCAGAGTTAACACATTAATTAAAATTTCTACATTTGACATTGAAAGCATAGGTCATAATTTAGATATATTTTTCATATGGGAAAAATGCAGTTTTACAAATGTTAGAAATGTGGCTTTCAAAGGAAAGATTGCTATCAAATAGCATACCTAGTTTCCTAACTGATGATGAAGAATTGACAGAGCAGCCATCAATTGTTAGGCAGTGTTCTATGTCATTTCATGCAGAGGTTTTAGGTCTGATAATGAACACCTGTTTTTTTTCCAGAATTTAGCAGTAAGAAGTTTTCCAAATTGATATGTTTCGCTGGGCCCTGAAGAAATATAAGGCTGAGTATTATCAGCATAACAGTGAAAGCTAACACCATGTTTCCTGATGATATCTCCTAAGGGTATTGTACTCCATTTTGCGCTTGTGATACCTCTCCATTCACTGCTACGAATTGTCAGATAGTTATGATTTGAACCATGCAAATGCACTTCCAATAACACCAACAAAGTTTTCTAGTCTACAACTAGGGGTTAAGTGTCTTTCTCAGGGACACATTGGTGTCTCACAGTGGACTCAAACACGGGTCTCTCACACCAAAGGCATGTGTCTTATCCACTGCACCAACACCACCCCAAAACATGATGTAAATAGCATACATGTTGTTGGTTTAGATGATTTAACAAGTTTATGCAATTCTTCCTCTCCCATAGTAAAGAATGAATGAAATCATTCCTCGGGGGATCTATTGCACACCTCTCCGTGGATCTGACGCAATACTGTAACTGATAGCTGCATGTTTACAATTTTATCTCTAATAGTATTGATCTTGGAAGTAGTTTCATAAAGTCATTACTGCTGTGCTGTTGGGAAACGTCAATACCTGTTGATGCTTTATTTTTCATTGTGTGTGTGCGCGTATGTTTGTTCACTAATCACTGCAGTGTGTGTGCACTTGGATGGGTTAAATGCGGAGCACAAATTCCGACTATAGGACACCATTCTGGATAAAAGAGCCAATCACTAATTAGTAAAGTCATCACATTCTTGTAGAGTCTGTCGTTAGAAGTTCTCCTTGCTATAGAAACAATCAGTGTCCTGAGACACGTTTAAGACTGCACATGCTTATTGACTGGTCTAGCCTAAAAAATGTGCTATTTGAGCATAAAAAATGAAATTTAACTGTAAAATCAGTCAACAGTTTTAAAGAATTTAATATTTCCCCTTTCAAAGAAATAGGAACTGCACTTGCATGACTGGAATAGTTCAATGATGGCTGCTGAGTGAAATGACTTGGCTTTAAGCGACTTTTGTGGTGTGCTGCAGTATGAAATTTCTAATGGAATGATTAAATGAAAGGAAATCCTGAAATGTTCAGGCACAAATGGCACCGTTTTGTCAGAATGACCCCATAACAGTTTAGTTTCCTCAGTGTCTGTAGGTCTCTAAAGCGATGCAGATGCTCAGCTGTCATTACTAGAGGCAGATGGATCGTAAGTGAAATGACAAACAGAAATTCAGTGCTTCAGGAAAGTTGCTGTTCAACATTTTGGTCCCTTTATTAATGTTATCACAATTCCAAGCAACAGAACCACCATGGTCATGAAATCACCAGCTCTATATATCACTTTGCTAGACAAATAAATGATAAATAATCATTGAAAATAAGTAAAAATACAATAAGTGGAGTAAATCATAAAAGCAGGCAGTGAATTCATGAAAATTAAAAAAGACAGTTCCCAAAAGAAAATACAAATAAAAAAAGAGTAAGTGCCGTAACCTTGTGTGATGGCTGGTTTTCAGTGAAACATTCATATATTCTTCTAAAAAATACAGTTCAGAAGCTCAGAAACAGATATCACAGTCATATCACAGTTTTCGTGCAAAACTCTTGGATTTACAATTAAATTCACTAGCTCTTATCACACTGAAAAATGCAGAAGCCCAGTTTCAGAAAGCTTGAGGAGTTTGAATAGGTTCTCAACCAAACTGGGGTTTAGAAAAGAGTCGCCACATTGTTCATGATATGCAATTTGTCTGTAGTTTGGTGGTAGTCCTTCTATTTAATGTGAGAAATTGGCACTTCAAATCAAATGATGCAACGGGATTACAAATACATACCAATACTTTGGGGGTGAATCTCACAAAGAAATGCCCAAAACATATTTAAAAAAATATATAATTTGTATGTATTTATTTATTTATTTTCTAAGGAGCCACACATGTAAGAAAAAATTAATAAATTGTGTGCACGATTTACTAATTTGTTCCCTCAATGTACTAAAATGTGCACACAATTATTATTTTGTTCCCTCGATTAGTTAATTTGTTCCCTTCATTTGCTAAATCGTTCCTTCGATTTGCTAAATCATGCACACACTTTACTAATTCATTCTCTTGATTTATAAATCGTGTGCAGGATTTAGTAAATAGAGGGAACGAAATAGTAAATCGTGCACACAATTTATAAATTGAGGGAACCAAATAGTAAATCGTGCACACAATTTATAAATTGAGGGAACAAATTAGTAAATCGTGCACACAATTTAGCTTAATAGGAAACTAATTAGCAAATCGTGTGCACAATTTATAAATCGAGGGAACGAAATAAGAAATCGTGCGCACAATTTATAAATCGAGGGAACCAAATAGTAAATCGTTCGCACAATTTATAAATTGAGGGAACAAATTAGTAAATCGTGCACCCAATTTAGCCTAATAGGAAACTAATTAGTAAATTGTGCACGGAATTTATAAATCGAGGGAACGAAATAGTAAATCGTGCACACAATTTATAAATCGAGGGAACGAAATAGAAAATCGTGCACACAATTTATAAATCGAGGGAACGAAATAGAAAATCGTGCACACAATTTATAAATCGAGGGAACGAAATAGAAAATCGTGCACACAATTTATAAATCGATGGAATGAAATAGTAAATCGTGCACACAATTTATAAATCGAGGGAACAAAATAGTAAACCGTGCACACAATTTAGCCCAATAATTTATTCCAGCATGCCATGTGTGGGTTTCCGTAATTTTCTATTAAGCAAAAAAAAAAATATTGCGTTACAATTAACAATTAAGCAATTACTGGTCCGAAAATAGCCTCCATTTTCCTGATGCTAAGTATAATTTCTCATTATACAACAGTATATAATTATTTATGAGATTCACCCTTGGAGGTAAAAGACATATAAAGTGCAAATAACAAACAGAAATTACTTTAGATATATATTTAATCTTTAACATTCACTGCCTACATCAAAAAACCAAAACCGAAATGGCAACATCTATTTTTAGAAAGAACAAACACTAAAAGAAAAGACAGAACAGCAATAGAACAAATATTACCCAAAACGTCCAACCTTTGAAATATCTTTACGTTGGTCTGTAGGCGT
The DNA here is from genome assembly GCF_023724105.1 of Carassius gibelio. Lineage (NCBI taxonomy): Eukaryota > Metazoa > Chordata > Actinopteri > Cypriniformes > Cyprinidae > Carassius > Carassius gibelio. The sequence continues at coordinate 4,506,753 of NC_068401.1, read as the reverse complement.
GCGGCGCATGTGTATGAGAAAGCAAGCAGAGTGAAAACGCACCAAAGGGAGGAACCACAAAAATCATCAGATTAACAAAAATATCCTTCCTCGCGTTTCTCCGCAAATTCGCTTAAGCTTTGTTTTGATATTTTTGATTTTCTTTAAATCTGTACAGAGCTCAGGGAAAGTCTATTTGGTTATTCCCAGCTGGCATGTAGAAAGAAGCTTTTGTTTTTTCAATGTTGTTCTTTACATTGAAGGGTAACATTCAAGGCGTATAGCTAAAAAGGAATAGGACTGTACAAGATCACTTCACGGTCCAGGATACACGCTCTTATGCTGGACATTGACAGAAGAAGAAAGAAATGGCAAATAACGTTTTGTTTTATTTATACATTATTTTACAGCGAAGGGTTGAACTTTAGTTTCCTGTTCTCATCACAGAAGCTCAGAGGAATGACTGAGCGATGAGTCTGTGATGAGATGTCATTCTGAGGAAGCAGAGAAGATTGCTTTGCTTGTTTTTCTCCCTTCGTCACCTTTCCAACGTTCAGAAGGCATTCAAGCTCTCCAGAGCCACCTCATAACAGAATTTGTACTGCTCCTAAACAAAAAACAAAAACAGAATAGCAACAATGCATTAGCAGTTCAAAGGCAGACGCCACTCAGGGGAGATTTCCCTATAACCCCTGCATTAATAATGCAACCCCATCATTATACAGTCACTTTTATTAGAGGAAAAGCATCTGCTTATAATAGAGTAAGAGTCTCATCAGCCGTCTAGATGTCAGAGGCTTCCTGCGCCTTGCCTAGGTGCGTATGGCCATTAATGTCATTTTTATAATGCCACTTTTATTAAGTTTATTAACATTATGTTTGTTATAATGTCATGTTCATAATAGAGAGATTGCAAGCATAAATAGCAATGTCTAGCTCGTGGTTTATGAATTATAAATGAGTAGGAATCTAATAGTGAAATAAATTTTTTTTAAAAGACTGCACTCACAATTAGGAACTTCTAGCTGATTAAATGTTTTCAAAGTGAGTGCAAATAAAGAAATCACTGAAGAAATTTTTAATGAATTTATTAATAGATACATTTCTTTTCTAAACTAATGGCCAATGGTAACCTGATGTTAGTCCTATTTTGGTCCAGCATCATATCAGTTGCGCAGCTGTGGAGTTTTTCTCCAGCTGAGTGAGATGTTTGGAGTGCATTCGGAGGACAGATTTCTAATTGCACCTGCAACAGCCTCCTATTACACTCAAGACATTCTCTCAGAATTGTAGAAAGTGCAGCTGTGTGTCTCAGGGGTTTGAGGTGAACGAGTAATTACACTCCTTTTCTGTCTCAGAGTGATGAAGAGCAGCAGACATGCTGCCGAGACTCAAGGAACTGTTGCTTCAAGTGGAATCATTAAGACCACCAACAAGATTCCTGAAGATAGTGAGTATCTGAATATGTTAGCACTCAACAGCTTTCATCTGATCGAGAACTGAGAACGGTGAGGATGGAATCATATGGTGGTAAACAAAAAATAAAATGTTCCCCCTAGAGGAGATTTGAAATGATACCATCTGTAAATGACTAGCTAACAAGTGGCAATGTGTGTTAATGTGTGTGATGTAACTATAGCCAATTGATTAATATTATTATTTTAACCTTGTTTAAGGACTATTTTACCTTCCTATTTCCGCTAATTTTACAAATAGCTGACTCATTGTAACTAACAAAAAGTAACTTTAAAAGTAAATAGTAAAAAGTAACTTAATAGTAAAAAGTATCTTAACAACTACTTTGCCAAATATTTATAAGCAGCAAATTAGGAGTTCATCGAGGCAAAAGTCAGTTAATGGTTTGTTAATAGCAAGAATTGGACATAAAAATAAAGTGTGAACAAAAGTTCAAATTATTTATTTGAAATAGAAATCCATTATAACATTCTCTTTACTCTCACTTTTGATCAATTTATTGCATCCTTGCTGAATCTTACTGACACTAAACACAATATTATTAAAAAACACATAAATTTAATGGTAGCTCACCATTGTCTCCACCATGTTGGCTTTGTTGTTCCTCAGCGTCTTTACCGTGTGGAACACGTCCACGATGTTCTGCTGCTGGATCATCTCACAGATGCTACAGATGGCACAGAACGTCCCGCTGCGTCCTCCACCAGTCCTGAAGAGATCAACAACAATAAGGCACGAGAAACAAATCACACATCCCATAATGTCACAGATACGCAGAGTTAATATCCCATAAAATCACAGCTTGACTTGTGTTACATTTCTGGAGATCGCAGGCCTCTTGGCCCCAACCTTGAAGTGTATAATTTTATTTGTGTTGTTACAATAGCTTCTAATATCTCAGTTTAATGTGCAGCCATTCATAGTGTCATTTCCTCGAAAAACACAAATACTGATGGCACATTACGCATGGTTTAGAAGTATAGTCTTCATTCGGACTGAGATTACGAAAGTAAAAGGCTTGTATCTGAATCTGGATGTTTGCCTGAACCGAGGACATTGCAGAACTACTGGTAAATCAAATAACTACCACTCATCACGGGTCAGTTTTGTTTTACCTCTGATTAGTATCAGTACAATGACATGACACAATCAAGTAGAGAATTCTCTTCAAAGCGATTCATGCCGTTTGCAGAATGTTAGCATTACTGTGTCATTTTTTAATTATTTCTCTCGCGGAAACTGCTATGCATTCAACAGCTGAACTTTTTTGACAGTGATGGGAAAGTAATGAAGTTGTCAGATCTTTTATATCTCTCTGGCTTTAATTTGTGACACTGATAAGACTGTCCTTGGCTCAAAGGCTGTAGGGTTTTATCCTTTAGTTCTTTTAAAGCTGCAATTTTTACACAGTGCACACAGACTTGGATGAAAAGCTGTGAAATACACATCTTGAATGATCAAAATTTGCTTCATTAAACTCTTATTAGCTACAACAGACAGTGTCTTACACGTTAAAATCTATAGACAAATCAGTATGGCATTATTAAAGGTTAATTTATTACTAAAAATTATTAAAACAGTTCCCCCAAAAATGAGAATTTGAGATTGAGAATTTGTTGAAAATATACTCATCCCCAGGCCATCCTTAGTTTGATTCTTTATTGAAACAGATTAGGAGAAATTTAGCATTACATCAATTATTCACCACTTATTATCAGCTGTGAATGGGTGCCGTCAGAAAAAAAAATCACAAAAATCTACTAGTAATCCACACCACTCCAGTCCATCGGTTAATGTCTTGTGAAATGAAAGCTGCATGTTTTTAAGAAACAAATCCATCATTGAGACGTTTAAACTTCAAACCATAATGCGTAATCCATAATAAGGCTTGCTCCAATTAAAAAAGTCTATCCCCTGTTGTTCTCTCACAACAAAATCTAATAACATAATTGTTAAGAACTGTTTTTAACTGTTTTCACTTGTAAACAGTGCTTGATCTGTGTGTATTTCCCTCCAGATTCAGTCAAGACGACTTTTCCACTGGAGGATGGGTTATTATTGACGGAGGACTCATTTGAAGTTGAAAAACATCTTAATGATAGATTTCTTTCTTACAAACATACAGTTTTTGGCTTCATTGGATGTTAACTGATGATATGAAGTGGGGTGGATTACTTGTGGAATATTGTTATGTTTTTATTAGTTGTTTGGACTGTCATTCGGACGGCACCCATTCACTAAAGAGGATCCATTTGTGAGCAAGTAATGTAATGCTACATTTCTCTGAATCTGTTCCAATAAAGAAACAAACTCATCTCCATTTTGGATGGCCTGAGGAACTATTCCTTTGATTACATACAGTGTTCATTTAAGATGTCGGTAACACTTTAGTATAGGGAACAATTCTCACTATTAACTTGCTGCTTATTAGCATGCCTATTATTAACATATTGGCTGTTTATTAGCCACAAGACTGACCAAAGTGAAAACCAAAATGAAATACAGATAGACATTTTGAACATTCCTAAGAGTAATAAGACAAGGCCATAATACAATGTAATGAGAATATTAGTAGGCCAGGTTGAACAAGTGTGTTTTTAAAAGTGATGTGAAAATGTATAGGGAAGGTGCCATCCTAATCTCAGTCGACAGATTGTTCAACAACCGAGGCCCAACCACACTGATATACCACAATATACAGTATAAGAGTTGCAGTAATCTAATCGTCAAGTAATAAAAGTGTGGACAGCCATCTCTAATGCTGTAACATTTCAAATAGAAGGACAGAGGGATCTAGAGAAGGCTTCTTGAGAGGTGAAGTGACAGTAGCCACTTTAAGAGTAGCAGGAACACAGCCAGTTAATGTTAATTTAAAAAAAAGATGTCATGAGGACAAAAAGGTGGTTTAATATTAGCAATGATGTCTTTGAGTGATTGTAAGGAAATAGGTTCAAAAACAACCCAACAGGATGCCGAGAAAAAAGAGGGAGTTTAGTGTGGAGAGAACAGACTTTGGGTCTCAAATTAAAGTCAATGTCAAGTCAATGAAGTGTCTCAAGAAGATTTCTCAGAGCATCGGAGGCAACAGGCACTATAGGATTAATAAAATAATTAATAATTGTGTTTTTTTCTTTCTTTAAACAACTGAAATGAAATATGTAACAGATCATTTTTCCATTTGCGTTCGGCCTTTCTACTAGCTTGTCATTGGAGTCTAGTATCAGAATTTGTGCATATAAGGCTTGAACGGAGCAGTGACATCTAAAACATCGAGCCACTTAGATGTTGGTCAGTATCCAGGTCAGGTAACGGTAGATCCAGAGAGATGAAAACAAGACTCCATAAAACACTGATTCAAATTTGATCCAAACTTAGAAGAATAGTCCTGAGACAGCATTACAGCTTTCTCGGTAAAATTATATGACAGAGAAAATAAAATCTGCTTATGGTCAGAGAGCAGGAAATCAGATATCTCAATATCAGAAACAGCAAACCCATGAGAGAGTACAAGATCTAAAACATGGCACTGAACATGAGCAGAGTCCTTTATCCGTTGAACCAAAATAAAAGAGTCAAAAAGATTGGGAAACTCCTTCGATAATGGATTTGACTGACAGCAAACATGGATATTAAAATCGCCCACTAATAATGGTCATACTTTGTGGCAACATTGCAGACAAATTTTGTAAATCGTGGTATGAGGTCCTTTGCTGAGTGAGGAGGACAGTAAATCACCCCAATAAAACGGGACCATTCCAGTCGAGATGGAGAAGTTGACCTTCAAAACTGGCAAACACTTCCACTGAAACAAACCGACAGCGCTCAAGAAAAGAGTCTTTTAAAATAGTTACTAGTCCACCTCCTTTTCTGGTCGGGTGGGCAGAATTAAAAAAGGTGCAGTCAGCCAGAACCAATTTGGAATAAGTAGTTAAATCACCAACCTTGGTCCAGGATTCAGTCATGAACATAAAATCCAGACTATGAGTAGTGAAGAAATCGTTTTATCAGAAAGGTCTTATTCACCATAGATCGAGCGTTGATGAGAGAGCCATTTTTGGCGGGGGAATCATATCAGGAGAAAGCAATGCTCTGCTCAGAGATCACATGTATGGGAGTCACCCCATTGCACCAGCGACCAAGGAACTCCATCCAAGGGGACAGGGGACAGAGATGGGGAGAACAGGTTGAAGTCACCTACGGCCACCAGGCAACAGGACCACAGCAGAACGCCTCACAGAAAAGAAGCCAGCCTGAAGGAGTGTCCTTAGTTTGATGGTAAATCCTCCCCAACACTCACATTTTCTCCTACTCTTTCTCCTTGAAGTGCTGAGAGGCCACCGGCGAATACACACTGGAATATCCATTACAATTTTTCTGTGTTTGTTTAAAAATGTGCTCCACTTCCTGCTTATAACTGTCCATAAATGAGGCACGAATTGTCATTAGTGACTGTCGGTCATAAAACAATAGTGTGCCAAATAAAATTTCAAAAAACCAAACATCCATCAAATAAAAAAAGAGCAGCAGACGGCATGCCGAAGACACAGGCACCATCTTGAATCTTAGATTCAAGCAATACCTAAACTAAGGCTTAGATTCTACCCAATACTTAAACTAAACAACTACCTTACTAACTATTAATAAGCAGCAAATTATAAGCTTGAGGCAAAAGTCATCGTTAATGGTTGGTTAATAGCGAGAAATGGGCATTAAAATAAAGTGCAACCAAGATTTCATTAACAACTGACTATATTTCAGGTTCATACAGCACACACCACATAACATTATCCTGCTATGTGTTTTGCTATGTATCTATTAATATTGTCCTGCTCATCACAGGGTTTTTCCAAACAACTCATTCATACATCTACATGTTTATGGTTTTATGTATAACAGCTTTGTGTTGTGAAGGTCACACTCACAGACAGTGGACCACCGTGCGTCCGTCTCCTCCGTCATACTGCTCCTGCCACTTGGCCAGTCGTCTGACCAGCTGCAGAATGGAGCGCTTGGACAGCGGCGTGTCTCTGTACGCCGGCCAACCAATATATTGGAAATGCTGGACCAGTCGGTAGCCATCTTGAGGCTGGAAGCAAAACAGGAGACGTTTTGAGATCATATTTCCAGGAAACATTTGTCAACTAATGTTTCACAAAGTGAAAGTTTTGAACTACAGTATAAGACTGACACCCCATAGTCAAGAGAATCCACATAAAGACATCTCTTTGAAGTTAAAATTCAACCGAAAAAATTACTTTACTTATTCATATTAATGTTGTTTTAATTATCTCAGTGGTCTCTTAGACAGCCATGAGATTAAATAGGGAGGTTTTTCTTCACCAATATTTTAGTGCACTGGATATGAACTATTTACTGATTTATGTTTTTACTAAATGTTTTCTTAGTTTTTAGGAGAAGCAACAAAATCGATACTTCAATTTAAACGTAACTAAGAACATTGGAACAATAAGCCACTGAAAGCTAGTTTGGAAAATGATTGTATCCATTTTTTTCTGTATATATAACATTCACACTACCTCCGATTCTTGCAGTGACACTGAAAAGCAAGAAATAAAACATCAAAACAGTAGCGAAAGCAAACAGAGATGTCAGCTGGATACTGCAGTCAGACCGGATCAGCTAAATGAGAGTCATATTACACACAATTTGCCATCGATGGAGCTATTTCATGGCAAATTTGTGATGCTGTGGCACTTATTTATTTTGTGCTGCTATGCTACGCTGGCACTGATTAGCTACCGGGTAAACCTCGGCTGTCACCGGTGGTTAAAGAGAATGAGGGGGAAGAAAAGAGAAGGGAAGCAGGAGGAGGCGGGATGAGTCTTCTGAAACGTTTAGACGCTCGAAACACGTCAAGCTTCAGTAATGACTGCTAATGTGCACCAACAGAAAGCTCAAGCTCACTCACATGGAAAAGAAGAAAAACTGCACAAAACCCATCTGTGGCTTATATCAGCTATGGCAGGATGGTGGTCAAATATTTATCAGATTATTGTGCTCTTGCATATGGGTCTGGCAGAACGAATCACGTTCAAAGATGCATGACGTGCTGAGTGTTGAAATCATGTGGATTGAGAAGGACTATATAGACTTTCTGGTTTATAATGTAATTTCTCACATCACTAACTCAGGGTCATAATCTCAGCCGCTGTTGATTTACTGTCGCATTAGGAGCCAAATCAAAGTGACTTAAGTGAATTTTTATCTTTTCTTGAGCTCTAGGATTTTGGTTTTCAAAAAGCAGTTTTATTTAAGGAAGTAATAGTCAGGATGGTTTGTACAAAGTACATCAGGACTTTTAGGGGGTTCAACTTGGCTTGGGGTACATCATCAGGAAACCTGTCTGAAAAAACCATTAGTATTTCTTACACTTCAATTTGGTGAAGCTTTTAAGCATCTGTTTAGTAGCAAGTAAAAATGCACACTAATTAAAAAAAAAAAAAAAAAAAAAAAAAAAAAAAAAACATTATTTTTTGTTGCCTCCATTAACTGGGTTCATATGTATCACAGGTTAAAAAAGTATTTAGCAAAACAACTGGAACAACATTGCTAATAATAATTGACAAAAAAGAAATGTTTCTTGAGCATCAAATCATGATTTCTGAAGGATCACGTGACACTGGAAACTGGAGTAATGATGTTGAAAATTCAGCGTTGTCATTACAGGAATAAATTACATTTTTAAAACTTAAAAAAAAAAAACAGTAAATTTCAATTGTAAAAATAGTTTAGAATATTACTGTTCAACTAAATCAAATAAATACAGGTTCTGTTAGTGTAAGAGACTTGCTTTAAAAATAAACGAAAAAAAAAAAAAATACAAATAAAAATACCACTAGTGTATATTTAAAATTTGCACCCTGGTTGGAAAAAGAGCTCTGGCAGATCTAGTTAGAGTCTTCAGATCAACAAAGGACCAAACGATGAAGTGAGAGGCAAATCAATGAACACATTTCTGCTTCAGTCACTCAGCTGAGTCCCAAAGAGCTACTAAACAGCAGTCCCTTCCCTGTCCACTTCCACTTACCCGTGCCATGTTGCAGATCCTAAAAATGCGATTGATAATGTCCTCGTCAATGTCAGCGGAGATGAATTCAACCTGAATGGGGCCGTAGCAGCAGGAGCCTTTCTCTGGCCAGTACTGCATGCAGAGCTGCAGCGAGGGAGAGAATTTACAGCAAATAAGCCCTCAGTGTGACTCAATAATATACTTAGAGTTCAAGAAGCTGAAGTCAAAAGAGTGCAAGAGAAGATGGAAACAACTCAATAATTCTGAAGTCCACAGTCTCATCTCAACTCAGATCTCAAATCTGTTCCAATGATCCCTCATTTACCCACTCAAACTTATCACATCGTCATGAATCAAATTTCCCTTTATCTAAAATATACTGTAACTTTCAGAACTTCTCTGAGTAAAAAAAGAACATTAATTGGAACTAAACAAATGAATCATCTCATTCAACTTTTTTTACATTCCTGGGTAAATTTGTGTTATATATAAGTACTGTTAAAACAATTAATCGTGATTAATCACATCTGAAATAAAAGTTTATTTTTATTTTTTATAATATATGTGTGTGTGCTGTGCATATTTATAATTTATATATAAATACACACACATGCATATTTATATTTAAGATTATAAAAATTATATGTTTACATATTAAATATAATTATATATGACATAATTTATATGAATATAAATATATATACATAAATACATGTACATTCTCAAAATGTACAAAATATATGCTATATGTGTATATACATAATAAGTATACACATATTTATTTATATATATTTTTTCATATGTCACCCTTAAAAGACTCAGATCACCAAACACATTTTAATATTACACAAAGATAACCAGAGTAAATACAAAATGTAGTTTTTAAATAATTCCTTTCATTTATTAAGCGAAAAATGACTTGCCCCCTCCTGTTAATTCATGAAAGAAATGTGATTAACCACATTATTTATTTTAGTTCAGCTGCTTAATATGTTTATCCTTTTTTTCCAGAATAATGATCAATGTAATGTGTGCTTTTTAAAAAAAATAAAAAAATAAATAAAGCAAATAATAGAAATAATAACCCTATATGTTGAATGGTTAAGTATACTTTAAGTAAAACTAATTTATTATATTAATGTGTGCATAAAGACTTTAGGTTGCATTTTTTCTTTCTGGATTGAGCCTTATCCACAAAATCAATACAACACTATGAGGATAATGAATCCCATCTTCCAATATCCACTTGTAACAGATCCAAGTACTTCCCATACCTGTGCAGCATCCATTTCATTCAGCATCACAATAGTGGAGCAGTTGTAGTCGAACACTAGCCTCCAGAAGTCGGCCACGGTGTTGGGCAGAGGGTGCTGCGTTACGATGAACGCCGCCGGCTGTTTGTGGCTCTGGGACAATCAATAAGAGAACAAGTTAACTCTTCCTTCCAGCACTGAAGATGTGCCTGAACCCCACATACCCCAACGTGCCTCACATGTGTAATGACCCAAACTAAATGGAGACTTGCAGAGGGACAGGAAAGACACAGAGACTGAGTGATAACCTTGCCAAGGGATTCATTGACATGGACTACCTAGGCTTCGTTTGAGACAAACACACACGCTCTGCTTGCACGCTTAGGCCGTTCATTTCATTTGCTGCTTATCTTCTTTTCATCTTGTTGTCTGAAGTGCGTGTCTCCTGTCTTGATTATCCTTTTTCAATGCTAAATGAAGATTGCTGGTTCATGGTACGAGTGTGCTTATGATCTATGTGTGGAGATTACGGAGATGTGATCTAATCTTGTACTTTGTTAAATTGGCTTGTTTATGTGAGACTGCTACTGTGTGATCTCCTGGCCGTCTGCTCCGCTTACCTGGAATTTATCAGTGTGTACAATGCCAAGCTCTGTAATATATAATGCTTGAGTTTTGTCTGTGAAAAAATTTATTTAAACCTCAAAAAAAATTTATTTCTTAGTTCAAATAAACCATTTAATCACACGAGGCTGCAAAAAAACGTATTTTTAAAACATTCATTACCTTTTCAAAAGAGTAGCTTGACATTTGAACTTACTTGAAAATGACAAGAAGCCTGTAGTTTCAAGTTAAATTAAAAAAAAGGATGTAAAAATGAATGAATATCTAAATTCGGCCTAAAATGACTAAATTATGTCTGAGTATTATAAGTGAAAAAATAAAAAATAAAGACCCCTCACTTTAGTTATTGTTATTAACATATTGGCTGTGTATTAGCACTATTCTGCATGACCATATTCTATATCTAGGGCTCAGAGGTGACCTCTAACAAAAGCAATCAAACTTACATCCATCAGTGCTGCATTGATGTAATTGCTGGACTCGCCATCAACAGAAATAAGGAAAGGCAGGCAGCGGTCCACCGCGAGGACGTCCATGCTGCGGTTCTTATCGTGGTTACGCGGGAGCAGACCTACGCTGCAGTCCTCCGGACGGACACGCGGTGTCACTATATTCAGAGTCTGAAGAAGAAGACATCAAGGACTGTGACATACACCTTTAAAACATAGAAGAACATTAGGCTGCTCTTGGTCTTAGTTGGGGGAAAATGGTGCGTTTATAAAACCAATTCTGCTCGCACTGCTGGTCCAACCACAAGCAATGCAAATATTTTAGTAAACCGAAGGTCAGTCATTACTTATGTATAAGACAGACTGAAGAACAGAGACGTTGAGGGAGAGAGCGAGATAGACAGACGGTGAAAAATAGCTTACAAGCGAGAAAGATGCAGCGCTAGATAGAAAACGAAAGATCTGGGAGGAAAGAAAGATAGAAACATATTCATCATATTTTATGAGACACCTCACAGATCTGAAGCCTTGCTTCTCCCACAGACGGCAGCGGCTCGCTCATTTCACAGGGAATACAAAACATGAAGGCACCATGAAAAGAAATCTCTCAGCTCTGGGCTTTATTGGGCTCCAGCAGCTCGTCGATGGCTCATAAAGAAACGCTTTCTCCCTTGACGTTTGAGTCATCGTGTCTTTACTCACCTGCCTCATCTAAATGTGCGCTTTGCCGATTGACTTATTCAAAAGCGCTTCGAATTTAGGAGTAATCATGATGAAATCACACCAGAGAGCTTGATAAAGCTATTAGAAATAGCTGTGAGGCCTTCAGCCATATTGCAGCACTACCAGTCGACAGAAAAAACCTTGGAAGATTCAGTAAATTAGGCCTCCATGTGGGCTGCTCGTGTAGCGCGCTGCAGGAACACGAAGCATGAAGTTTGAAAACAAATTGCATGTTCCTACTGTTTTTAAGGCTCAGAGGAAAGATCAATCACAAATGAGAGCTCTTTAGTATCTCATTTGCTCTTCCTAGACTGTAATGAGATTGAACGAACAGCAAATGGAGGATGATATACTGAGAAATCAGATTTCTACAATGTCACAGATTGTGTTCAAAGTCTGAAATCAAATCACAAACAATTCTCGTCAAGTTCTTGTAAGACTAAAACTTTTGCGTTATAAAATAGTAATTTTCCCTCTGGATATAGTAATTTGCTTCTTGTTTTGTTGTGCAACATGTCAACTGATTTTAGAAGCACTCTTCATATGAACAACAAAAGTATTTTGGTGGAAATGGATCCATTTGCTTAGACAGCTCACCTGAAACTCATCTTTGATCTGGCTGGAGTTGGTCTGAGGGTCCAGTCTGCTGATGTTGTAGTAGATGGCTCTGAATTCACACACTGGGATAGCCGTGTTCCCACACAAACACGCTTCCAGAATGGCATCATGGACAAACACATACTGCTCCTGCAGAAAGAGACAGACATAGATATCAACTTACAGAAAATACTGTGGTACACTCATGCTAATGAGCATACATGAAAGCACCATGTTTAAAATATGTAAAGGCGGGCGTACACGGTGTGAATTCGGATGGTCGGAAGAACGTATGTCCACGCACACGGCACGAGTGAGTTTATCTGAAAATCGTGCGGACGAGATGATATATGACACGATTTTACAACCCGCGAATTCCAGAAGCAATCGCACGAAGTTGATAGACGCGTTCGACTTGAAGAACCGCTGCACGCACAGAAGGTATGACATTAAAGTACCGCGAGAGTGATAAGAGAGCACACATATACAATGCATTCAAACAACTCTCGCGGTGCTTTGATGTCATACAGGTGATCATTCTGTGCAGCGCTGCTTCAAGTCGAACGCGCCTAATATAACTGTTCTCCCTCTCTCAGTTATTTTTCAGCAATAGGAAACCGGGACGTTTGGTCACCCTGTGTGTTCTTGTATATGGTTTATAAATATCTGAAATAGGTATTACAATGTAAACATGGTTTGTGAGGAAATTCCTGTGCCCTCGTAAACCAAATGGCTTTAAAAAATACTATACGGTGTTTATTAGAAATTTCAAACATGCATTTTCCGTGATGGATAGAGGTAGTGTATGGGGCTATACGGAATACAGTTACGTCTATGGAGAGTCCCTGTAAACTACATATGCATGTGTGTGTGTGTGTGTGTGTGTGTGAGAGAGAGAGAGAGAGAGAGAGAGAGAGAGAGAGAGAGAGAGAGAGAGAGAGAGAGAGAGAGAGAGAGAAAATGGCACGTTGCTAGAAACATCATACAGCGCTCGCTGTTCCTGTCAGACTTCAGCGAGTTTATCCTCCTGGTCAATAGTACACATTCGTCGTGGCGCTGCCGTCTTCGTATTTCTTCTTCTGTGGTTTTCCTAGTTCGTGATTGGTCAACTTCAGATAAATCAACAAATCGGCTCGTTCAACCGCACCAATGTCACGAATTCAAACCGATAGCTCACAAACTTTTTAGACATGTTTAAAAATGATCGGGAGGTCGGGAAGTGCTCGTAAGCCACTCTGCTCGGCTCGTAATTCATCGCAAATGATACGAGCCGTGACCATACGAGCATACGCGATTTCCACACGATTGACCAAAAAATTGCATGCAAACTCGTACGACAGCAAAAAACGCACCGTGTATGCCCGCCTTAAATGTATGTATCAAATAAATGCAGCCTTGGTGTGCATAAGACACTTTTTTAAAAACATAAAAAAAATACAAAATTCTGATTGGTAGTCTTTATACTGCACCTGTACATGTGTTTGTGTTCCAAAAAACACACTTTAATTTTATTTACTCAGTTTAATAGTTAAATGTAATGCAATCTCAGATTTACAATTCAACCCTACTGAAGACACTTTTAATTATCTTGCTGAGGGGAAAACTTCCATTCGGCATTTTAGCACAATTTTTTTTTTATAATAAAAACTATAATCACAGCTCTAAAATAGTCGATGCTTCATGCAAATGTTAGCATGAGAGCATTGCATGAACGTTGATGCATGAAGCGCAATTTGCCGATGTGAAATGACTCCAGCCTCAGGGATGTTTTACATGGATTATGGCGCTGCAGCTTCTGATGCTGAAATCCTGCAGTGACAGCAACGTCCCCCAAAACCGTTCCAACTGCGGCCTTAAAAATGAGATCAAGGGGGCACTCAAAGCACCGTCCTCATCCTGCAGCTAATATTAAGCTCCTTCTTAAACCCAGGCCCCAAATATGGGCCGGAATTATCCATATTTTAACTCAACAATGCCTCCGGCTTAAAGGTTTGAATGCTAATGTAGGCCTTTGATCCACGCTAAGCTAAAGTCAAGCTGGGTTGACCTCTCGTACCTATTATTACTCCATAACCTGGTGAGCACTTCTGCGGAGGGCTGAGGACAAAAGACTAGGAAAAAGCCTTTTAAAAGATGAATTGCTGTGTGTTGTATCTGTGGAGGATTATCTTTGAATGGAGCTGCAGGCTGACACAAATTGCCTCCCAGAAGCCATTATCACCACCACTGTGTTTAGTGTTAGTCTTTTAAAAGCATGCTGTTTAAAAGCATACATCCAAAAAACATGCAATATTAGAATAAATTGAATAAAACGGCATGCTGACTTTATATAGTGTGTTATTTAGTGAGGAACAAAAACAATAATAATGGTATAATTATAAATTACATACATCATAGTTGTGCTATAAAATAATTATGTTAATAATTGATCAGTTTTTCACGTCAAATGCTTGAATGAATTTCAAGGCTTTAAAGGCTCTTTTTTAATACAAATAACACTAGTTAAATATACTATTAATATTAGTTAATATTTATTAGTTTTACTGTAGTACTGTTGCATTAATAAACAGAACACAATAATAACTCTAATTTTCCTCCACCACTGCATCACTTTGAATTCCAACATCCAGTAAGTCCTGGGTAGGGAATCTGCCTGTCAGAGCCAAGGCAATTTCATGTTCTGGCTGTTTTGATGTTACATTGTGGAGATTAATGTAGGGAAGAGAAAGGTTATATAAATTTTAAGCTGAAAATAGATGACTTCAATATCATCTTCACAGACTAGATAGCTTAGTAAAAGGCTATGTGAGTGTGAGTGAGGTTCTGAGTGCATGATTGAGAAGTGAAATAGTGAACAGGTAAGTAAGAGAATAATGTGTGAAATAATGAAACATTTAATAAATGCATGCATGAGTATATAAGCTTGTGATTTAAGCTTAAATAAGAACTTTTGTGGTTCTGCTCACCTCTGTCTGGACCATGTTGACTCTCTGTGAGCGCAGCTCTCTGATGCAGTTGAAGATGTCCACCACACCTTCACTCTCTGCCATGTCCAACATAATGTCCACTGCAATGAAGCAGCCGGTTCTTCCAGCACCAGCACTGCGGAGATTACAGAAGAACATCAGGATTTTGGCCTCATGATAACCTTCTACCAGCTCCATTTCTGCTGTAACACTGCTAACAATAACTGTTTGTGTGTCAAATCAGCATGTAAGAAAGATTTCTGATGATCATGTGACACTGAAAAATACTGTTATTAAAATTTAAAACAGCTGTTTTGTAATAATTCTGCACACTGTTTTTACTTTATTTTTGATCAAATAAATGTAGCCTTAGTGAGCACTGAAAACTTATTCTATATATTAATTTATCATTACATAGAAAACATTTTTATATAGTTATGCTATAAAATAACCCTAGTGATAAACACGACATACAGAAACTGTTACAGAAACTTTTTTTTCCTGTATGTTCAAGGCATTATATTTTCCCACACTGTACATGTCATGATTTTAAGATTTTACTATATTACTGGGGACATTTTGTCCTCACAACATGGCCAAAACACATTCATGAGACTGAGATTTCTGCTAAGATCCAAATGTTAGGTGTTACGAAAACAAGGCTCTGGCAGACCAAGATGCTTGTGTGTGTGAGAGAGCATTTGGACAGAAGATGTGCCATCAGTCAGGCTAAAACCACACACACACACAAACTCCACGGTGTCACAGATTGGCCGTCACTTACGGTGATTAATGGTGCGAGTGGTAAACAACTGACAAAAAGAAAGCAAAGGACGGAGAGGGATAGACAGAGAGAATTTCGTTACACCTTACATCCTCGGTCATTTATTCACTATTATCATCATCCTCTAATTGCCAGACGTTTTCATTAGTAAAGCCTGATATGCACATTTCCAATGCATCTAAATTCTCAATACGATCAGTTGTTTTTGCAGAAAAACTGTTTTCAATCTCAAACAGTACACAATCTACTACATGCCTTCTGGTGGACCTTTTAGTAAAAAACGTTAAAATGGCCAGTAGCCAATATTATTCATTAAATTCAAATTCTTCCCTTCCATTACAGATCTCAAATTTCATAAGCATCTTAATGTACAGTACTGCTCAATATGGTACAATATGGTACATCAGTTTGTGTTGTGACAGGTTTGATGACCAACATTATCGGTTCTCACATATCCAATTACTGACATCAAACCGGTCTTGAGCAGCCAGGGCATTCTGCTAAATCTCTTTTTGCGTTTCATGGAAGTAAGAAAGTGTTTGAAAACTACTGCTTGAATACAAATCTTAATCTCTGCACCAGGAGCCCCTGACACTTGGGCTAATCCGCTCTGAAAGTTTCTTTGTCACATCTGCTTCGTCTCTGGGATTGCACGGCCGACTTCAAATTTACACTGCCACTTCACAGTCTCCTGCTGTCACCTTTCATTCTCAAACCTTCTTCCCACACGGCCCCCAATTACTCCCCACAATTGTGAGAGCGAGTCTGTCTATCCGTGCATCCATCTGTGAGCACGTGGGCATGTTGTGGACAGATTCATGGGTGAATGTCTATCCATGTGCCGAAGCGTCCTACGTTAGTGTGAGAATGTGTGAGTGCTCATGGATGTGTGAAAATCGTCTTCTCTTCTATCTCCCTGGGTTCTTTTACTGTTACATGAGAAGTTAGTTACACTGCCAGCAAGCGATCATCTGGACTGTCAAACATTTGAGATAAAATAAATGTTTAAACGAAATAAACGCTTTCACCTAATTTCACATTCAAATTAAATTATTATTATTATTATTATTAATAATAATAATAATAATAATAATAATAATAATAATAATAATAATAATAATAATAATAATAATATTATAAAGATGCATGTCGTTTATAAGTAAATAATGGAGCAAGACCTTCTGAAGGGCAATGTTTGTATGGCAGAATTCAATATCATGGAAGCTCGACATGTAAAAGTATCATCTACAAGATCACATATAGAGTCAAAAATATTCTAAACACCTGGCAGTGTTTTTTTTTTTTTTTAAGATTTCATTATATAAAATAAATACCATATATTATTATTAATAATATTTTAAGTGAGTTTTATTTTTATATTTTCAGTTTTAATACTGGGTTTTTGTCATTTTGTTTTATGCTTTTGTTTATAATATTTTAAATTAGCTTTTATTTTTATATTTTCATTTTTTTTATATTTTTAATTTGCTTTTATTTTTATATTTTCAGTTTCCTTTTTAATTTTGTGTTTTTCTTATCTTGTTTTGCTTTTATTTATAATATTTTAAATTAGCTTTTATTTTTACATTTTCAGTTTTCTTTTTAATTTACATTTTTTTGTTTATCAGTGTTATTAGCTTCATTTTTTAGTTTATTTAGTTAATATGAATATTTTAAATTAGCTTTTATTTTTATATTTGAAGTTTTCATTGAAGGTTTTTTAATGTAGTTTTCTTTCTTTTTGTACTTTATTTCAACTACCAAATATTATTTTTAATCGTTTTAGTCAATAATATAAAAACAATAATGCATGGGCTCTTCTAACTTTAGCCAGTAAACAACCTCTCAGAAATCTTTAGCAACTGCATAGCCTTACTCAGCTAGTTTTATTCTAAAATGTTAGCAAATCAAATGAATTATTATTTTTAATACTAATGTAAATGTTATTATTATTTATTTTATCTAGTGACATCCATATTAACAAATGACACAGAGCAGCCTGAGGACCAGTAACAAACCTACACCAGCAGCCACCGAGAGTCCTCAGAGAGAATGTCTTATTTAAATAATCAATAGACCTCTCATTGTAGAATCATTATCACACCATCAGTCTAACTTTAAACCAGAACCTTTGACTTACAATACATGTATGTAATGAGAGTGAGAAAGGGACTGTAGGAAGAGATGCAAAGAGGTTTAGATAAGAGCGCACCTGCAGTGTACCACGATGGGTCCTGCGTCTGGAGGATTGAGGAACTTGACCTGGCGGATGAAGCCCAGCAGGCCTGTGGCGTAGCAGGGAACGCCGTGATCGGGCCAGCTGGTGAAATGGAACTGCCGGATTTCCCGAATCTCATGGTGACCCTTCTGCAAACAGGAGCATGTGGTGAGCTTAATATCAGCAGGTGTCACCATCTGAGGGTAACAGGTAGGTGATTACGACAGAAGATGGCTAGGATTAGCAGACCCAATAAAGGCATGTCAATAACAATCAACACCATGTGGTATTTTCTGGCAGTGTATACAGTGTAAATACCATGCAACAATGGGCACAACATTATGGATAACCCGACAAAAGTAAAATGAAAAAAGAAAAGAAAAGAAAAGAAAAGAAAAGAAAAGAAAAGAGGAACTGCTGAACTATTGTTCCAGCAGCAGCATCTTTATTGTTGGGGTCTCATATAATTATGTTATCATGGAATATGTCAAGGCATCACTGTACAGTTGAGGTCAAAATTTTACATCCCCCTTTCAGAATCTGCAAAATGTTCATTATTTTACCAAAATAAGAGATATCATACAAAATGCATGCTACTGTTTATTTAGTTCTGGCCTGAATGAGATATTTACATATAATCCACATGAGAAAATAATAGGTGAATTTATAAAAATGACCCCGTTCAAAAGTTTACTTGATTCTTAATACTGTGTTCTCACCTGAATGATCTGTGTTTTTGTTTAGTGATAGTTTTTCCTAAGTCCCTTGCTTGTCCTGAACAGTTCGACTGCCTACAGGTCCAACAAATTATTTGGTTTTCCAGCATTTTTGTATATTTGAAATCCTTTCCAACAATGACTGTATAATTTTGAGATCCATCTTTTCGCAACTGAGGGACTCATATGCGACTTTTACAGAAGGTTCAAATGCTCACTGATGTTTCAAACTTTTTGACCTCAACTGTAACTTTCAGAAATGTCTGATTTGCCCTAAAATGAAATGTCAGTCAGGGCCTCATGGTCAGAGTTTGAACCACTTCACAACTGCACATGTGCTTCGATCTGTGTGAGCGCTGAGCCTTTTCACACACCGTGTTGTGTTACAGTAGAAAACATTTTCCCATTACTTCCTTACTAGCACTTAATGCTCTGATACGCTTTTAATTATAATTTGGGATTGAGAGTGGCGTAATCCGTGCCTGGAGGTGCTGATACCACCAAGAGAGAACCCGTGTAGTGTGTGTGTGTGTGTGTGCGTGTGTGTGTAACTGAGCTAAGCTGCTAAAGATGTCAAGAGCTAACAAAAGCCGGAAAAAAACAAAAACAGAAGACTCTCTGATATCCAGCACTCGGGAATGAAATCCATAACTAGACAGCCATAAGGCCACTAAAATACGGTCTTAAAGAAATGTTTGCTAATTCATCTAACACTGAGTATTAATATCACCTTTCATAATTGATCATTTTCTTGAATGACTGTAATTAAACAATTTGAGCATGAAACTCTTGGAATTCAGAATACTATAGTATGTGGAATTTGAGTCATAGATCTCTTTAAGAGGAACAGACAAATAGATCTCTTGACAAGACAAGATTTCGAGGGCCTTTTCTCTGGAGAAAATCGGAGAATCAGAAGAGTTGAGCAAAAGTGCCTGTTTAATATCCATTTGATCTCATTAGATCTCCTCTAGGAGGAACTAGAAAACATCTCTAGTCATTTTCTGCTCCCACTCATTATGAAGCACAACCACGCGCCGAGAGGAGGATGTACCCTAACAACTCTCTTTCAAAGTTGAGGAAGCGTTTGAACGGCAGCAGCCTCGTGAGACAGATGGATTGAGTGATTTAAGAAAGTTGCTGATGACATGCTGTTCCAGACCGCGCTCTCCCCCTCAAAAACGACTCCCAAACACTAATTTCTCCCACTATCAAAGCTTCCCTCCCTACATCTGTTCTGTTTGGATTACAACACTCAACTACAAAACTCTACCCACTCCTAAGAGCTTTCTCTGCGATTCGCTTTCGTTGCAAAATATTGTCTGTTGGCTTATGCTAAGATCTAGTAAAGTTTGTTTGTTAGAACTTTGTGGTAAGGTTTTTTAAATTTCTTTTGTATTTTTTTTTTTTTTTATATTTTATGCAGATCTGACGACAAGCAGTTCCTGTATGATAAGAATAATAAAACTGACTGAGTGAAAGATGCATTATGGGCTTAAACACAAGCTGATGGTTCATATGGTATGGATGAACATGGAACTAGATGAAGAGATGCATGCAGAGAGTGCTGAAAAGTTAATTTTTTAATGTACTTGAGAAACAAAATAGCATTTTTTTATTATTATATTTTTCAGTATACACACATTCTATTTTTCCTTTTCTATAAAGACTAATAACTGTATATTAAATCAATTTTAGAACCATTTGTATGTAAACTGATATGATGAAACCTGAGCAATGAAATATTTGAGTGTAGATGGAGGATGGGTTTTTACCTTCTGAACAGTAAAAGTCCTGATCACATATTCTGCAAGAGGCTCCGTTTCAATCAGCGTCACTTTGATGTCTCCGTACACCTCGGTCTCATCGGGCCAATACCGGACGCATTTCACCTTTATGGACACAGACATCCACACGCACACATTACTACACAACACCTGCATCTTAATTTTACAGCAAATTGGCATTTTCAGAAACAGTATTATTAAACAAGTCCCTGATGACATTTTGAAAACAGAGAGGTGTAATTGGCCACCTGTCAGACAGGATGTTATCTCTGAATGACCGACCCCTGTGGTCCGAGTTCCCTGGAGCCAATCACTGAACATCGCTCAATTACACTCAACGTGACATCAAACGGCTCTCGTTAGGGATGTTGTGAAGGACTTGTGCACCTAATTGTGCTCGATTTTAGGATGTCCTCCAAAATGCTTAAAGTTTCCCTTGTATATAAATGACCTTTTACTATTAAGGCCCGTTCACACCAAGCACGATATAAAGCTAACGATAATGATATAGTTCTAAAAATCGTTCTCAATATTAAAGAATAGCAAAGAGTCCACACCACAACTATAACGATAAAGGCACCGAGAAACTATATCGTTGGAATCACTTTCAGAACGATTTTTTTTTCTAATGAACGATAAAAACATTGCCAGCCAATCAGAATCAATCCTGCTGTAATGAGCTCGAGAATTTAAAGCAGCAGACGCGCATCTGCTTAGAATACACAGACAATATCGTTCGCTGGTGTGGACGCTAATATGGTTATCTTTATAGTTATCTTTATAGTTATCGTTCTTGGTGTGAACAGGCCTTTATAAAGAGCCTTTTGTGGAGTGGAAAGGGTCCATGGATCTCAAAGGTTTTTCATGGAAACACTGATGCCAATAAAGAAACTTGATGTTGTAAGTGCATCCAAGATGTGTACAGGAATGGAACCCATGACCTTGATGTTGCTTGCTATGCTCTATTCCTTGAGATACAGAATCATACAGAACATTTGCATGTAATTCTTGCTTCCAAAATCATTGCATGAGCACCCACCTCACAGGTTTATATATACACTCCGTTTAACCACGGGACCGTAATTAAATGTGTAGCAATTGGAGGAGCGCTTTGTAAATAACATTCTTAATCCTGTGATATTTATTAAGGAAAGAGATAATTACAAGAACCCTACCCTGCCCACTTCCACCAGGTTGGTTACCATGACGATACTGGCAGAATTCTCTTGCCAAATCATCCTCCAGAAATCCCTGACTGTTTCCTGCATGGGGCCTACAAGAGAGGAGGAGGGACACATTTAGAAGACCATGCAATACTCACAAAACAACTAGAAATGAGAAAAACGTTTCCTTATTGATTCACAGACAGTCCCTGATGGAGAGAGCATCACAGACCAGCATGACTGTCCACATTAGTATCATAGGTCCATCTTTCTTGTGAAGATGGTTAACCAATGCAGGTTAACTAATCTAAAAGAATTATCATTGTCATTTTACAATTTATTTTTAATTAATATTACTAATAATATTATTGCAATATATATATATATAATATAATATTTCTTATTTTGTTTAATATTTCTAATTCAAAAAAAAAAAAAAAAGACACGTCATCTAAGATGTAGATTTTGGAGTTTAGGGTTTGTTTCTTCATCGGAACAGATTTGGTTGAAATTTAGCATTACATCACTTGCTCATCAATGGATCCTCTGCAGTGAATGAGTGCCAACGAGAGTCCAAACAGCTGATAAAAACATACAAAACTCCTCAAGTAATTGGATATTATACTGTTCTGATGAAGAAACAATTTTATTTTTTTATATATATAAATCTTGAATGTCCTATGTGGGAGTACATTTCAGGTAATGTTCTTTTTTTGGGTGAACCAAGCCTTTAAACTGTTCACCTTATGGTGTGAGTTGGTTTTTGTAAAGAGTATATTAAAAACAAACTGAATCATTTCTAGCAGAGCTATGCTGATATTTAGCAATGCTTACTTTGCATAAAAACAAATTGGATATCAATTAGGGTGACATTCAACTTAATTCACAAACCTTTTACACCAAATACAATCAATAAAGCTAAAAACAACAACAACCTCATTTATGAATCAGAAGCCCATGAAGTGCTACATGAATTTGCTGCATGCACTGTGACTTGCACAGATGCATGCTGGAAACCAGAAAATCTGTAGATTGTGTTCATGTCAGAAGTCTTGTCTTGGTTTTGCCGATGCTGTGTCTTTGTTATGTGTTTTGTTAATTACCTTGTGTGGCTATGTAGTGCCTTGGTCTGTGGTAGCCCTGGGAAACAGAATGAAAAAGGAAGTTGCTTAAAGTAAACTTTGCTTGAATCTAATTCAGCACTCAATGAGACATCGTAATTTCACCTTTCTGACGCCTTGGGTTCATTAGCATTTTAATCACCGTGAAACAAATTGGTGACCAATGTAGCCTTGCTCATGTCAGGCTTTAAAGCATCACTGCAGTTTACGACCGGGTCTGTGCTATGACGGAGCTGGTAATTGTTTTATTATCAGGAATGAGATTGGGTAGCCTGATTATAGCTGCCGCAGGGCGAGAAGCCTCGCGCTGAAGCATAGCCGCACATGTTTACTTCCCATTTTGCAATGATCACAATCATATCGACTGTGTCATTATGGTGTTTAGATCAAGTTAGTGGATTTGGAGCAGCCAGGGAAGCACTTTCAATCGAGCTGTCGCTCGCTGTGGACACGGAGCATTTGCTTGAGTAATTTGCAGAAACTCAGAAGAGCGCTTTAAGTGCAGAAATCCCTTGTATCCTTCATTCGTTGTAAGCAAGGCTCTCAGGAGCGCAGCATATAAATGTTGCATTAATCTATTAAGCCCTTCTTTAACAGCCAAGAGGGACGTTTTCCTGACATTTTATGGTGGTTACGTAATACACAAGACTTTAAAGGTCATAAATGCACAGATCAGTACTTCTTTATCAGTATATGCAAAACTTTTTGTATGTTTAGTTTAGTTAGAAATAAGGAAAATATTGAAATCTGAATATATATGAATATATGCTATAGTTCCAAAGTGTAGGGTTGGTAATATTTTTTATGTTGTGCTCGTTAAGACTACATTTATTTGATAAAAAATGTAATACAAACAGTAAAATTGTGAAATAGTACATTCTTTAAAAATAACTGTTTTCCATTAGAATATGTTTTAAACTGTAATTTATTCCTGTGATGCAAATCATTACTCCAGTCATCAGTGTCACATGTTCCTTCAGAAATCATTCTAATATATTTCTTATTATTATCAATTTTGAAAGTATTTGTTCTCCTTAAGTGTCATTTATTATTATTATTATTATAATATATATATATTTTTTGCTGAATTAAAAGTTCATAAGAACTGCATTTATTGGAAGCAGAAGTTTTTGTAACGGTACACATTTATTTACTGTCCCTTGATTAATTTAATGCGTCCTTGCTTTATAAAAGTAATTAATTATCATTTGAATAATACATTTGAATAATAATTTGAATGAACTGAAAAGAATGCTCAACATGAATTAATATATATTATAATAATGAATTAATAAATATCATATTGACATGGCATAAATATAAACATACAATGTGAAATATACTCACATCTATGTAGTTGGCGTTTATGTAGTCAGAGTGGGGGTCTCCCTCCAGCAGTTGCAGTCTGACACGAGTGTGATCGTCTGTGGGGTCAAATATTCACAGAAGAGCCGGTCTAAAGTTACACATACACTTTAAAGGGGAGCTACACATGCATGAGCTGTCCAGGAAACACAACTGTACTGTACTGTGCTGTATACACAATGTCAGGAGTTATATGTGTGTAACAATCACTTTCGGACAGAAAAAAACCCAGGCAAATTCTAAATACACTTCTACTAATTTGTTGATTAAAATGGGTTTTTTATTTATTTTATTTTTTTCACCAGGGTCAAATACTTCAGGAACATTTGAGTAAAAAAATAAATAAAAAACAGCATCTATTGAGTATAAGAATTATGCCAGCAATCTCCTTTAATAAAAGACAACACATTTAGTGTGATTTACCAATGGTGCTGATGAATTATGTGCTTTTTGGAAGATCTGCAATCTCAGCGTAACTTCCTGCACAAGGAATCTTTTTTTTTTATATATATATCTATAGTGACGGGGAACCATTTTCAAAAAATGTTCCTGTTTCTAAGCAACTCAAGTCTGGGTGCCCCAAGTTCAGCATTGCACTTTGGGGAATTGACAATAAGAATCAGACCATTTTCCCATCCAACGAAGTGGATGTACAGTTGACCAGTGATGCAATAGATGCAATTACTCCAGCACCGCCTATCTTCATCTTGCCTTTGCTATAAACACTTGACCTGCTCATGTTTAGCTCAGGCACTTCGTCTTTCCTCCCTTGAAAGGTGAAGCTGCACGTCTTAGCAATTACGACGACACTTCTGGAAAAGGGGAAGAGGGTGGAAATGGAAAGAGAGGAGGGGTAAAGGAAAGGTCTGACACTAGCTCCGCAAACTCGTGTGGCGTTCTGCTTTGATCACATGGAGAATGCAAATGCGCTGTTGAGGCATGTCGACTCCAAGCCAGCGGATGTTCTCTGATGGCAGGCAGCTCCGCAGAATCCCTCCTGATTTCTCTCAGTCTTTCCGTTTTTTTGTTTCTGAGGAGAAGCAGGTCTGTGTCTGGAGCTGCAAGCGGGTCGTGAAGGTTGTTTACTCTCAGACAGCCCCTCCTTCCTGTCCAAACTTGCTGCATTTCTTATTCTGTCAGCTCAAAATTCGCCAACTTATATTTTTTTAACTTCAGACTTTTTATTTGCTCCTTCTCTCTCGCTCGCCTCACAAACATCTTTGCACCGGTGGTTTGGTCTGTCTGCTGACCTCTCTGCTCCCCGAAAGGGAATGTGCATGAGGGAAGCAGAAGAGAGGTAAATGGAGGGATGTGGAAAGAGAGAGAGAGAGAGAAAGAGACGGGGCTAATTAGACGCCACTGAGTCAGTTGTCATAACAGCAAGCGCACGGCAGGGTTTTTCTCCGCAGTGAGGGGCCAGACACAAAGCTCTAATTGGGAGAGAATGACCGGACTGCAGACGAGCGCCGTGATGCATGGGTACAGTAGTTCTGAGTAAGCCTGCAAAACTATCTCTGGATGATCACCTGTTTAGACGTGTATGAGAGGCGTTACAGTGACATGATGATGAGTAGGGATCTTAATTCTGCACCATTTGCACCACAGACATGACTCATGCAGTCCTGCAGGTAAATGAGAATAGGAGTGCTATTGCTTGTCTAAATATTGAGAGTTACTACTTTAAAAGAAAAAAAAAAAAAAACTAGGGTCATGAGCCATATTTAACTGCTCTTTTGACTTAAGCCAATAAGCAATGACCCAGAACAGTCTAGCAAAATATAGCACTATTCATGAAAAAGCTTTTTAACAAAAAGATTTTGTACGTACACAACAGCTTCAATATATTTTACATTATTCAAAAGTAAATCTGGCAGTGAAACATTTTAATCCACAGCAACCTAGATAGCAATAACAGAATATACTGTTTGAATTGGAAAATTAGATTTGGATTGCTTCCATTGTCCTCATTTGTAAGTCGCTTTGGAAAAAAGCATCTGCTAAATGACTAAATGTATATGTAAATGTAATTTTAAAAAATAAGTTATAAAATTACAGTGGCAACTTTAATTATATAGAAGAAGCATCTGCAAACAAATTCTGCATTGAGCCATTTTTGCAATGACTTTCAAGGTCACTAAGATACTTTAGTGCCATGACATTTATTCATTTTTAAAGTTCATTATAGTTTCCAAATACTTTCTAAGGTCATTGCATCTGTTATTGGCCTAATCATGCTGATGCAATCATTGAACAACAACAACAACAAAGCACAACAAGCAATGTTAGGCTAAAAACTCCATGGATTTCAGGTGCAGTGGTAACATTAAACATTTCTTATTTTGCACCTCATCCTAAAGTAAATGAATCACAAAGAGAACAACTTGGTTATTTTGTGTGTTTAAAAGTACAGCCCCCTAAAAATGTCAGCAGTCTGTTAATCAGTGTTCTCAAGCCTGTGTCCTCGTCGCTGCTCTTCTATATAACCTGAGTGTGTTGTCAGCTGGCCCCAGTGCATTATACACCTAAACAGCCTATTAAATCCCTGCTCGGCAGAAAAGAGGTTCCCGTGTCAAATGGGCCGAGTGCTGTCGCACACACCTCATGGCGTGAGAGCGAAACACTCTAATCCAGTTTAATCCATTTCCATCCGCTCGAGGATAAGATGCTTTGCTCATGAAGTCTACCTGAGAGGGTTTTAGAAAGCAGCAGAAGTGTTTATGCGAACGCTTGAGAGCTTGGTGTTAGGACAAGTGTCATCCTAATCTGAAAGGGATTCATTTCGGAAGGTTAATTTGCACCAATGGCAATAAAAAGGATATTTTTTTGCCACATAAGCAAGGATTCATATTAAAGAAATTAATTTATATCTGTTATCCACGCCATTTTGTAAGGAAGTGATCCTATTAGTTTATATGATATAGCTAAAGGATAGGAACATCACTCTTTAGTATCTTAATTTTGTTTCTCACAGACAGTAATGATATTAAATGGAGACTTCTGCAGGTCTTTTCTAGTTCTTGAATGTTTACTTCCTTATAAATCTCTCATAAGCTGTTCTTCAGGAATCAAAAGTGGAATTTCGATATCAAATCAAACATTTCTTATCAAAATTAAAAAAGTTGATGCTTGAATAAAGCATAACAGAGTTCTCTGAGCAATCTCTAAATATTGATGATGTCTAAATCCACTAATCATTGTAATGTAAATGAAGTATGATTCTGACTAGGTGTCCATTCCCAGTTAAGAGCATTAATCGATTACGATAAACAAACAAAACAGAAGCGAGAGTGTAATACACTATACAGCTCATGTAAATGCTAATACTCCAGCTTTGGTCAATACATCAGAGGAGGTTTTTTCATCCCCGCAAGACTTCAAGGGAACCTGACGATTCTGGCAGTGCTACGTGAAGGGAATAAATGTCAGAATTTGAGGAGCTCAGAGAGAAGAAATGATAAGGTGTCTTCATCCAGACACACGGATCCACGCATGCCGAGCACTTAAAAGAGCAAGACACGCTCTCCTGTGTTTGGACTAATTAAGATGAACAACCTGGACATTTATTATTCAGCAGGTGCCTTACCTTGCATATTTTAACCTCAGATCCACAAAGGCATCGATGCTAACTGGTTAAAATGAGTGACGGTTTGGATAATGAGCCGATGTGTGCTGGTTATCCTTTTGGGGTTTCATCCCTCTTCACGGGATGGTTGCGTGAAGTTGGGGTTCGCTTCATGAATTGCATCATGTGAGAGCTTTACTCAGTAACACAATCCAATTCAGTTCATACAAGATAAATTAAATTTCCTCTGCACTACAAGTAGAGTTAATAAACCAAGTGATAACAAAAAAGAACACAAAATCCGAACATTCACACATTTTTTATATCTTTTTTGACAGTCACACAGGGTTAGAATGATATGAAAGTTAGTAAATGATGAACTATGCCTTTAACTATCCCACCTCATATAGCTTTGTGGATTAGGCAATCCCAGAATGCACCGTGACAAACTTTTGTGGAGAATTTCTTTAAGGAATAATAAGAAAAGAACACTTTATTTATTTATTTATTTATTTATTTTTTGCTTATGAGAATAATGAAGATATTTACAAATGAAATATTCATATATAAAAATAAAAGCTAATTAAAAAATTATTAGTACCAATAATATTAAATAATAATGATGATGGTAGTTAGAACAGAATTGTGACGCCAGAGATGCTGGCATCTGATGTATTAACTTAGTTTTTTTTTAATGTTCATGACTTTTATAAATTCATCAAATGCCTGTAAAAATACTTTGATTACAGGCGAGTACAGAGCTGCAAGTCCTCTTTCAACACTCCATTACCGACCTTCCCCTGTTTCTCTCTCTGTTGTGTTCTCTGTGATGTCATTGCCCTCTGTTTTAGGATCAGACCTGGCCTTAGGTATGCTGTGACTCATCCGTTCCTATTCAAACCTGCTGCCAAAGCATTTCTTGCAATCTCAGTCCAAACAGACTAAGCAAAGGGGCTCAACAGCACACATTCACCAAATCATAGTAGGCTCACTGTCTGCACATATCTCCCTCTCGACCATTATTGACGAAATATACTAATGAGGAATCATTTGGAGAAGATACAAAAATCTCAGCGTACACAGAAAAGCAGAAATTGCTTTTGAAGGCGAGCAGGAGTAAATACAGCCATCTTCCCAATCACCCACAGCCTTCTCGTTCTCTGATATGTAAATGTTTGCCAATAACAGTTTATTTTGGGTGTAGAGTCTCGTGAATTATAGATGACCATATGGGCTTGAATGGCTGACACTGCCTGCTGAAACACTGAAGGGATGAGCGAAACCGGACAGATGTCTCTAATTGAAACGGCTTTCCTCATCTCCCATAAATTGTCAAAGTTAATCAAGGGATGCACGGCCAATTTTGTTTGTGGGTTAATTTTTTTCTTGGCTCAGTTTGTAAGACATTGCTCCAATTTGGGGTGGTTAAACATGCATTCACATAATGAAATGCTTCACAAAACAACGTCCTCCTTGGGCTGGTAGACTTGAGACTTTTCAGTTACTTAAAAACCCATTATCCAAGTCCAAATGCAATGGATTTGGTTATATTAAATGTAGCCACATGTTAAAGCCATAAAGCTATCCCCAAATACAGGGACCGATCTGCTTCATAATATATGTATTCTAATTACTATCGTTTTCATGTTTTTTGACAGTTTTACTTAAGATAAGATTTAAGTTTAGGTGTCTTTAAGCAGTCATTTAACTATTACAAGAATGTTGTTCTAAATGTAAAAAATAGTCTAAAGTCTAAAGTCACAATTACAAGCAAAGCAACACCCTTTGCACCTGGTGTTAAATAAATCCATCTCCCTTATCTCTATTTTTCACTGATGGACAGTTTTCATTAGCAACTTGTATAATTAAATGGGTTTAACTAATAGCAAATTCATCATAATACCCGCTGGCCATCAGTGACTGACAGGCTATTTCATTTGGCCCAATGTTTCGTCTCATTTTAAGAGCACCGTGACAGTGACAACTAAATGTTGTAGAAGAAATAATGAAAACAACCAGATATCATTTAATGGTGCTATATTAGCAAAATATTTACCAAAGTCTATCATGGAACTACCGTAACAATAGCCTACCATTATACCATAATACCACGATTTGACATTTTCAAAAGTATTCTTGGTGAAATAGGTTGGTGTACCATGTTCATATTGTATTTCCATGGCACTTTAAAATATACTGGAATTCAAGTACTATGGTACTATTAGTACCATGGTGGATTTTAGTACTTTTTTGAATGAAGTGGTTCAGTATCGTGCAATACTGTGGATTTTCAACGTGATCTTACTTAAAAACTTGCAAACCATTCAGGAATATCAGGGATCCAGACTAACTATTATTAATAGGAGTATGTAGCCCCTGAATGAAATTATTTTGGAGCACAAGCAGAAAGTTTAGGGGCACACCATAAATCAGTCTGCAATGCAATCATTCACATATTTTCCCCGTTTTAACTGTATTACTGACATATGCTTTGATAATAAATAGACTTAACTCATAGAAATTACAATGTGCACGTATTCTTTTAGTTTTAGAAGGATATAAAACAATATATATGGTATGATAAAAGTACTATTTTTTGCATTAAGTGCAGTTACTTATAATACTACATGTTCATTGCTTGTTTATTTCATGTTAATACACATTTGGCAGTAAAGCACTAAGGTTGATTTGGGAAACTTAAAATTTTTACTTAATTACCACAGTAACATGCAATATACAGTCAGGTCCATAAATATTGGGACATCGACACAATTCTAATCTTTTTGGCTCTATACACCACCACAATGGATTTGAAATGAAACGAACAAGATGTGCTTTAACTGCAGACTTTCAGCTTTAATTTGAGGGTATTTATATCCCAATCAGGTGAACGGTGTAGGAATTACAACAGTTTGTATATGTACATCCCACTTTTTAAAGGACCAAAAGTAATGGGACAGATTAACAATCATAAATCAAACTTTCATTTTTTAATACTTGGTTGCAAATCCTTTGCAGTCAATTACAGCCTGAAGTCTGGAGATCAATTAGACATCAGCGTACGCTGGGTTTCATCCCTGGTGATGTTCTGCCAGGCCTCTACTGCAACGGTCTTCAGTTCCTGCTTGTTCTTGGGGCATTTTCCCTTCAGTTTTGTCTTCAGCAAGTGAAATGCATGCTCAATCGGATTTAGGTCAGGTGATTGACTTGGCCATTGCATAACATTCCACTTCTTTCCCTTAAAAATCTCTTTGGTTGCTTTCGCAGTATGCTTCGGGTCATTGTCCATCTGCACTGTGAAGCGCTGACCAATGATTTCTGAAGCATTTGGCTGAATATGAGCAGATAATATTGCCCGAAACACTTCAGAATTCATCCTAATGCTTTTGTCAGCAGCCACATCATCAATAAATACAAGATAACCAGTTCCATTGGCAGCCATACATGCCCACGCCATGACACTACCACCACCATGCTTCACTGATGAGGTGGTATGATTTGGATCATGAGCAG
Source organism: Carassius gibelio (assembly GCF_023724105.1). Classification (NCBI taxonomy): domain Eukaryota; kingdom Metazoa; phylum Chordata; class Actinopteri; order Cypriniformes; family Cyprinidae; genus Carassius; species Carassius gibelio. The sequence continues at coordinate 4,475,427 of NC_068401.1, read as the reverse complement.
TTCCTTTCCTTCTCCATGCTCTTCTCTTTCCATCACTCTGGTACAAGTTGATCTTTGTCTCATCTGTCCATAGGATGTTGTTCCAGAACTGTGAAGGCTTATTTAGATGTTGTTTGGCAAACTCTAATCTGGCCTTCCTGTTTTAGAGACTCACCAATGGTTTACATCTTGTGGTGAACCCTCTGTATTCACATGGTGAAGTCTTCTCTTGATTGTTGACTTTGACACACACATACACCTACCTCTTGGAGAGTGTTCTTGATCTGGCCAACTGTTGTGAAGGGGGTTTTCTTCACCAGGGAAAGAATTCTTCGATCATCCACCACAGTTGTTTTCCATGGTCTTCCGGGTAGTTTGGTGTTTGGAAAGCAACCAAAGAGATTTTTAAGGGAAAGAAGTGGAATGTTATGCAATGGCCAAGTCAATCACCTGACCTAAATCCGATTGAGCATGCATTTCACTTGCTGAAGACAAAACTGAAGGGAAAATGCCCCAAGAACAAGTAGGAACTGAAGACCGTTGCAGTAGAGGCCTGGCAGGGCATCACCAGGGATGAAACCCAGCGTACGCTGATGTCTAATTGATCTCCAGACTTCAGGCTGTAATTGACTGCAAAGGATTTGCAACCAAGTATTAAAAAATGAAAGTTTGATTTATGATTGTTAATCTGTCCCATTACTTAAAAAGTGGGATGCACATATACAAACTGTTGTAATTCCTACACCGTTCACCTGATTTGGATGTAAATACTCAAATTAAAGCTGAAAGTCTGCAGTTAAAGCACATCTTGTTCGTTTCATTTCAAATCCATTGTGGTGGTGTATAGAGCCAAAAAGATTAGAATTGTGTCGATGTCCCAATATTTATGGACCTGACTGTATTTATATATATATATATATATATATATATATATATATATATATATATATATATATATATATATATATATATAGTACTCTTATTAAAAGTACTATTATTCTTCTATAGTCTTATATGGAACTGATCAACTCCTGATTAAGTCGCATATTGAAGAAAAGTTTGTTTTTTTGTTTTTCAAAGCACTGTGATTTTTCTTACTTCGTACATAGAAAAGAGCAAAACTCTCTCAAAATCTGATCTCTTGATGATTCATTCTGCGCTGGATATCGCAGCGCTGTGCAGTAACAGTGCTGCGAAATCAACTTTGGTTCCCGAGTAAAGCTGTTCTGAGCTCAGACAATACATAAAAAATAAAATACATAGCCATTGTTGCGTTTGAGTAGTTAGGTGCAGTTTTCAATTTGAAAGAAACCCAAATGTTGACTTAACAAAACACTATTTAGGATCCTTGTTGTTTCAGTACTCACAAGCGATGATGTTGCCGTAGCGATTCTTGTTGCGGTTTTCATCCTTCTTGGCAGTTTCCCATGGTGCTGTTTGTCCCTCAGCCAGACCCTGGAATCAAATCAAGAATATTTTTTAACATGTTCATCCATTACAGAGATTGCTTTCACACATATAGATACACATAAACCTAGGCCTATACATCTATTTTTTGATAGCTAAAAGACATACAAGTTAAACATTTCACACTTTGAGATGCTTTTCTGAAATAGGTGTCTGTTTTCCCTAGAAATCACTGAAAGACTCTTGTGTTTGGAAGAATCTGGTAATTGTAGACTCATCCTTTAGCCTTCGGCAAAGACAAGACTCTGAAATGTCAGACAGGAGCGCTGAATGGTGGCCACTTAAAGCCGTAGAGCAATCTTCATCCTGTCCAGCACACACAAGACAAGCCATTTACGGTGATAGATCTAGAGAAACAACGGTGTTCTGCAAAGTGTCTGCATTAAAGAAAGACTTCATGGACAAAGTGATTCAAAACAAGCACATTTTAAAGATGAATAAGAGGGGCGATGGTGCAATTTAGTGAAGGTCTACCTTTAAAAGACGTCTCTGTAAAAGAAGAGCAACAGAGAATCGACTGAGAGATAAAAGTTGATTCACAGACCACATGATGTGTCTTTTCTTCATTAAACATTTTTCTCACTCTAAAATTTGGGGGGCAAGTTTCATACAGTAACTTCGGCACTTGTAAAGATATTGCACATTGTTAAGATAAAGTGACCTCTAATAATAATAAGTGCAACTGAATCATGTCAGTTCAAAAAATGATTAAAAGTTCAGTGTTTGCTAAAGGTGCAATAGGTGATTTTTTTTTTATACTGGTTGAAAGTCTCTTCACATCCCCATAGCAATTAAGTTATGTGGTTTAAATGTATTTTTATTTATTTTTATATTCTGTGGATGGCATAGGACCAAATGTACATCCAATCAAAATGCTCGATCTACCTGCCTGTCAACGTATGTATCTGCATACCTCTGTGCACCCTGTTTGCGCAGACAGAATACGTCATTAGAGCATTCACGCACGCTGTGCAGACAGAGCTAAAATGGCAGATATATCAACAACCCGGTCTTCCTTCTTGATATTGTGGTACTTTTAACGTTTTCTTGCTGGTTAATGACACATGATATAGCCCAGCAATTCCCAATTCCAGTGCTCGCAAACATATTTTACATGTCTTGCTCAGTTAACACACCCGATTCACACGACCAACTTGTTAGATGTGAGATACATGAATGAACTGTGCTCTGATCGATATGATCCCTACAAGGTTTTCATTGCTCTCTACTCCCTGAGCAGGGGTTTGGAACATGGACTGGAATTGGGAACCGCTATTGTAGTAAGGTTGTCTATGGTATTCTGGTCTGTGAGCATAAATGCGTTCAGGGGGCGTGATCGCAGGGTGGGTGGGACGTTCGCTTTCAGTGCTATCAGGCTAATGTGTATTTCCTATTGCACCTTTAAGTTCTCATATGGTTCTCAGGTAGAAACTTTTCTTAAATCTGATGCAATAGACCTGAATTTCATGTTACATGTTAGAATTTACTAGAAGGTTTTCACAGTGCATACTTGTTATTACTGACATGACCAGTTTATATAATTAAGGTTTAACAAAAAGCAAATCGATCATAATACCTGCTGGCTATCAGCGAATGACAGACTACTTCTTCATTCATCTTCTTTCAACAATCACAACTATATATTTTAGGAAAATATAATGTCATAACTAGATATTACATAATGAATTATATCTATTGCATGAATTGAATTCTATCCATCCACCCATCCAGTATTGCTTTTTGATACCTCTATTGATGTAGCAGCATTGATCAATGTACCAAAAAGCAATACCATATGAATGGATGGATAGAAAATAATAATAAAAAGGTAAAAAGTAAATAAATAAATATATAACCAACCAACCAAACCAATAATAAATAAATAAATAAATATATATATATATATATATAAAATATATAAAGTTTTATTGAAACAAAAAAATGTGTTCCATATGTACAAGAAATGTTTTTTCTCTCCCAAGGCTGTTCAGTGGATCCCATCTGGAACTAGTGAAGCACATAAGCCTGAACATACAGACCGTATCATCTCTGCTGTACTGTTCCTTCACGTGCATTAAACGTGATCTGGCACCTGTGAAAATCGAAACCTCACAAAGCCTCATTTTTATTGAATTGCTCTTTCATGTGTGAATTAAACCTGATCTGGCAACCCTTCCAATAAATCAGTCACATTCATTCATGCACAGGGATGCTGGGATCTGGCAACTCTGCCCATGTTCTCATTATTATCACGGTGCAGGCAGGGTAACTGAGTCAGTTATAGCCAAACTCTCTGTCTGCCTGACAGAATGTGATGCTAAAACTGTTTGAGGGTTTCTTAATGATACATTTTGAGACATCCGGAGAGAATCGCTACACAAAAAGCCTTAAACTTCTGTCTTCTGGCAGTGAGCTAAACTTGTTCTTCATTTGTTCTGTACCGGATTCCTCATCCACCCTCCAAAAATGTCCTCAGTGGAGCCTCTCTCGTCATCTGATCTTCTGTTTTTTATACTATTAATGCTTCAGAGAAGTGATGAGAAGACAGTGAAGAATAAAACGAGGCATGTGTGTGGACACAAAGACAACAGAGATGCTGTCAGACCTCTTCCTACCTCACACTAACAAACAATTCATAATCCTCTTCACCAGCTACATTTCTTTCTCACTTTGTTATTTTGTTATCTAATGCAATGACATTCACACACTGAGGGTTTATGTAAGTGTCCAAATACTTTATGGGGCCACTATAACCTTCTCCATATTTATACGTACCATTAACTTCTCGTTGTTTCTTATCTCTGTAACGTGAGCACAGATGTAGGATCACACATCTGGCAGGCTGAGATTAATGATGCGATTGTGCTGACATACACACACAGGTGGCCATCATCTGCTTTTACCAACATGATCAGATCTGCATCACTCACTCCCTGTCCATCACATCTCATCCATCTCCATTCCTTCTGGCTACTCTATTCGTTTGTTCTAATTACGTCTCATGTAATATCAGAGGTGCAAGATACAATAATGCCCCCCAAAATTAATATTATCAAGTGAGAAATATGACATTGTTTATAATTAAGTATTCACATTTATTTGACTTTATTTTAATAATCATATTTTCAAGTCATTTTTAACATTGCTTACCAGCATTAATCTATGAATTGTGAAAATAAATTAAACATTGTGTAAACATGCTTACATACAAGATTTAAACAAAATATGGGGAAGTCATGGCCTAGTGGTTAGAGAGTTTCACTCCTAACCCTAAGGTTGTGGGTTTGAGTCTCAGGCTGGCAATACCACGACATGTGTTCCCGGGGAATCGAACCCCCAACATTGCGCTTGATAACACAATGCTCTACCAATTCAGCTACAGGAACACCATTAATTAGTATTACTGACAAATATGCATCAAATTAAGTTTACAGCCGCTTTTGTAAATATTTGTAACTTTTTAAATATTTTTTAAATTACAAATATTTAATTTAATACTTTAATTTAATGAGAATAACTTAAAATTATTAAATTAAATTAAAATATAAAATTAAATCAGTCAGATTTTATACTGATAAACAAGTCCAGATCTGAATCATTTTATGACATATATCTTCACGTGAATGTATTTTAATTTATTAGCTAATTTGCTTGATACTCTACTTGAAAGAGTTAAAAACTGAAAAAGTCCAATTATTGGGCACTAGTAACATTAAAATCTAATTTGCAGTAAAAACCACCTCCAAACTCACAGTAAAACATGCATGGGAAACGCAGTATTTGCCCCTAATGTGCTCTCGCTCATATGAGCCAGTCACAAGCCAGTAAGCAAACACTCCATTCGACTCAATGTAAATGTATTGAGTTTCTCCTCCTTCACTGCATATTAGGAAAAATGACTTATTTTCGGCACCAAGGATAGAGATGGGCTGATGCAAAAAGCTGCCAACTTCATTTGCAGGCAAACCTGTGAGGCAAATCAGGTTAGAAGAGAGAGGCGATAACAAAAAGGCGTTATAAAAATGTCTGCCTTGATGAATGACCCTTTAAACACGGAGCCACAGGCTCTGGTGCTATCAGACTGCCTATGACAGGAATGAGCTGCCAGCCATGCATCGATCTCATGTTTACCTCAACACTTCAGATGGCTTAGGGCAGCCTATACAGCTGAGCATTCCACTGCTGAAATTAAGCTAGGCCTAGCCTAACTCTTCAAGTGATGCTGTTAAGAGAGTAAGAGAGGAGGTTAAGACAGACCTGTATCATCTAGATCTCCTTCAGGCTTGGTGCGGAGCTGCTTTATCCTATTTATCATTCACAATAGTAATTCTGAACACATAAATTGGACAAAATAGACACTATAGAACATGCACATAAATTTGTTATTTTGTCGTCTCTGAATAGTAAATTAGAAGTATGACAGACATAACTATGAGTCATTCTTTATAAATGAGAGTCTCGTCTTTAAAAGTGCAATCTTTGCCCTTTTAAATAAGCCTTCAATCCAGGTGATTGAAAATTTGGAAGCAAAGAGCATCCTTCCTCTCTAATTCACTGATGTCTCTTGTTGCCAGAGCCATTCATCAAGGCCCTGTCTGAATACACAATAATGTGCCAGATATGATTCATACTTGTACTCAAGCAAAGTTCTCTGCTGAATGTTTACACAATACTCTCCTTCGGTAGCTTACTGAAGAGTATTCCTACATCAGTGAGAAAAGAGCTGTTCTGAATAACTGATTGCAGACCAGATTCCATATTAGAATTCTGAATAAGACGTTTACAAGCCAAACTATTCAGAATATACCATCACTGCTTAGCCATCACAAATAATCTTGAAGTATAATCATGCTACTACATGCAAACTACATCTCTCATCTTGGGGTGGGATCAAGAGTATTTTAAATATTTATTTACAGACCCTAACCCTAACCCTAACCCTCATTTACCAAAAATGCTAAATTGGCTTAATATTTTACTCACCCTCAAAACTTTTTGGTCTGTTGGTCATACAAAAAGGCACCAATGATGAGTTGAAGTTGAAGCAGATAGAAAGCAGTTTGAAATCGAAGTAATATTTCATAATTTTTCATTACTCTTTTTGCTGCGTATTTGATCAAATAAATGCAGCCTTGGTGAGAATTAGAAACTTCATTTGAAAACATTAAAAAGTCAGAATTATTCCAAACTCTATTTTAGCTCAATATCTACTTTTAGGGTACTTTTAAGGTTTTTTTCTTCCCAGTTAAAAGTTCCAGTCCACATTCGTTTTGATTGCAAGGACAAGTGCAGCCAGCTCGTTCTTAAAAAAAAAATCAAACTTGTGTTGCACAGAAGAAAGAAAGGGTTTGGAACGATATTAGGGTGAGTAAATGATGACAGAATTGTCATTTTTGGAGGGTGAACGATCCATTTAATGAAAACGAATCACAAAGTGAAGCTGGAACTCATACAAGGCAGCTACTTCAAAGCCACAATTTGTAGGAAATACGTTTAGAGGAAAAATAAACGACCTTATCATATCTCTCTTTTGTTGGCAGCATCTTTCCTCTAGCGCTATTCAAACAAAATAACAGAGCCACGACAATGCCAGTGTGGGATTTCTCAATAATAAAACACTTTACCCTACTACAACATCTGTACCTTAAAAACAGAGAACAATAAGAGGCATGCACAATAAACATGTCTTTATGTTCAGATGACAAGGAGACAGTCTAACGGATACAATTTCTATGTTGCTGACCTTCGTGAACAATCAAAAAGGAGATCTTTATTCGTATTATTAAAACGTGTGGGGACGACAGTGATAAGTGCCCGAGGTTAGCATGTTTTTTTTTTTAAATCTAGAATAAGACATGCTATTGACACAAAGGTCTTTGCATATTCTAACTAATAAAGGCTTAGATAATTGGTTTTATTGTCACGGAGGAATTGACCCCATCTGTGAGCAGATTTTTCAAGTAGTGCATCATATCTCACGTGACTTTTTCTGAACAAAATGCTAGCATGTTATCGAGATGCACAGACCTGCTTCTTTTAGTAAGCACAGACGCACTTTAATTAGTTATTCAAATGTGTTTAAGAAATGAAATGATGTGAAGAAAGACAGGAAACTAGAAAAAAAAATGTCATTATTGAACGATAAAAAAAGAGATGGCTGACATTTTAACAACCCCCTCAATAAAACAATATTAAGATTAATTTCACATCATTTTTGGGCTTTTGGGAAAAAAAACAAATTTCATAGCTGCGCGGCTGTTGTAATTTACTGCAGAAAGGCTTTAGACAAATTAAGTACACTACAAAGTAAGCAAATGATACTAAGAGCTACAGAAGAGAGGGAACTTTCAGCAAAGTACAGTAAAGACAGCTTCATTTATTGAATGCAGCAAACAAATCAGCATTAATATTATTTTATCTACTCTCTTTAAGGTCAAGTAATTTTTATGTAAAGCATTTTGAATTACCATTGTGTATGAAATGTGCTTATATAAATAAACTTGCATGCCATACTGAAATTTTCACTCTTATTGATGTCAGTCACTCAAGCTCAAGACTTCTTACCTCGTACTCCTCTTTAAAGCCGTAACCCTGCCCACACTTCATCTGAGTGATGTGCTGGAGCAAGTCTGCCACTCTGATGGCTGGTTGGAACTGGCCGGCCTGGTAGGACATCTCCACCGACTCACAGCCTCCATATGGGTATGTCTGGATGGTCATCGAGGGCTGGGACATCTCACTGTGGCTGCCATCTGTGGAGGAACAATTCACAATCCTTGTGTAACCATCACGATGTCCAATTGCCAGCTGGAAGGCTGCTGCTTTCACACCAAACAAGGCAAGCAAGGCAGAAAACTCTGGGTTGCACTTTCCTAAATTTATGTCATAAAAGTAATGGACTCTTACAGTCCGGGTCATTTTAGGAAAAAAATTTGTTCTGTAGCGTATAGTTTCCACTGAGCAGAATGTTTAATTTACAGTTTACCCAGAAAAGGCATAATTAATTTCTACAACTTTTGGATTCACAATCTCCCACATATACAATATTACAATCTAAGCCTAGGGGCAAAAATGGAAACACTAGAAGATTGTGCGCTTTTATTCAATAATTTACAATCTAGGCAGGTTGAACTGCTATAATGAATAGTGCATATCTATTTCAGACCATCTAAAGATTAAACTGGATTCTTCTAAATGTTTTCCCAATGCTACTAATATTATCGATATTTCAATGACAAACTCAGCCTGCATAAAAAATACATAAAAGTGTAAATATACATTTTAAATGTATTAAAAATTTAATGTCTGTTTCCCCTATCCCTCATCCAATATATAAATTAACAGTTTCAGTTGAAAGGAGTCTTTTTAATGTAATTTATTACTGATTTTTCAGAAGTCTTTAGCATCACATGATCCTTCAGAAATCAAAGAAAACCCAAATATTTGCAGTCTAGGATATCATGTTGCTCTCAAAAAAGCACAGCTTTGTTTACTGTGCACTAATACCTCTCAGCCAAGACCAAACCCCTGAAAGCTCGGCTAAGACCTTGACTACTGTGAGCTATCTGAGAGTCATTCAATCACAGCTCAGTGCAGACTTCAGTTATGCATGACAATATTCTGAGACGCAGTCCTTGCATACTCTTTTATTAGAATAAGACTGGGAAGAACTTTATTGATGTTAATGAGTTCATTAACTAGAGGAATGGGGGAAGCAAATGACAGAGTTTTTGTCATATGGCCTCCTTTAACCAGCTAAAGCATCATTTAGATGCATAGAGGAATGGAATATTACTCGACGAATTATTAATGTGGCTATTTGCATCTTAATTGCCTTGAAAATTCATTATACACTTAAAGTAATTCTGGGGCTAAAAAATTTATAATCCACACCAAACATCTACGCTTTCGACACGAGCAAATACAAGTAATTTTGCATGACGTGTTAGCACCGTAGCAACTTCAGTGCCAGAAGGAAAAAGTTGAAAGTATTAGCGGCGACAATGTATAATGAAGAAAACAATTATGCCACAATCGTAGCCTCAGGAGGATCTTTTTAAAGGGCACAAAAAGTAACTAGCAGAGAGATGCTGAGACTGCTCAATAGATCTGAACAGGTTCACAACCAGCACACAAAACATCATTTGGATCGGACTGAACGGGAAACAGTTTTGGTTCCCACTGACTTCCAATGTATGGACAAGTCAATGGGAACTGAACCTGTTTGGTTACCAACACACTGCAAAATTGACACTTTTTTTAACAATACATGGTCTAGATGGTCTAAGCCAACAATTAAAGCCAACAGTCAATGAAAAGCATAACATGTTAAGCTTGATCTTTAGACACAAAAAAAAAAAAAAAAAAAAAAAAAAAAATCATGATATGTGATTATTACTTGCCATGATATTTGGTCTAGGCAAATTCATGGTGCAAAATTTTTTTTATGACTCATGCCAACATACGAACACTAAAAGAGAAAAAAGAGTCTCTAAAGTCTCTCAAATGACTGCCCCATCCTTTGCCTTTCCCCTTCCCCCTATCGTTATCAATTTTTTCCTAATTAATTATTCATGTGTTTTGTCTCAACAGCATGGAGTGAATCCCAAAGTGGCGGCCCAGAGGGTGTATTATGTTGTTAAAACGATGCGTCTGCCACATCAGACCCAGAGAAATATCGAAGAGCTCCAGCTCTAAAACACGAAAGGTCAACTGCACATTTTAGGTGACCTCATATAGGAGACTGTTATGTAGATTATTACTTAATATTTACATTTTGTAGTTTTAAATCTTCAGGATGATGAGTTCTGACAGTTATAAGTTGATAAAAAGAAGAGTACAGTTCATAAATAAATTATACTAAACCATTAGCAGATTTTACTGTGAGGTCCCATGGGATACGTTCAGTACTACATACACTTTAGGATGAAGGGAATATAAAAACATGACTGAAAACCCATATGGAAAAACAACATGAATACTAAACTAGATTTTGATATGTCCTTCCTTAAAGGTGAAATGTGTATTTTATGTACCTTACATTAACATTAACACATCTTTAATTGTGTAAATGTGGTGTTATAATTAAATAAATACTATATGTTTCTGATTTTTATTTGCATGGGTAACCAATATCCATGTGCATTGCTTTCATTTTTCTGATAATATTTAGCTAGACATGATTCATACAGGCCCATATTGTATTTATAGTTGACTCTTCTACAAAATATCTGCCATGTCTAAAACTTTTTCTTATATATTGCATATCTTCACATTCATATCTTCAGTTTCTAACACAATGTCCTCTCTGTATTGCTTGTAGCTGCAAAAAATAGGTTTGAAATGATAAAACAACTGCACTGGACTATTATCAAGCATACAGTCATATATTGAGTGAAAGAGAGAGAAAGATATATGCCAAGTAATTATTCTCCTTATGGAGGTAATTTTCTCATTCCGGCCTTGTTCCGTCCCATAATGGCTTCTTTCATTTGAGCATGAACTCTTTGTGGCTATTGCATTATGTGCATTCAGATGATTAGAGCTAAAATCACATTAAAGCTCAATTATCGGCATGCACTGTTACATTATGATCACCTACTATGGCATTTGCCATTAACAATAATTGCGTGACAAGTCACAATAAAGCACAGGTGACTAAATAATGATATGTGAATTACTTTCAAATGTCATATGTGAATGGCTCTCTTGTGGGTATATGGAGAAAAATAAAAAAAACTTCTGTACAAATGTGTTTATATGTAGAAAGTGCTGTCAAGGTAAAATAAATTAAAGTCATTGGAATTATTAGCAAAGTATTGTAATAAACATTAGCACAGGCATTGTTTCAATAAATAAAACATGCTTCACTATGTTAAGCTTTTTGTCCTTGGCTACAGAATTGAAAAAGTAATCTATTAGTAGTTTGTTTAAATATATACATCACTATTCAAATGTCTGGGGTCCGCAGGATATTTCTATGTAAGAAAATTATACATTTATTCAGCAAGGACACGTTCAAGTGATCAAAAGTGATAGCGAGGCATTTATAATGTTACAAAAGATTTCTATTTCAAATAATTGCTGTTCTTTTGAACTTTCTATCTTGGTTTCTAGCTAATAATTCAGCTTTGCATCACAAGAATAAAATACATTTGAAAAAATATTAAAATAGTTTCAAATAATTAATATATTTTTTTATTGAATTAAAGCAACACTGATAATAAGCATAAGCATAATGGAGATTTCAGTCCTACAGTTCATCTTTCAAACTTACATATATTATTATTTTATATGGGCAAAATAAATAAACACCATAGTATAAAAAATTATGATTTTTCACAAAGCCATATCAAAGAGATTACTTTCTAACTTAAACAGTAAGTAACCACCTAGCAACTAAACAGCAACAGCCACAGCCGACTGTAGAAATGTGTCACTGAGTTTGCGCCACTAACTGTATTATTGCTATTACTTTACTATTACTATACTTATAGTAATACTATTATTATATGTAGGTATTATACGTAAGGCTGCTGCCGTGTGTTTTGAGTTGAAGCTCTGTCAAGTTATTCTTTATTGTTTAATTTTCAATCTTAAAATCAATTTTTTTACACCATCATTTTCATTTCTATAACATGTGAATATATCCCCCACTGTATTCTATAACAAAAACAGTCGGAGCACCTTGTTATCACTAGTTTTCTTTTAATTTGCAGAATCTGCTACTAGCTTATAGCCTGTAGCGCATTACAAAATATTACTACTTACTTTTAAGGCCCTAAATGGTTAAGCTCCTGTTTCCCTGACTAGCCTTCTACCACGCTACAATCCATCACACTCGCTAAGGTCGCAAAGCTCTGGACTCTTAGTAGTATCTAGGATAGCAAAGTCCACTGAAGGAGGTAGAGCTTTTTCAACGTTTTTGTTAACGTTTGGGGTTCAGAAACATTCTTATCTGTTTAAATCTAGATTAAAGACACATCTCTTTAGCCAAGCATTCAAATAATGTATCTCATAACCTTGTACTTCAGTTATTTTTGATCAAATGCACATTTTCATTCTTTTGCTTGGGTTGCACATATTTTTTTTTGCTTAGCTGGAACAGCAACTATGCTAATTATTCTCTTTTACCTTCTCTGTTTCTGCCAACTAGGTATTACAGAAGCTTAAGTCTGGATCCAGTCCTTACAAGGGCCTGAGATGACCGAACACCTGAGAAGAGAGGATGCTAACCCCCCAAAAGACCTCAGATGATGCCAACCCTAGTACAAAACTACTACAAAACTTGATATATTGGACATCAACTTGAGATCGTCACCACTGATAAGTTATAAATACATATAATATAGAATCTTAAATTTTCTGTAAAGCTGCTATGCAACAATTTGCATTGTGAAAAGTGCTATACAAATAAACTGAACTGAACTGAATAAATCCAAAACTGTCTCATTTGTGTCTATTTTTTCTCCTAAGTTAAGAAGGAGCAACTTTTGAGCAATGTCATAGCACTAAAGGCCATCTTCAGAGTAAAGCTGGAGTCGTCAGGTGTCTTTCAGCTAAACAGCAGAATCACACACATATCCCTTAGTGGCTTATCCATTTCCAGACACTTAAACTATTTTTTCTCCATGAAACAGAACCCCTCTCTCTCTCTCTCTCTCTCTCTCTCTCTCTCTCTCCCCATTCCTATCTCTGTCCCTCCATTCTGTTTTTTTTCCATCGATCCTGCAGATATCTACAATCCTCTGCAACATCGAAATCTTTCACTCTTTATTTTGCTCTAAAATATTGCATGCACCCTATTTACTCTCCCATTATCCTCTCTTCCTTACACAATGTTTTCTCTCCCAGATGCAAAACTCAGACTGTTCGTCAGATGCATTGATGATCATGTCTGTATGTATTACAGGAGAAGTGATTTTAAAAAACAGTCGGCACGAGTCCTCCCACACAGTTCCTGTATGCGATTACCAAGATAGAGCTTTTTTCCCCGCAACGTGATCGATAGACTGTAAATGAACTGGAAGCCTCACATAATAGGCAGGTTTATAAATGATTAGGGGCTGACAGTCTTTCTCGACCTCGTAATCTCAGTGACATCGTTTCGGCAGGGAGCATCTCCAGAACAGAAATATGACCGCCCTCACTCGGAGCGAGAGATGGGGTCTGTAAAACAGAATGAAAAGGCCTTCTTCCTCATTTAATGCCTCATTCTTTTATCTGAACTGGAGGCTGTATTTCTTACTATCTTCTCTCCATCTCACTATCTTTATCCCCCACTCAATTTCACCTTTTCAATTCTTCTTTACACAATCACTGCTTAATACAGTGCTTGCTAGACTCTAGAATCCATTCAACCTTTGTTTTGTAGATCATTTTAATCTTAGTTGTATTTTCTATTCTTTTTTTAATAAACATTTTACTTTTAATAGCAACTTATCATTACAGTTGACATGAAATGGTATTTGAAATCCATCTTACTGTCATGACATATTGAAAAAGCAGGCTAATATATGATTTTACCCAACAATATCACCCAAGATTTGCCATAAGCAAAGCAATTATATTTTAACAAAAACTACAAACTCTTTACTTGGAACAACGTGCACTCATGAATTGTGCACTGTAAAATTAAGAGTGTTAAGAAAATACATTTTGATTTCAATGTTAATTTCATGTTGACAGCTAAATTTTAAAAAAGCTGATTTACACTGTATCTTCAACAACATTCTTTTTGATTGGTGGTTCAGGACATTTAAACCTTAATACAACACAATGAATAAATAGTAATAATAATAGTAATAAGCTTATTACATATTATATATATATATATATATATATATATATATATATATATATATATATATATATATATATATATATATATATATATATATATATATATATATATATACTTTTTTTTTAATAAATGCTATTCTTTGGATCCCAAAAAACAAGTTTCTCACAAAAATAGCACAACTATTAACATTGATGATAAGAAATGATTCTTGAGCAGCAGTTCAGCATATTGGAATGATTTCTGAAGTATCATATGACACTGAAGATCCAGCTTTGCATTACAAGAATAAATTATATTTAAAAGATATATGCAAACAGAAAACAGTTATTTTAAATTGTTATAGTATTTCACAAAATTTATGTTATTACTGTAATTCAATATACTGTATAATACTGACAGAGAATCAAAGACTATAACCTAAATTTACCAACATTTTTAACACTACTTTGGCTCCCAAGTGCTGAATATTTGCTTAAGCATATCTAGTTTTATTGACATCCCAGATTCCCACTCTCACTTGAATTCTTTTCTTCTGATCCATTCCTTTCTTCCTCCATCCCTGTCCTCCATTAACTGCTTTTCTACTCTCAGTCTCCATCAGACTTTCTACTCATATTTTTTCCGTTCACCCCTTGGCTTCCCTGGGTCAGGTTGGCATGAATGTGAAAGTATGATTGTGGCCTGTTTCATGTCCAGTTTACAAATATCTCACAGTCCAAATGTACTGCTTTAGTCGATAAAAGCCTGAATCAAGCCCCCTATGCTTGACGTTTTTTTTCCCATTTTGCTCTCTCTCTTTCTTCCTCCAATACACCGCCTGTGTGCCCATTTTCTCTTTTCTCCATCTCGGTGCACTAAGCAAGCTGTCTCCACCTTCATAACCTCTGTAAATACGTTTGCTCTCAGTGGTTTATTGGCGTTGAGTGTGTACGTGTATGGGAGAGTCGCGGTCTTCGCTGCTGAGTGTAGCTTCAAGCGAGAGTTTTCAAACTCCTACTAGAAGCTGTCTGGATCAGAGGTGCGTGTTTAGAGACCACTGCATCTGAGCCTTTTAGAGTGAACCTTTGAAATGAGCTTTTGGACTGACTCTAAGCCCAGAGCCCACCAAGATATCTATCAGAAATCCCTTTTCAAAAGCCGACTCTAAAGAACGCTTTCAATATCTCCTGAAGAACGAGTAAAGGATGAAGCTTTGCGTGACCAGGAAAAACTTGAAAGTGTCAGCAGTGGAGCAGAAGTACTCTCTAGCTGCTAAAGTGAGTATGGTTTCATCCAAACCATGCTTGCCAGTGAAGGCAAAGTAAATGTCCAAATTATTCATAATCAATAGTTATTTTCTGTGTTGATGGCAGGTTGTTGCTGTAAATTTGGGACACTGATGAAATCCAATTATAGTTGGATTTTTGCAAGTATTTCTCAAAGCTTTCAGGGAAGAAGAAGTAACTGTAAATTATAAATAATCAAGAGAAATACTGATTAATGGAAACACAAGAAACAAAAGAAATACAATGAAAAAATGGACTGAAATGAACTCATAACTGAATGACAGAATTGAAAAGGAAGGAAGAAGGAAGGACAAGTAAACAAATACATTAACAAAATGAATGAATTCATAAACAAAGGAAAAGAAGGAAGAAAGGACGATCAATTGAAAAAAATGGAAGGAACGACAAATGAACACATATATTAACAAAAACAGGAAAAATGAAAGAACAGTAGAAAGGAAAGAGGAAAGAAGGAATAAAAAAATGAAAGAAGAAAAAATAAAGACAGAATGAAAGAAGGATGGATAAGGCTTTATTATGAGCTATTGCCACTGGCTGTGAAATGGTCAATCTGCCTTTGAAAAGACATGAGGGTGAGTGTGTGTGTGCGTGTCACACACCAATCTGCCAAATCTGACAATTAGCATTCTGAGAGTTAACGATCTGATTCAAATCACTTTCCACACATTGGGATGTAAACATAGAGTTTGTTTGAACTGACAGAGGGCTTTTATTCCTCTAATCTGGCTCAGCGTGGGACGGACGCATCAGCGTGAGGAGGACGCCGCCGACTCCTCACTGAAAACATAAAATTACAAGCTGCAATTAGTTTGATCGAATGGGAGCCAAAGTCTGGAGCGCCTACTTTTGACTTCAAAGGTCAATGCTATGATCTTTCATCATCTAAACCCATACTTTATGACTCAGAGATGTTTCACAGATACACACGCAGGTTTGGAATGAAACGACATTCTTAATAGCGATTTGCCTCTGAATATTCATTTAGTCTAAGTTCAGCTTCCTCCTACATTCACATCAAAAGAAACAGAAGAAACGGTTTAACATAATCCACGTATAATCAGGAGTGAAGGAAAAGTGTCTTACCTATGGATGCTGTGGCAGGGACTGGCTCCTTAGAAACTGCAAATAAAAACAGAATAAAACTGAAACCCTTTCATTTATGTTTGTATGTATTTATTTTATATTTGGCTTTAGCATAAATGCAACACAGCTACTGTTATATTGTTCTGAGATTCCGAAGAAAAAAATGCTGTTGTTATTGTTTATTAAAACTAGTTAAAAAATCATAAATTGAAATAAAGCTGAAATTAAAAGTTAAGTAAATTAAGTGATATACATATCTTCATTCATAGAAATAAGCTTAAGTATTAATATGACTAAAACTGAAATAAAAACATTAAAACATCAAATATTAAAAACTCATAAAATAAAAGGACTTAACAAAATTACTAAAAATAATAAAGTATTAATACAACAATATATTTTATGCTAAAATAACACAGTTGTCAAAAATACTCACCCTCGTGTATTTTTAAACATAACCATTTTTCTTCCATGCAACAAAAAAGGATAAAAATGCCTCTATCAAAGCTTGAAAAAGGATGTAAAATAATATAAAAAATGTATGACTGTACTGCTTGCCAAGGCTTCATGAATTAATGAGATGTCCAATTCATGAATGAATCATTATTTTTAATCAGATGTTTTCAGTTGATCAATTTCACAAAACCAGTCTGAATGATTCATTCACAGGCTTAGTTTTACTCAATCTATTTTTATGTTTTTTTTGTGTGTCCTTTTTGAAGCTTGATAGCATAATTTACATTTCTTTTTTGTGAACCATTCTTTTCAGCAGTCATTTAGCAGATGCCATTGTTTAAAGCAACATCCAATATAATATACATTGATCCAGTAGAAACCTGTTTTTAAAGTGCTTTGCTTTAAAAATGTATTAAAAGCTGAGAGTATCAATAGCTGAAATTGATGCTATTTTTATTTTATTTTTATTTTTTTAAGAACTGAGAGTACTGCATCCTTACTGGCAACAAAAAGCATCATCAAATTATCCTAAATGATTCATAAATGAACTTTTTGAGGTTTGAATCCCGCAGAACATTCTGTGATTGGGCTGCTGATTCATTATAAAGTTTGAACCTTTCGGAATTGTAGTACTGTACCACATGGACCTATTCAACATAGAAAGCTACAAACCTGAGTAGTAGGAGTTGAGGAGGGTTTTACTCTGGAGGGCTTTACCCTGGATGGAGAAGGAGCATGGAGAAGAGGAGGCTGGGAACGACAGAGAGGAGTGCACTAGTGACCTTACAGTACACAGACACACACACTGCACATATCTATCTAAACCTAAAACATTACATTACGTCCAGATTAATAGCAGTATCACATTGTGACAGAATCAAAGCAGCAACAGAACACAAGATTTTTAGGTAACTTTCTGCAAAAGAGACATATATCACACTTATCAACTGCATCTTGCTGTAGTCAACAAAACCTTTAAATGTCATGACTCTTTTGAACATATCCACATTCATATCCTAGCTCAGCATATACAGTGGTTTTCTAAACAATGTCTGTAATAAAAAAAAAAGATTGAGAGAAAAAAAATGGTGTAGAAACTCAGAGAAATGTCCAGTAAAATTCACAAATAATTACAAAGAAAGTGCAAGTAACACCTTGATTTTGAAGTAGAAAAACCTACACATTAAAACATATTTCAATGATCTGTTTTATTCACACCTGCTGCAATTGTTTAAATATTTTTTACAGTGTAGACTTCTACTACAAAGTAAATGGAGGTCACAGAAACATACTCTTAATCTTCTCAGCTGAAGCCATATCATTTTTACTTTCTATTTTGATCACCTATCACTCCAGATCTCCCTTTACACAAATCTCTGCATCTCTCATGTGTTGGCGCTTACGCATTTGCTCACATAAGGATCTTTACAGAAAGTGCTTTGGCAGCAAAAGCTCATGGGCCAGCGGGGGTGAGATAGAGAGCGTCTGAATGAGAGAAGCGTGGAAGGTTAGAGGCAGGTGTCTCTGTGTTCATTTAAATGGTAATACAACTAAAATGCTGAGTGTGTAGGCTGGGATCACCATGATCTCTATCTCACACATCTTATGCCAATCGTCTTTTTAAAAAAAAAAACTGTATATATATATATATATATATAATGTGTGATTATAGCTGTGGAGCCAGTGAGAGGAAGGTCTGGATATAAAATCAGAAAAATTACAATTACGATATGAGATATAAAGGTCCGCAAGAATATGGTGCCCACAGAAGAGGCTTTACAAATTGGAAGGCCCGTCATTCCAACATGATATCACGGCAATTCGTAAATTTTTCACAAGGTGGCTTATTCATACGATTTCGTACGACCACACTTGTTGCCAAATCGTACGTACTTTTAGCCTGGTAATACCAGACTCTGCTACTTCACTTTGCTTCGTAGACAGAGTCTGGAATGGCATAATAGAGAAGTATTTTCTCTCTTGCTAGGGGGCGCTTGTCTGAAGTTTAAAATCATTGGTTACCTGTAGCCAATCAGATACGTTTAGTTATGACGTATGTTATGCGCCTGTACAACGGCATCGAAGCACAGACATCATGCATTGAACTCAAATCTATGATTGAACTTCCACTGTAAACCTGTTGTTAACACATGATGATGAGAGCGAAATACCGGAGTGAACATGGCTGTAAACGACTTTTGCAGTTTGAAAAAAATGTGAATGTTCTCCATAACAGAGCGAATTGCATCCTGTGTCTCGTTTCCCATTTCCGCGGTCGTTTCGGTTTTCGATTTCTCTAACCTACAATGTAAAACTCGGTGCTAAGCATCTACCTCACAGCTCTCAGCCCGCCCTCTGTTCGTTGATTGGCCCGGCTGTTTCCAGACCGGTGGCAAACAGAAAGTTCTGACGCTGTATCAGACTGACTACAGAAGCGAAATGAAATTGAGCGGAAGTAGGAAGTCTGACGTATTTTACGAGTTGAACAATTCGTATGAATTTGTACGAATGACCTACACCTAACCCCGCCCCTAAACCTAACCGTCACTGGGGTTTAGACAAATCGTATAAAATCGTACGAGTGAATTACGAATAAGCCACCTCGTAAAATACGTACAAATTGGTCATTCACAAAGTTTAACACACACTATTCTCCAAAGATTTTCCTCCTAGAACCAGCACAAAAATGTGGACAAATAAAAAACTGTAGATTCTGCCTGTAAAGCCAGCACATGCTCTGCTTTCCATGCTTTTTTAAATGCTTATATAAATTATCAAATAAAACAATATTAGACAAATAATAATAATTAAAAAATACAAGCACAATGATTTTCTTATTTTAAGATCTTATTTTAAGTATGTTATATTTGTTTAATATTCTTTTAAGAAGGTTGTTATATCATATATCAAGACAAAATAGTGATTAAGAAATTATTTTTGCAGCTAAAAAAATTCAGTTGAAAAAAAAAAAAACATTCTTTTTGCAAATACAACACA
The DNA here is from genome assembly GCF_023724105.1 of Carassius gibelio. Taxonomy (NCBI): domain Eukaryota; kingdom Metazoa; phylum Chordata; class Actinopteri; order Cypriniformes; family Cyprinidae; genus Carassius; species Carassius gibelio. Next base: position 4,455,357 of record NC_068401.1, on the reverse strand, counting down.
GAAATTACCCACTGCAGCTTTAAAGATTTAGCTGAAAGTGTATTGTCTCTGATAATGCATCACTGGGCATTTGACACTATTTTTATTTTTATTTTTTTAAAGAGCTGCTCTCAAACAGCAATTATGAGCTGGGCTGAGTCCTAGATTATTTCTGTTCTAACACCACAGCTGAGATTCATGCCTATAATAAAGGGCCTGTACTGGTTCAGTAATAGTGACTCTCCGACCATTAGATAAACAACAGATACAATAACAGCCTCCAATTACTCTGTGCCTGTAATGATCCGAAATAAACATACAAATAAACTGCATTTGCACATTCACTGACCAATGGCATTCAAAAGAACTAAGAAACACTAACCATGCAGAACACATTCCAAATCAGTGTTCATTTTACAGGAAATAAATGTGATCATTATGCATAATGACATTCTCTCTCTCTAAGCATCTTGTTCTTACTTTCCGTTGCCACCTCTTCTTCCAGCTCCATTCAAATTATTCTGTACACAAAGGCCACTGTGACATTTTGTGCAGAAAGCGACTCAGAAAGACCCGTCCTAATTACAGCCCCTTCACAGCATGCCAGAGCCCACTTAAAACTGAGAATGAAAGCAAGAGGAAAAAAAATGCCTAGTCCAAATGCCATTTTCTATTCTTCTCTAGCGCCTCTTAAAGCAGCACATCAATAGAGAGGTCTCTTGATATGTAGAACGCTTCGGTCCGTCCTGAGTAGCTACAGAATAGCTCTCTGTGGAGGGTGACGTTCAGATCTGTGAATGGCAGGTGTGAGACGGTGGCGTCCCGTCATTTGGTTTCCTGATGGACGTTTAGTAAAGACAATCAAGGAGAATGGTGAGTCTAGTTAAAATGACAGATTGTTGACCGCTTTTGACCCCTTTTAGGGCTTGCTGAGCTCATCAGCATGATGGTGGGACGAGCAGGAGGTTTGTGTGATTGCAGTAATGAGTCCAGAGATTGGCTCACACACACTGCGGCCACTTCAAGAGATCGTGATATTTGGGGAACGTGGTGATTATATGACCTGTGGACTTTTGACTTTTCAGACTGGTGGAAAAGTGCAAGATGTTTTCTAAAGAGAACATGTGAAAAATGTCTGACTGAGCATGAAACTATCTTTCACCATATCCACTGATGTTTATTTAGTGCTATAATTAATAGTAAAGAGGATTGCTTCACTGAATTTAAAAGCAGAGGCTTATGGCGAATATTGGATTGGATGATTGCTAAACAATGGTTAGTTTGTATAAAAGATTTTTTATCATTGTGTACACGTAATTAACACTAAATCAACACAGTCAAAATGCACCAAGCATTGCCGTTTCATCAGTGACCAAACCAAAAATCTTTCTTTCTTTTTTTTTTCTATTCTGGTTGAATAGTTGGCCAAGTTTCAAGAAAAATTTCAGTGCTTCACTAATTGCTTCCTAAATTTAAATGAGTATGTTGAAAATAGCACTTAAGTTTCTGTTAAATCATTAATTCATTTCATGGAGTTAATCTCTTCATTCATTCATTTCTTTTTTCATTGTTTTTCTTTTTTTTATTCAATCATTTGTTTACATGTTCAATATTTCATTAATTTGTTCATGCATTTGGTTATTCATTAAATAATTTGTTCATTTACTGATTCAGTTGAACATCAGTTCATTAAATATTCTTTAATTTGTGTGAATCCTATAATTCTTTAATTTGCTCATTTGTGATTTCATGCATCGACTCATTTTTTAATTTGTTCATTCGTCAATTTATATTATTGGTTTATTGGTTAATGCCAACTTCCCTCTCCAACTAACTACTGTTATCACAGGAATATCACAGGTACTGTACATTCAATATAAACAGAGCTTATACAAAAAACAGGGCAGCACGATAATGTCACAGCACAATATTTGCTGAACTCACAAAATCCGTTGAGGTCCTGGTTGCTGGTGGAGAACGGATCGTCCTTGTGTAACGTGCTGACTTTTCCTGTGCTTTTATCCGCTGTACTTACGGGTCCCATCTCTCTCTGCGTGCTGCTGCTGGCTGTCTCCTTCTGTTTTTTTGCTAGTTTCCTTCAAATCCATCCACAACAGGGCAAGTTTATGCATGATCAAAAGAAGACACTTCAGTGTTTGTGCAATACTTTTGGCTAGTGCAAACTGTTGTATAAACACGTTAAATGTGCAAAAGTAATCACTTTTTTGTGTGTGTGTGTGTGTGGGGGGGGGGGGGTACTCTTATACTTGCCGGTTATTGGTTAGAAATATATGTATAGTATAAGAGTATAATAGTAACAGTATACAGCACTTAACCAAAGCACTGCCACAACACTGCTGTAAAAACTGACATGCAAGATATAAAAGGCAAACACACACAAACAGACATCGGGCACATAGAGGACAAGAAGTGATGCTGGCATTTGGCTATTCCAATGAAAATGACTGTAAGATTTCTGTATTAGCATCTAAAATATATATATTCTGCAGTGATATATGCCAGTGAGTGAGAAAGAGAGAGAAGAAAACCTACTCAAATCAAGGGAAAGAAGCTCAAAACCTTGCCATGCAGAACAAAGCCAATTGAACACTACAAGTCTATTGATCAGGAAAGTCTTGTACACAAACACTTTCACTTGTAGATAATGCAAATGAAACATATTAAAGTATTACACATTAATTACATATTAAATATATTGCAATGCTTTCTCTTAAAGGTCCAATACAGAACTGTTGCAAGGGGCAGCACACACATGGATGACAGCTGCAATGTTTCATTAACTACACATAGCATTGCACTATGAAAGTATTACATCGTTGTTAAAACTGTGACATGTTGAATAAGTGACCTAGCAGTTATAACTTTGACATACTGAGCTGTGCTGTTTAAATATGGTTTGCAACATTTCCTGATCTCATCCCACCTCTTCACCTGTCATTTCCTGCCTTATTATCCATAAAAATGGCCTCAAAATATAATCAAATAAAAGTAATCTATGGCAGTTTTTATAAAGGAAGCAGACTTCACTTCTGCTGCTCCTGATTTGTTGATTTGTCTGGCTGTTCATAAGCTGAGGTCTCCCCACACTTTAGTGCACAGAACATCAAGGAAGATATTACTGTCAGCAATGGATTGGTGTCATCCAATAAAATGACTGTGATTCTCCAGGTCCCACAGAACACCATTTGATATGTGCTCCCTTCTCTTATGGGGCTGAGCTGATAATAACTCTTTGTTTTGTTATTTTCTCTGCTGGGAATTTAAAAAAAATCAAATAAAGTTTCAGCTTCTACAAAAACCAGGCCAACCTTTAAAATTGGGGCCATTTTAGCTAGGTTGGAAAATAAATTCACTAACATTGGTTTTTGGTGACTGAGGATCAAAAGAGGACGAAAAGTGTTCAGAAGCAGGTCTTAACACCAAGAAGCAATAAGAGAGGGGTCACGACTTTCCAATTAAGCAGCCAAGCATCAATGTGATGGCTTGAAAGTGCTGAGATTTCGTTGGAGAAACTCCAACGCACAACCTCTATACCAAACCTAGAGTGCTCCCTACCAAGACAGCATAGTCAACAACCAAGGTCACAGTATTTTGAAATACAACAGCCATCAGATAAAAAAAAAAAAAAAAACATTGATTGCTGCAGTAATTGGTCTCGTTTCAAGTGCCAAATTCTGGACATATTGCAAGTGGCATAAACTATAGATAATCCTTATTTAATGAATGTCAGTGCAGCACTTCATTAAAAGTGAAGGCTATAATATAGTTAGGGCACCATAAACAGTATTTATAGCACCAACTTTTGTTAATGGCTTTTTGTAAAAGAGAAAGAGCGAGGGGGGAACAATGAGGAGATAGCTATAAAATCTGGCTTGATTTTGCTCTTCATTTATGCATAAAATTCGCCAAATGTTCATTAATAAGGGTATCACACTTGAATGAGCTAAAACTAGAATGGAGGAAATAATACAACGACATGTGCACTCGTGACATCAGAACATGTAAATATGAGGCAGCTGGCCAGGAAGTGCACGTCTAAGCAGTGTTAGTAAGCATGCAGAAGATCTCAAAATAACCTTTACACCAACCACTGTTATTCAGTTGCTTGTATGCACAAGGTTAACTTGTAGGTCATGTCATTAGGAAGGACAAAGTCAAGGGTTTGATTCCCAGGGAACATGGTGTTAAAACTCTTGATGTTTTTGAATGCCCTTAAGTAACTTTGTGTAAAAGCATCTGGCAAATGTTAATTCATGCACAAACAAATTTTGGAGTAGACATGAATCTGGAATAAACATCAAAAGCATTATATATTTTGACTGTCGTGACACCCTAAAATCATAGTACTTTGAAAACAAAGGGGCAGATTTACTAAATGGGGGAAAATTCTTCAGGTTTTTTACCAATAATGGGCACATTAAAGAACATAGATGAAACCAGACTATTTCCATAATGACCAGCACGATCTAACAAGAGCAGCGAAAATTACCACCTGCTTTAAGACATGCTTTTTAGTCATTAATGACGAAAATACCAGTAGTTTGTTGAGCGCAAATGTTAGTAAATTGCGTTGCATGATTCATTATAATATAACTCTCCCATAGATTTTTTCTGAATGAAGGGGAAATCCTACAAATGCATATTCAATAAGGTGAGGCCCAAAAATAACTGTGTCCATGCCTTTTCAGTTCTAATTCTTCACTGCGCATAAATCCTGACAGTACTATTTTATTGGCAAAAGACGGTTTGCGCAAGTGTCATCAAAAGTCTGTAACAGGCAGAACAAATTGAGGAAGCTAATCTAACTGCGATTATTATTATTCTTATAATTATTCAAATAATTTTATTTATTTATTTAATTATTTTTTAAGATTAAGAAGTTAAATCATATAGCTTTTATTCTGGCTTAAAAATGAAGGGAAATGCTTTTTTAAATGTATACATTTTTCACATTACAAGATTTGATACACTGTGAACACTGTTATCATGAATATTCACTACATAACATAGCAGGTTAAATATTTATATAATTACAACACAATCATTGCAATCTGATAATCATACTAAAGTGCGTAAAGTAAGTGTAAAGAGATCAGATGTGCTAAAACACTAGTCACATTTAAATCTAGACTCAAAAATTGCTTGTTTTATTTTTCTTTCTTCATGATTATTTTACTTTCTTTTATGTAAAGCACTTTGAATTACCATTGTGTACGAAATGTGCTATATAAATAAACTTGCCTTGCCTTGCCTAAATTGTAGGCATAGAATACAAGATTACAAATTGGTTTCAAAGTCAAAATTTCTTTCCTAATGATAAATTCAGTTTGAGACTGGGCAAGGACAAGAGTGAAGATGTGCACTGACTGCGCTACTAAATCTGAACATGCATGCGGAAAATCCTGTAACATAACCTCGCCGAATATGAGAATGCCTCGCTCTCTGGGTTTGGGGAATATATTGGCGTCACTGTTAGCTTTAGCCTGTAGCTCTCTGTCTTTGCCCTCTCAGATGATATCCTTTTGAAAGAGCTCCTCCTGGCTATGTTCCTACTTTCATCTATATTTCAGGATCAGGGAGAGCGCAGTGAGAATGCACATAGCAGTCCGACTGTGAATCTGAGCTTTTAAATCCTTTAATGCATGAGGTAAACATCCTGCAGCTAGGCTCTGTTGCACACAGCGCAAATGAAACAATCCTGCACAGTAAAATGCTGAGACAGGCATAACAGTCGAGGTAATAGTGAATAGTTAAGCGTAACGGAAAAGTAATAAAAAGTAGAGGTGGAGTTCCCAGACCAAAGGGACTTGAGCTGAACAAGCAATAGTCGATAATAATAAGATAACAGCGGAGCCACATCAATTTACGGGCACACAAGAGCAATTTATAACTGTGTGCCTGTTAATGTTTCAATGCAATCTGAAAAAATAAATAAATAAATAACTGTAGATATATCGTACATAAGACGGTTTATGGCCGAAATCGACTATGTTTGCTAGAAAATGGAACTACTGTGATGCTAAAATATTGAAGCAAAGTGTTATGAATATAAAACCGAATATAAAACACTTTGAGATGAAATTGAACTTTTTTACTTTATTTTGAAAAGCTTTGTTCACCATGGCAAAGTTAGGAGACTTTTGGTACTAAGATAAATTGTTACTTAACTTTAATTTCATTTAATTCAGTCTTTTACTTTTTCTTCTAATGAACTAAGGAGGTTTTAAAATACTTTTCAGGAAATGTTAAAAGTACTTAAAATAAAAATTAATAGGAAATCATGAATAATAAAATAAAATAAACAGGATTGTTGGTTAGATGTTCTGAATTTAATGCTACTTACAGGTAATAAGAGTAGGAATACGCATTTCTTCTGGAGCAGCAAGATGAGGACAAAACAAAAACAAGAAAGAAAACAAAACAAAAGAACAACAAAAAATATCAATAAAAAATTTAATATAATATAAAATATATTTGTGGAAATATGAAAATATAAATAAAATAAAATAAAATAAAATATAAATATAAATATTTAAACAATATGAAAAATACAAATGAAAATATAATGATAATAATAATAATCATAATAATAATATGAAAATACCACAATTGAATAATATTTAAAAAAATAAAATCAAATATAACAATATAATAAAATAAAATAAAGAACCAAAAAGGACAAACACATTGATTAGTGATCAGTATTGTAAATAAAGAGATGTTTAATGACAAAAATATTAAAACTTGCCACTGTCACATGCTGACCGCATAATGTTTTATCTAGACAAGAAATTGCTACACAGCTTCATGTAGCTAAGGTAAGGATTTATGCTTCCTGCGGCTGTAAATTTAGGGTTGTAAACGGCCTTTGAATAAGTAATAGTCAGTAATAGTAAATCTGTAAAAACATATATATATATAATTAAACAACAAATGAAATGTATGAAACTGCACATCTGGCTTCCCTTCAAGTGAAAAAAAAGTGTGAAAGAGAACAAAAAGAAGGAAAAGTCTATATACCTGTACTGGTGGGAGTGTGTGTTTGGACAGCTAAAGAGATGGACAGGAATGGTGGGTGTTTCACAGACATATTGTAGCTCTGTTCTCTGTTATGAGATTAACAAGGACAGAAAGAGATAGGAGGAGGACAAGAGACACCAAAAGCAGTTGGCGAACACCTCACGCATTTGCTACTCCAAAATGAGGTCTTGTCATTAGAGTGTCTCAGCGCTGACGTCTCTGTGGACCGGTTCCTTCCGGGTAAAGACTAGAGGAGGTGACACACGGCAAGCTAGGACAGTGATGGCAGTCTGATACCATAATAAAGACCATATGGCGTCTGTTAACAGCGATTCGATTAACTGTAATATTGGTGAGAACATGCAAGCAAAGTCGTCAATTAGTGACTTCATGGCCGTCTGCTTCTTGACTGCGCTCACTGCTTTTTATCGCTCTTCTGAAACATATCTTCCACGAGGTGCATTCGTCACTTTTTACCATTTACAAACGACCTTACATTTTTTAGCAAACCTTTACAATGATTAAAAAACCACCAAAGTAATCATATTTCATCTATCATCTATCAATAAAAGTTTCCTTCATGACAAAATGATCTGCTAAATAAATCATCCACTAGCCTGAGTTATTAACATGTTTTCATGCTACAAATACCCTCAAAACCTCCCACTTTGCACAAATCTTTACAATAATACAAACCAGAATAATCATGCATCAGCCTGTCACAGTTATTCTTTGGCACACAGCTGCATTAAGTCACACAAACACTATATTATTGCCAGTACGCTTTGTGTATCATAAAAGCAAGCTATAGCACCCAAACTGCTAGCTTTATCACTAAAGCAGCACCAAAGTAAATATATTTAATGACCCTGTGACTTCTCTGTAGGCAATAAAAACACAGTTTGGCTATGGGCTGTAATGGAAAATATGTTTTGCGACAGGCTGACGGTGCTAAAACAGATGCAGGCGGTCGATGCGTTCGGAAGACATGCATATGCAGCAGGGGCATCCATCTTTGGCCATTTCATCTCAATGGCCCTTTAAAATGGCCTGCTGACATTGTTCTGATGATATTAATAAAAGAGAGCGAAGTGAAGAGCACCACGGCGGGCGAAGGTGGCCATAAATATTAATGGAGTAGAACTGCGAGGAGATCGCAGCATAAGTGGCCTCTTTATTATTTTTTTTGGGCTCTCCCATGATTTATCAGCATTCCTGAAACGAGACGCATTTCTAGTGAGAGGAGAAAGTGTGATACCCACGGTGATGTTACACGCATGTACCGCCACTTTACACAGGACAGAAGGAAGGGAGGAGGAAGACGGAGAAGAGAAAGGGTTTGGAACTTGACAAAAGGTTGGTTTGTTTAACAAAGTGCCAAAGATTTCAGAAAACTTTATTTCAGCTAATGACTGTAAATGAGACAACGTGGTTTATTAGATCATAAAATTGTTCATTCATCCATTCAGGCTTGAAAGCATATGCACAATCGGCTGACAAGCATGTAGAAGTCTGCACACATCTCTCACACATCCACATCCGCGCCTACCAACATAAATCCAACACACTTCTATTGCAGTTATAGAAAACTAATTATAAAACTAATTAGAAATAAACTTCATGTAGCTCCAAATATACATGTATGTATATACACACTTTTTTTTCTTAAATATATACATATAATGTATATATAAACAATATAATACTAATAATTTAAACTTGTAATAATATAAAAACTATGCTCACATACAACCATGTCCAATAACATCATTTTACCTTGGTAATAATAATAATAAAAATAATAATATAATAAAATAAAATAAAACATAAAAAAACACAGTATGTACCTAAATGTAGAACAATTTATGCTGGCACTTCAAATAATATCTTGGTACCTCATAACTTGTATTATACAGAAATACTTCGATACTTTCATATGCACCATATTATTAAATGACCTCTTTCTGTCTCAGTCTATATGTAATGCTATCAGATTGTCCCCCTACAGCAATCATCTATTATTTATGTCAAATTGCTTTATGTCTAGGTCTGTCACTGATCGAAACCACACAGATGTGTCAGAGCTTCACTGCCGTGTGTTGAGTGCAGGGCCATGCTGCAGTTTGTGTGTCTGAGTGTGTGTTTAATGGTCTGGGACTGAATAGTGTCCAAACCAACTCTGTCCAAGATCGACTCCCTCATTGCTCCACGGTAATGCTGACCGAGGGAGAAATAGACCAACACTTTGTGTAATAGCTGTGCTGCCTATGCATATGATTACACACTGAATCATCACATACATCTATTTTCAGCAGGGCTGATCATAAGCCACTATATTTCACATAATATACTTGCACCTCATGAGATCTCTCAGCATTGGAGCTCTGATGTAGAATCAGATAATGCTACTTATGCACTTCTGGCTTCATGTTAAAAAGCAAATCGGATCCAAAACCAGACTGTAGGTATTTACAGTAAAAAGGTAATGTCATGACAAGTCAAATCTACCTCCATCTTCAAGGGTTCTATGGAAATGATTGATCCCGATGTTATGAAAGTTTATTTTTAACAAGGTATTTTAACCGTTCATGTGGAACAGCAGCAGATCATTTCAGCGTGGATTGTTTTATGAATCTGTCACATTAGTCTGCAAAGACAATGTTACTGTGATGTTAGCTAATATTAAAAAAATAATGCCTTCAAATCATTTCTTTAATAATTTATATATCAACAAATATATAACATATAGGAAATATTTTTTTAATTATTGTTTACAAGTAATAATGTATAAAAAATGTATTGTAAGGATGGAAAAACAACTGTTTTCAAGAAAACATGACTAAAGAACGATATAGTCTCGGAAATGGCATTCACAGAAAATGTGAATGTTTTTGAAATTTTTGTACATGAACTGGACATTTTAATAATGTAAAGTAAAATGTTCCACGTAATAATAGTTTTTCAAGAAAACTTGCTAAACTGACCACAAAATAAAATAAAATAATAATATAAAATAAAATAAATAGTAAATGAATCTAAATAAAGTTTATGACCCCTTTAAAGATTTACAAGAATTTCCAACAAGTCTATTAAAAGGGGCTGATGCATGCCAGCTTATGAACTATTGCTATGAATATTTCAGTGCTGTTATGTTTAAGGATTTCAAAGAGACCCTTTTAATATAGATTAATGGTGCTACAACATTCTATTTAACAGGCTGTAAAGAAAACCAACAACGCATCAGTTTCTGGTTCCATATTCCAAAAAGCTACTTTAAAGCCTATACAATTCCGCTATGAAAACGTACCATAAACCATAAATCTTTTACCTGTTACTGTTGCCTTCTGTAATCCAAGCCAAATGACCTGAAGCACTGACATTATAATGTGTTCCCAGTAATGTTGCAGTTGTGAATTTGGTAAGATTACAGAAAAGACCTGGCAACCTCTGCGCTTTAAGCTAAATCCTCTATACTGTTGGTTGTGTAGGTGTCTTGGCGTGGGTGTAATCACCCTTTGCCTTCATGAACATAACATATTAGCTTAACGGCGTAGTGCGGCACACGAGGCAGGGTTGTGACAGTATTAAAGAGGAATAATTACCAGCTAGTCCGGATTGCAGTATAAAGTGTCATTTGAAGCCACTCTCTGAGCGAATCAAGTGCCCTTTTCACTGTAATTGATGCACCATGGGACATATGCTAATGCTATTTATGAGAAGGTGATCTAACAGGCAACGGGATTCGCTGTAGAAATTAAACTTATTTTAATATGGTAATGTAGTGACATTTGAACCGCCCTTAAATTTCCCAGCACAAATCACTGCAGATTTCTCTAACATTTAACAGCGACAAAGCAGAACAACAAGCAATTAAAAACAAGAGTGAGAATGCAGAAAAAACACATTAAACACAGGCCACACTGATGGCAAGCAAAAGCATCATACTGTCACAATTAACACCAACAAGCACTATTGCTCTGTTTCAAAACCTAGTAAACTGCCTACAGAGACAGCATTTTAAGGCTTCACAGACGCTCAACAGATGCTGTCTTATAAGATTCCTTGCTTTTAAACCAATTCTTGATGTACCCTTCACCTTAAAATATTTCTTCTGTCATCAATTCCGGTCCGAATCAATTTATTTAGTGATCTTATTATGCATTTATGGATTTTAGGGATACTATTCACTATCATTAATCTTGCTTTGGCAGTTTAAATTATTATTATTATTATTTTTACTTTATTTTTTTTTTATGATGCATTTTGCAATTGCACTAAATGTATAATGCAATAGAACATTTTTTTTTATTATTAAATGCAGCATATATTATCACACTACCATTATTATGGTGTAAAGCTTCAAATTCATATTTTTTTTTCCACTTATACATATTTTATGAATTTATATGCTTATAATAATTGAGATTTTCTTGCATTGTCAATTTTATCGCTATTTTGGATTTCTTTCTTTCACTGGGATCACAACATTGAAAAACATGATGCATTCATTGCAATTCTAAACTTGCCAGAGCAAGAAAAATCTTTAACAATTATTAATTAAAATATTATTAACATACTTATAGTTTACTCAATATTATGCTATTTTACTCAAATCTGTGTTATGTTAAGGCTCACTGGAGTATTAGGGTGAATTCTCCTAAAATAAGTTATGTCTCATATTCTGTGAGCTTAAGTATAAGATTTTATTTATTGATTGATTTATATTTTCTGCATATATACAGCACTCCAAATCAGTCCATTGTTTAAGACAGCAGGTGGCTAAGTAGGCAGCAAGACAGCTCACTAGGTTTGGGAGCAGAGCTTGTATTTAATCACTAATACAAACAAATCAAGATGATAGTTTCCGTGCATGTGCTAAAATCTGAATGACAAAAAACAACTTAAGAAATAAATAAATAAATAAAAGCATGTAACATGACACAAATGGGCTCAAATAAAAGAAACTGGTGTGCGAATGCGCTCAGGATGCGTACTGTGGCTAGAATTAAACATACAATACCCCACACTTAGAGTTCTCCAGGTGTGGATTTCTCTAGCGGACGTAGCCCAGAGGAGGAGAAATAAAAGACAGGGTATGAGTCTAGAGGTTAAGTAACACACACACACACACACACACACACACACACACACACACACCTTTCATACTTCACAGCATAAAATACAGCATCTGAGGGTCTCCTGTATGGTAGGCCAAACTGTGAGTGTATGTACTGCGCCTCATGCAACTCATTGAGCTTTGACTCTAGCTGAAATGGAGAAGCTTGAATGAGCTGGTGAGTGCTGAGATGGAAATGTTACACTGTCCCATGCCTCACAAAGAAACGTTTCAGCACATAATACATCAATCTACATTTAGAGCTTCATTATTTACCTTAAAAAATACACTATAGCCAGTATGCATATGACATTACCATTTGAGATTAGTTAAGAATAGTCAAGAACATGTCAGGGTCACGTTTCACCCTAAAATCACAAGAAATAAAGACCATTCAAGAGCTTTAAGATTTTTATATATATATATATATATATATATATATATATATATATATATATATATATATATATATATATATATATATATATATATATATATATATATATATATATATATATATACATGTTACGAATAAGATGACAATTAAGCACATTTTCCATCAAATTTTCATTACAGTAATTTGGAGATTTTTTTTATATTTAAATATACATAAACAAACAAGCAAATAAATAAATAAAGAATGCAGCATGGTGAAGAGTATTGTCCTAATGTATGCTGAATTTAATTTAATTTTTTAAAAATGCAATGACAATCAATTGAGAATAATAAGAAATATCTAGACATTTTACGGTAATGACAACTTGAGGGAATGTTTTTTTTTTTTTATGAAATAATGTCACAATAGATTTAAGATTTTAATATGACCTATACATGTTCTTAACCATTCTTCTGAGACAAATCCTACAAGTTTTAAATCTGACCTGTTGTACATAACAGGTGGCATACAGAAATGTGAAACAGCACATTAGACTTCATGGAGTACTATGAGCATTGCATGTTCCTTTCAGTTCGTGCACAGTGTGTTTAAGTATCCGAACTGAACGGCACCAGAGCCAAATCTCCTGTGGCTCAATGCAAGAAGAAGGCCACAGTTCCACTTTTAAGAGATAGGCAAGCCATCAATTATTAATTACAATCTATCCTAGGCTCGGTCAAAGACGCCTGAGGGGACATTTTATTACCAAGAAGTAAAACATCAATTTGCCATTAGACTTAGCCTGTCTACTCCATTCATCCTTGTATTATTAGTTTAAAAATGAAGTCCATCTCTCCTGCCTTTAAAAAAAAAAACATGCTTTACACAAGTTCTGAGAGATAAAAAAGCATAGCTTATGAGTTTGCAAGCATTTTTGATGCCACAGAAATAATTCATGGTGACTGAAAGACATGTAAAATGCTGCAATTCATGAGACATCATCGCCTGACTTAAGTGCTGGTGTCAGTGGCTAAAATATGAATGATCAAAAGAAGTTGAGGGATAAGCAATTTTGCCTTTTCTTGTTCTTGTGTAACTAGAGTGCAGACATCTACAATCATCGCAAATTAAATTCACGAGTCTTCTGGTGCCTAAAATGTACAATTCCAGTGCACTAGACTAGTCTGTTCCAAACCCTATTGAGCTGCTTCCCGAATTCAACACAATGTACTTGAGAACAGAAAATATGCGTCTGTATGTACTGATACGCTTGACCTTTTAAACCAAAAATTGGACATGGATAATATTGTGTGCTTTAGTCATGAAATAAACAGATATCCAGTATCAGGACTGTGTGCCATTCAGAACTGAATTGAAAATGCCTCTAATTTATGTCCTAAATTTGAATTAAGGCAGATAACATGATGTACAATTTTAATAAAAAAAAAAAACAATAAAAAAAATGAAATGCAATAAATATTATTGAATAAAATTATTTTTATTATTTATATTAAAATATTTAGCAGTACTTTTAACCACAAAATCTTTTTGATTAAAATAAAATCAACAGTATTTATTTATTAAATTAAATACTTTTATATTTAAACTGCAATATTTATTCACAAAAGCTAAGTTTGTCAAGACAAATTCTGAATGTTTTGTCAAAATCTTGTTTTAAAATCTAGATTTTTTTTAATGCCTTAAAGTTTGAAGGTTTATGTGCCTTAAAGACAGAACAAAAGATAAAATGAATGAGAAATAGAATGATTGATATTGAACAAAAGATAGACAGAACAACAAAATGGCCAATTCAATTCAAATTCACATTCATGAACTAAACATTTAAGAAACATCAGTTTTTGCACAATACAGCATGAGTTACTAGTCATCCACAAGCACGGAAAGGTACATAACATATTTAATCCAATATGTGCAAGCAATATGTATTAAATATTTTTGTGTTTCTTAAGAGTTTGGAGTTGCAACATGTGAACACATACTCTGACGATCTTAAAAGGCAGCTGCCTATATAGATCGCAGACAATGGGTTGGGAACACAATGCTACAGAATGGTAGTGTCTAAATACATGCATTATAGGTGTAAAGTTTTCAATGCAACCACAGTCTGAGCTATTTGTGTGAATCCAGACTTGAGGAACTCTTGTATTTGCATATAACTTCTGCCGCTATGACTCCCACACATCAGAAAAATGACAAAAAAGCACAAACTATTATTGTAATATTCAAGCCTCAAGTTCGTGCCTTATGAAAAGCAGAAGTGCCCTTCCTCCATCGACTGTGGAAGATGAACACCTACTAAGGCCATTCATGGCTAACCTTTTGATTCCCGCTCTTTTAATAGCGAGATCTATCATTAAGTTTCAATTCACACTGCTCCAGACAGTGAAGCATTAACAATGGTGCTGTCAAGCTCTCCTTTACAATTCATGGTAATTAGAGTCTATTGATTTAGCTGGCGGTTTTAACCACTATTGTATTTCTGACTGTGGCTTGTATGGGCAAAGTGTCGTTCGCTCTAAGGTCCTGGTTATCACCTTGCCTTTCTGAACAATCAAACAGGTTAAAAAACAAAAGGAAAAACTCCTAGCTTTAGGTTCATATGCATAAAGACTTAATCAACTATTTGAGGAAAGCAGCATGAGTGCAAAATCCTAACTATGCCATGAAGAACAGGAATAGTGCTTCATGGTGGGGTTCGAGTGTGATCTATAGGTTATTCACTTTTGTCCATCTAATGTTCCACAATGTGCAAATTATTAAATGACTTTCAATGAATTTACATGATATCTTAAAGTAGTAATCCAAGTTTTTAAGAGGTTAAATACTTTTCTTGTCATAGTTTAATATGCAGAGATGGAATAAATATAAAAAAAAGAAGAAAAAGATGCACACACATTGAAAGTGATTGCATCTCCTGATGGTGTGTTTAATTTTAGCACTTAAATTAATTATTCAAATCAGGTACAGGACAGTTTATCATCTCGTTCTGCATGCTTGTTTTTGAAGATGCAGCAGACTGTCCCATTCGGACATCATTTACTAGGACTTACAGCTTCAGTATGTACAGTACACTTGAATTGGTTCTTTGGAATGCAAAAAGTGTGCTTCTGGATATGTGCCTAGTTATAATGTCGCAATCATTTGACGAATTACTGCTGTCATGACCATTCAAAAATATACGAAGACATTTGACCATAAAATAGTCTTTACCTCCAGGTTTTCTAGCACAGTGTTAATAGTCAAATGGCAAAATGGCAAAAAGTCCCAATGTTTGTGAAGCATACAGTAGAAAGCAGTAGGCAGAAATAAATAAATAAACAACTTAATTTAAATAACTTGTGACTTGTTTACATTCCCAAAATAGTATATTTAATATGACCTAATGGCCTATATATGGCCTTTATATAATAAATAATTCCATTTAATAATGTAAAAAAAGATGCATACAACACACATAAACCTATTTCGCACAATTTTTGACAAACATTTTGTGAAAGTTAATAATTGATTTCCTATAAAACCAATATAATGTCATGTATTATTAATTATTCAGTTGAATAATCCAAAATGAGATGTGCGTATAACATGCATTCCTATTCCACGCAATATTTGAAGAAAACTCACTAAAAATTCACTTTAAAAACATTAAAATCTTATTAATACATTTCTAAAACCAATATAATACCAATATAGTACAAATAAGGAAATTTAATAATGCAAAATGAATCACACGTCAAAGTTCTGAAATGAAATTCTAATTTCACACATTTACTGAAAATTCACAAAAATACTTTTAAAACAAACAATTTATTATTAAATATCAATATGTTTAGACAAGACTGCAGATAGATTTTGTAACAAGGGAACTACCACTTACACAAGTGCAGAGCTGTCTCTGATAGGATCTTTTATTAACCCCATCCCTTTTACCTCGATCTCTAGTTTTTGCTTCAATTTAAAGGGTTCAAGCCTTAAATAGAAAGTCTACGATCTACGAGGAGCGAGAGCAAGGTATGTGAGTGCTGGTGTGCAGCAGGGACGACAGAGACGCTATGGGAAGAGGTGGACTCTTGTAAGGCACAATGACATGAGGAGGTGTGTTGGGGGTGGGCGGTAAAGTTGGTGAGAGGAAGTGATGTAATGAAAGAAAGCCAGTGTGCATGTTTCACCAGGAGACACAAAAGCTGATTATGTCAAAAGCAATGCTAACTAACACCCTCAAATTCCGCCTGAGCTACTGTACATTGAAATGTGAGCAACTGCACACATACATTTTAAGTGTGTGGGCATAACTGTGTGTGTTTATGTAAGCAGTACCTGCGTTTGAAGGTGAGGAGAACGCCCAGGAGAATGATGACAAACATGAGGATTCCCGCAATGACGCCTGCCATCTTTACAGTGCTGTCCACCTGTTTTTCGGGCTCTATGTCATTGGAATTCTGGGTAGATGCACCTTTAAAGCAACAAGTACATCACAAAGAAAAGAAAGGGCCTTTAACTAAGACAAGAGCTGTTGAGAAAGGCTCTACGGTGACACACACAGGACAAACAAACACAAGAATTAAATGAAAACACTAACTGAAAGTACACAGAAGCACATCTCATGTTCTCACACTTTCATTTGATACATACAACCAGTCAAAAGACAGAAAACGAAAGACGCGCATTCAAAATCAAGTTCATTAAATGCATTTAAATTCAGACAAAACAAATGCACAAGTGACATTGATCATTACTGTGTGGTGGGTTTATGGCAAGGGGGGATCGTTTATTGAATGGTATTAATTAACAGGCAAAAGACAAAAAAAGGAGCTTTCAAATACTGGAACACTGTGGTGAAATATGAAACACTCTAGGGCCTTTGGATTCTGGGTTAGAGAATGCAAAATAACCAAAAGACAATTCAATGCAAGGAAAGCAAGCATGAAATATGGATACAAGAGACAAAAAGATTCATGCAGATGTATGTGTGTCTTTGTGTGCATATATGTGTCGTAAACTTGCATGCAATATATTGTTATTGTAATATCTGTGTAAAATCTTCACCATGCATGATTTTTAGAAAATACTGTTCAGACTAGCGTGGCTCCACACCAAACGGCTCATCTACTTTCATCAGGCATGTAATTCTACTGTGAAATTGCCATTATTTCTATGAAAGAACATCAGCTGTTTGTTGTTGTCGTATTTCACTGTTGAAAAGATCATAATCATCTTTGCAATTTATTTTCAAAGCCTTAACTAAATGAAACATATTCAACCATACAATAATCTACATCAATCCTAATGATATGAAGAAGAAAGGCTGCATAGACTTCAAAACACATATAGATATAAATAAATAGCCTAGCTGCATTAAATGTGTACAGATACACAAACCATAGGAAAGTATGGTAGAATGATTAAACAATTATGTTGTTATATTTACCTCCACTTCTCCTTTAAGAGAATGTTTGAACCTGCCAGTGTGACATCTTTAACAATCTGTTGCATATTAAAGCATTGATCTCTCTATGTGGGCGGTTTGCTTTCATGTAAGCTCAATAATTTGATTTATTTATTTCCCTCAAACCGTACAGTTCTTTTAAGCATGAGCAAACATTCAACATTAAACGTACAGACATTTCTGGAACAGTACATTGAAGAGCTAAACCTTCAGAGCAAACAAAACAGTATTTCTGTCTTGTTTTTCAGTACAAAAAATGTGTGTAAATATACATACACACACAAATATGTTTTATTTTTATTTATTGATGGAGTACAAACTTATTCAAGGTTCAGTTAATGAAAAGAACGTGTTACTATTTTATGCAGTTTTGCTTATCAAGGTGTTCTAAAGACGTTCAAATAAAAAAAAATATTATATATATGAGCTGAAAGTAATTTTCAAATGACATCAGTGACCAGAAGTTATTCATTTCCATTGGGTTTGCAATTTAAGGTGGCATAACCAAACCCCTAAAAGACATCCAAGACTGGACTTTGAAAACATTTACAACTTTAGTTTCTTTTGACCTTTGAAAAGAACACTGGGCCAAGCTCTGCTAACCTTGCTAGTCTTTGGAATGTTTTCCAGCCAAACACATTTTGGCTCCATCTACAGCTGTCAGAAGGTGAAGTGAGCGCTATGGATGGTCTATGTGAATGGACTATGTGTTCTCCTTTGACTCTATCAGCGTAGTAACTGAACTCCATGTCCTCCAGTCTGCTCTGATCTGATTGGGTTCAACAGTTCATGATTCACACACACACACAAACACTCACACACACTTACTCCATGATGGGGTTCTTTCAGTCTATTTTCTGATATCATCCTCCAAGACAGCCCCATCTTCACGACAATACAACAATATTAATCTTGACCAACCAATTGACTTATTTTACTGACCCTTTAGAACAGAAAATCACTTCTCATAGAGCTCTATATGGCAGCATACACCTACGAATTGACTAGATTCATTTTTAGTATGTACATTTACAATTCACTGGTACAAAAATGTAAAAACAAATTATCTTTAAAGTGAAAAAATATTCTTTAGATTTTTTTTTAAATGTTCTTCACTCTAAGAAAAAAAACTATTCTTTTAATGTTCATTGAAGGGTTTTTTGGAACAAAAATGTTTCAAACTACAGCTTTAAATAACGATTTTACAACGGTTAATTACATACGTACTGCCCACAACCTAAAAAAATATAGAAAGTGATTCTAAGTGCTTGTATCTGTATCATTTTGACAATAATATTGGTTCTGATGACTCTTACACTCATATGAATCATAAGGATCTCAGTGATCCTTTAAGAGCTGTGCTATTTTTTATTTACCATAAAATTTTATGTAAAATAATTAAGAAAAACTATCTGCCCTTGATTCTAGAAGCACTGTACATTTACCTTCACCCACGAGCCCTGCTTGTATGCCCAATAAAATCTGTGAGTATGCAAATCCTTTTATTCTGAGGGGGTAAAATTAAGTATCAAAGAGGAATTATTATCAAAGCCCATCATATTAAAATATAATCCCTACCATATACTGGGGGAGTTGGAGTGGGTGGGTTTTGCCATTTTAATTGCTGGCATTTTGCGATACTCTGTGTGGTTCTGTTAGCGTGTGAAATGGTACTTTTGTATAACTTTATTTAAAGCAGGTCTGTAGGCCGAGGGATTACGCAAAGGTTTATAGGGGTGCATATCGTCGCTGACATCTCTATTGCCATTGTTCTGGAGCTGACAGGATTACGGATACATCGTTGGATGCATCTAACAGGATTATAATCTCAAATGGACTGGGATTAAGACCAGGCAGCCATATAAACAACCCATGATGCTAATATCTCAAAAAAGCATCCCCCTTTAGCAAATACAGAGAGGTTAATGGGTGGATTTTAAATACATTTAGTTCAAAATCCTTTTGTTTCTAATTCACAAGTGTATTTGTGCTTATATTTAAGCATCGTTGGTCTTGAGCATTTTGTTAAATTCAAGATGGGAGGATTGAGAAACAAAGGTATTTGTGTAAACTGACAACTGATTTGAAGCTCAAAGTGCACATGCATAATGCATGATGTCTTTAGGTTTTTTTTTTTTTTTTATTGGAACTGTTGGGATAATGTAGCAAACACAACTAGATTTGGCTTTTTATTGCTTAGGGAATATTACTGGCCCAGGAAAAGCCACACCTAAAAATATAAAAAATCACTTTGTAGTTAAGTACTGTGCAACAGTCCAATGTTTTGTATTTTGAAACCCCACTATGCATTCGCTAACCAGTGCAATGACATTCATCCATATTTAAGTTTCAAGTGTCAAATTACTTTTGGGGCCACTGTACATTAAAATTAAACTCTTAAAACATAAATATGATCCTTATAACTGCATGTCAAAATATGCATTTAAAACCTAAATGATGGAAGCTGCAATCTGCATAATTCAGACGATTAAGCATTGTAATGGTTCACTAGCTGGCTAAAATCTCCTGTGCAAAGCAGATATCCAGCAAGACCCTTTGGATATGTGAGATATTTTAGTGGAAGCAATTTGTAATTTCAGTCAGGGCAATTGAACATACTGTATATGACTGTAGAGTGAAATGGAGAAGCACCTAAATGTGGACCTTACTGCACTGGAACTAAAGAGCTGACACCTGTGTCTGAATATCTATTAATATTAGGAATAAATGAAGAATAATATGAACATACAATAAACAAATATAACAATTAAGTGCTCTTCCCAATACAATTAAGCACAGTTAGGTACTTTTAATTATTCCACACACACTGCATATATGCACAGGAAAACATATCTAGAATAGTAAAGACACACAAACATACACATGCTGGCAAACATACTCACATGCACGCACACACACACACACACACACACACACGCACGCACCAGTTAGGCTGGGAGGGTCAGAGTGTATGACTGGGATCATGTTAGGTGAAGCAGTAACTTGAATATGTAAGGGGTGGAGTGTTGTAGGTAAGGCAACATATATCACTTTATGCTTACATTTTGCTCAGAAACTTATTAAGCTCTACTGTAAAGCATTTTTATGTATAACCAAACAGCAACTACGTAATGGTCTGGGTAAAAATAAAAATAAATAAATAAATAATAATAATACACTCCAGAACAACAGAAGGGTTATAGAGCTAAAAAATATAATAATATAACATTTATACATTTATACATACAATTAAAATGCATATCATTTGTTTTTATAAATAAGAAATACATAAGGAACGCCCCCCCCCCCCCCCCACACACACAATTATTTACAGATCATTTAAAGCAAGATTATGTAATTTCTAAGGAGGAAATTTTCTTTAAAAGAGGATAACAAGGTCATGAGCAAAACTATCATAGAGGGGGATATCTTTTGTTTTTTAAACATGAGATATGAATAATAATACGATCATTTAAGACATGTGGGTGGCACTGTACATTATCAGGGTCCCAAATTACAACAGTGTCAATGGAGTCAATGAGAACCAGCTAGACTTTTTAGTGAAACAGACATGCAAAAAATGCATTAAGATGGCGATGGAGAAAAGCAGAATAAAGGAACAAGGTAAAAAAAAAAAAAAAAAAACTGAATGAAAATAGAAAAAAGTAGAGAAGGAAACAACAGATGAAATGTGGATGGGTGGAAAGAACAAAGAAGAAAGAAAAGTTTGACTATGGTATAATATTCACCTTCACTGGGAATGACAAGTATGTAGGGCGTGGTATTTTGTCCCCTACCTATTACCACTAACACAAGGTTTTACGTTCCAGGCCGGCATGCATGAGAGAAAAGAAGGAAAGAAAAAATAGTCTAAAGAATTATGCTTTCAACTCAGTCATCTGAGCTTCCTTTGAGTGAGTAACATTTGGCTGGAAAGGACACTGAAATGTGTAGGATACAACAGGCAGGCTATTTCACACGGGAAAATAATATCTCTCCAGAATCTTCTAGTGGAACTGACAGAGTTACAGAAGATTTTAGAAATAGCTATTTTTTCACACTAATGCAAATATTTTCGAGGCCTTATGTTACTTTGAAAAAAACTATTCTATTCTGAGTATACAATTGTATGAAGAAGGAAAAAATACGGGGGGAATGCACTAAGACACTTTGTGTCTGCTGTCATTTATATGAATTTGCATTGATTCACCCACCAATTTAATAAAGGAATTATTCAAATTAGGTAACTGTGCTAATGACACTACAAAATTTGCATGCTCTACCACTGCAATGCAAACACCTAAAAGGAATAGTTCACCCACAAATGAGAATTTGCTTAAAATGTACGCACATTCAGGGAATTCTGGATGCAGGTTCATAAGGAGAGATTTGGAGAAAATCTGCATTTAAAAAAAAAAAAAAAAATCCACAACATTAATTGATGGTTTGGAGGGTTGTGGATTACTTTTGGATTATTGTGATGTTTTTATCATCTGTTTATCATCTGTTAGATGGCGTGTAAATATCCATTTTTGGGTGAGCTATTCCTTGAATGGGTTATTTTAAATACAGCAACTGATCTCTTTGATAACCAAAACATCTAGAGAAACATAACTTAATGGTATTTCAGAACACAGTACTGGGTTTTATGAACAAGGCAAGAACTTAAATCAGTCTAGTGCACATAGAAAAGACACGTGTTTGCATTCCATTTCATCTCATTAAACTAGTTTGCAGGTATTGAGTGAATACCATGTGCAAAAAATCACAAAAGCTGTTTAGTGAATTCACCCCGTAATCTAAAGCATTAAAAAGGCAAGGGAAGGTTGAAACGCTCAAATGTCTGTATCCAAGGCATCACAGTGTAAAGCATGTGTTTCTATGACAGAAACACAAAAGTAATTGGTTTTTATAATCATAATAAGAACCCAACTCAGGACGGATCTAACTGGGATATGAACTGAAAACAGGCCATGACCAAAAGAAAAGAAAAAAAGCCTAAAATGGACATGGAGTTCAGCAAAACAAACAAACAGGTGTGCGCAGAAGCAAGCTTACTGAATAAAATGCAGAAAAAGCCAAAAGGAATGAAAGAAAACTGGAAAAGAAAGAATGGGCAAGGAAAAAAAATATGACGAGTGTGTAGCACTGGACGGCAATAGTGCCTCTTTATCTGTGATGTCCATTAAATAATAGAAAGTCTTTTGTGATCGCTCTGTTCCTGAAAGTGATTATGTAAAAGGGTCTTTTTACGGAGAGGAGGGGAAATGAAATGGAGCAAAAGAAACTGAACAGAATTGTTGGCCAAACGTAGATAATCATGCAGGTAAAAAAAAATGGGATTTGAGTTTTTCAATGAAACCGGAAGCACTAATCTCAGTCCGATGCAACTGAGCTTTGTCTGAATGTACAACTTAAATGAAAAGGCTTCGTGCTTTTTTTCTTTTCTTTTTGTACCTCATCATGTACCTTTAGTAATGGGTTCCACTATAAAATCAAAGGTCTATTAAGAATACAGAGGAAATAGCATTTCTAATATTACATCTGCTTAATTCCAACCCAAACATTATTTCAATGAATTTGATTGATTGATTGTGTTTAGCTACAGGGACTTAAACTATCCAAATATCAACCCAGCCAAAGAACTTTTCCAAAGCAAGTCTCATCTGGATATACAACAGAACAGGCAAATCAATAAATAAACAAATAAATCAGTAGTAATTAATAATAAAGTGTTTCATTCATACGAGCTAAAATTAATTAATTAATGAAACAATTCTCATACCTTTGGTAGCCAGTCGCACACAGTTGATTTTGGTTTCCTGGAAGAGGAGAGAAAAGTTTGTGTTTTAATTAAACATTGAAAAGACACTGTATTGAGGAACATTGTTTTTGTCAAGCTACAGTGATCTTAGTAATTGCAACACAATGAAGTGCGGCTTATTTTCATCATGAGGTGCATGACATTAAGAAACCGTTCATTATATAACAACATTTCTAATGATAGTGAAGGGTTCCCAACTGCAGTGCTAAAGCCAAAACAGAGAGAAATTATCATTATAGTTCAGTTTTCCTATGCATGTTAAGTCACTACAGTCAAGTTAAAGACATTTATGGTCATAAAACTTGCCCTGAACAAATAAATAAGACCTGATTTAATCCTTAAAAAATTACTTTTGATGGTATAAACAAATGTAGTCATGTTGTTTAAGTCGCATTTAACATGAATATGAATAAAACTGCTAATTTAGATAACAACACATTTTCTTGTTCTAGTCTATTCCATTTAAAAGCGTTTGTGGCTGCCTCTGGAATGCCAGTTATGATGATAAAAAATCTCACTTGCATCATCCGAATGGCACGTGTGGCGTGACAGGTGTTAATTAGCCGGCAGATTTTGGTGTGAAGTGTGCATGGAAGTTTAGAGCTCTGAGACAGGAAGCCAGATGCTACCATGTGTTTCTGTGAGCATGTTTACAACAGCCACTTGTTTTGATTAGATCTGCTGTCCTTGTGCACCTCATCTCAGCAGGCACGTAAACAGTAATGCCTACACATCACAGGGCCTTGGAAGGTTTTGCTTACAGCAATACTTCAGAAAGTTATACTGTATAGCAGCTGTATTATACATCTGAAAAGAGTGTCAGAAGTACATGCTATAATCTCAGCATTGCCACAGGAGGCTCTATAGCATAAATTATTTTCTTCTGTGCTCATTTTTCTCTTTACGTAAACTACTAACGTCATGGTAGAGCAACTGTTTGACAAGAATCTTACTGAAAAGATACACCAATGATAACAACGCAGCAATGCAAGAATGCAAAAAATGAAAATCCTGTCATTATTTATTCACCTTCATGTCATCCATAATACCTAGTAAAACCTGAGAGGTTTCTGTCACTCCATTGAAAGTCCAGCTTACCAAACCTTAGATGAACAGATTTATTTGATGTGTTTATTCATAAATAAACAAATACAAAGTGGCAGGTTGTATGGTAAACACAGAACCTCAAACATGCTCTCTATTTATACAGTACAGACCAAAAGTTTGGACACACCTTCTCATTCAAAGAGTTTTCATTATTTTGATGACTATGAAAATTGTAGAGTCACACTGAAGGCATCAAGGGCTATTTGACCAAGAAAGAGAGTGATGGGGTGCTGCGCCAGATGACCTGGCCTCCACAGTCACCGGACCTGAACCCAATCCAGATGGTTTAGGGGTGAGCAGGACCGCAGACAGAAGGCAAAAGGGCCAACAAGTGCTAAGCATCTCTCGGGGAACTCCTTCAAGACTGTTGGAAGACCATTTCAGGTGACTACCTCTTGAAGCTCATCAAGAGAAGGCCAAGAGTGTGCAAAGCAGTAATCAAAGCAAAAGGTGGCTACTTTGAAGAACCTACAATATGACATATTTTCAGTTGTTTCACACTTTTTTGTTATGTATATAATTCCACATGTGTTAATTCATAGTTTTGATGCCTTCAGTGTGAATCTACAATTTTCATAGTCATGAAAATAAAGAAAACTCTTTGAATGAGAAGGTGTGTCCAAACCTTTGGTCTGTACTGTATGTCGATCACTGTTTAGCTCTAAATATAAGCCTAAAGCCTAAACCTGTTCATCATACTGTATAAAGCCATAATATCTCTTCACAAGACTTGATTTATTTTACACCTGGGCTTTTGATGGAGGGACAGAAAGCTCTCAGGTATCTTCAAAAATAAATTAATTCATATTTTGAAGATGAACCAAAGTTTAACGAGTTTGGAACCACATGACAGTGAGTGGGTGGACTATCAGTTTAAGTTGCACTTGCATTGCAGTGTCTAAGTAGTCACACCTGTGTATGTGCACTTGCCCAGAATGTGCTTCTACCCTAATAAGTGCACTCCAAGTTACATTAGATAAAATCATCTCCAGAATGACAGCCTAGACAGCCTAAAAAAACCCTTTACATGTTCACAAACACACATTTCTCAAAATTCACTACTATTTTTTTTTTTTTTTAGCACCACTCAACATCACTTTGCTGTATGCTGTATAAATCATTCAAATTAATCTGCCAACTGATTCTTTACAAGTTCAGAATGCTGCTATCCAGAGACGTGACAACACAGACAAAAAAAATTTTTGTTAACAGGGTTAATACTTGTATACTTGTCTACGGTATTTTGGGTGATTGCTAGGTGGTTTCGCACTGGCGCAGTCAAAAGACTCTATGTCTATGACATTCTGACTCCTAGATGTGCCCCCAGCCCCTCCTTCAATTCAAGTCTATGGGGTGCAACCTCCGCCAGGTCTGATTACTTAGACAAGTAAAAGCACACCTCTCCTGAACAAGACGCATGATTTGAGGTATCATTTGCATGTGGGATGAAGCTCGTCTTAGCAAACACCACTAACAAATCAATCAGAAAATGCATTTTGAAGAAGCAATACAGACGGTCTCTCTCCTAGTATTTATTTTATAATTCACTGTGCCTTTATGAGTGGCACTCTTCAGAAATATTAAAAATCCCCTTGGCAACATATCAATTTGGGCTCACGGCAAATCTAAACCCATACGAGTTGCTCAAATACATCCAATGCTGATGAATGCAAACACAACAACACCCTTGACTCAAACTGTTGACACTGAAAAATGAACTGTCAATGCAGTGCTATGCAAGAAAAGGGCAGCCACTAACATGTGACCTCGCTGTCAGTGACGGTTTGTCCCATCTGATTGTGGCATTGAAGCAGGGGGTGGATTGGCACAGCGAGGTGGAGAGGGGTCCATATGTGAGCGGACCATCTGTCTGTCACAGACTGCTATCGGACATGCAGGGTCAAACACTGCTAGCCACTGTAGAAGTGGGGGAAAATAATATTGTTGGAGTTTTATGAAGACTTTCAATGCAGATGAATGGAGGGAGGCATACAAGCTACAAAAACTGGGAGGGAAGGCAAAAAGATGGTACCATGGTTTAAACCTTTTTTTGTTGTTGGGGGTATGGTGTTCTAGAAGTACCTTAGAATATCAAGTAAATACCATGAAATATGAATAGGGTACTTATTATGTACCATGGCATTTACCATAGTAAGATATCACTTACAAAAAAGTACTATGGCAGTACAATGGTACACCATGATGGTATCAGATGGTAATATTACCCTATACTGCTCAAAACTTTGGGGTAAGCAAGAAAAAAAAAAGGAAAAAAGAAAAAAGAAAGAAAAAAAAGGAATGTATTATTATTGACAGTAGACATTTATAAGGTGAAAAAAGATTTAGAATTAAACTTAAAAGCTGTTCTTTTGAAGTTTTTATTTATCACAGAAAAGAAAAATTCCACAGAAATATTAAATTGTTTTCCCAAAAAATTCAAACATTAAAAAAAAAATACAAATAAATTCATCGTCAACTAGGGCTGCACGTTTTCAAGTTTTTCATTAACCGTTAACCGAGGCCCTTAGCGGTTAATAATCGGTTAACCATAGTGTGCGCCAGGGTTTCCGTTGTCCGGTAATTTCCAGACATTGGCCAAAAAAAGAAATGTCCGACAAAATTTAATCTCTCCGGTCAAATTGTCCTATTAAAACTACCTAATAATCCCGCCCACTAACACAATCTGTATTTGAGAATAAGCCTAAAATGTATAAAGCAAATATACACCGACCTTTGGCTATGTTATAAATAAAGGAACAGGCTCTAGTAATGGTTATGTAACTTTCCGTGTTTAGGCGAAGGTAACAAGCAGGCTCCGCGGCCGCCTCGCTAAGGCTATGACTATGATATGTTTGACAGGTACAATATTTGAAAATCGATAATTATTTTTTTTAATTACATTTATATCTGAATTTATGTCAACCTATAGACTTTCAAATATCAAAATGTCATGAATTAATATGTATTTGTGTACAAAATGACATATAAACATATTTTCCTATTATATTTTGCCTGGAAACGCTTCCAACAAGGCGTCAGTTCTATTTCTAGCATGCACGCGTCGAGCCGCGCCTGAGCCGCGCGTCTCACGCAGGCAGTCGGCAAGCTCTAACCTGTTAACATGGGAGCCGAATTAAAAACAGACACGCCACGCAGCTGAGATGCTTTCGCTCATCGCCACGCATTCAGTGAGACCTGACCGGCCTAATGATGCCCGGGTGTTGGCTGTTGAGATTACAACAACGAGGTTGTACTTGAAGTATGTCTAAGCACTGTATTGCAATACTTGCATTTTGCCCCGTCACTCTCAATTTTAAAGTGCTCCAACGCTGTACTTTTTTTTGCCCGCTTCATATTAGAAAAATGACTTCTTCTTGTGGACATTACAAATGTCTGGGAGCGCTCTGGCGGTCTCTGGTGGTGCAAAAATGTATTACAACTAAATTCAATGCACGCCATTGACGTCACTTAACCGAGCAAAATGTTTCACTCGGTTACGCAATTTTTAACGGTTAATCGGTTAACCGGTTAACCATGGACACCCCTATCGTCAACCTCACACCGAAATAAGCAATTAAGAGTTTACTGAGGGGAAACTCTTAGTTAATAAAATTCTGCTACACCATGATATGACTTCAGTACTTTTTGTAAGAGAAAAGGGGGTAGCACTTTATTTTACAGTCCTGTTCCCCATGTACATACTATGTACATATTATAGTAATTACAATAACTATGTAATAACTAGGTACTAACACTGAACCTACCCCTAAACCTAACCCTACCCCATATAGTTACCTTGTATTACCAAAACTTTCTTAGATAAATACACTGTAAGTACACTATAAGTACATGTAAGTACACGTACTGTAAAATAAAGTGCAACCGAAAAGGGTGAGAGGAGCTGAGGGCCGGTACTTTGTTTCTGAGTGCGTCGTAGTGCTGGGACTTGGGGAATGGAATAATAACAGGGGGTCTCGGCTGATGGAAAACATCCAGTGACAGCTGAGCTATACTGTCTGCCCCTCCAGTCAAATAATTCAACAGACTGTCAAAGGCTTTTTAATATGACCGCATAACGACGGAGAGAGGAAGACTGAGAAAGACGGAGAAAAAGGGATGAAAAAGAACAAGTCTTTGCAGCGCAGGAAAAACTGCAGGGTGGTGAGTGAATTTGAGAAAAGAGTCTTCATCTAAACATCTAACTTCGTCATTCTAACAGACTGCAAAATAACTGTTGGCAGACTGAATAACTTTATGGGTGCTTTCACATCTCTAGTTCGATTCATTTGGTCCGAACCAAGGACAAACAATTATACATTGTAGCATTTTTCTTTTCTTTTTTTTGGTTCCTTTTCACACCACACTGATTGCTTTGGTCCGTACCAGTTGAAATGAACCAAAATGTAGTCACATAACAACATCTACATCACTCACTGGCCATGACGTATTTCCTAAACTGCTTTTCAATTGGTCAGAATTTACGTGCGGGAAAAAAATTCCAACATAAGAGGAAAAGCCAGCAAACAACACGGAGACAACACAACTATGGAGAGACGACTGTGCGGGCTGGTTTTGTCCCTGGCCACAATCTATTACATTGTCTGTATACACCACAATATGCAAAAAATACATTTCTATAATGAAGCGCGGATGCGGCTTGAAAACAACGTTCTAATGCACTGCAAACGGCGAGCTGGAATTGCTCGTAACTTCAAGCGGAGGCGTGCATTAATTCTTCTTAACTCTGACATGCTCATGGTAATCTGACCAAATTTCTATGAGGCTCTGCACCTCCTCACTACTCCCAAGTTTGTCCATGCTAAATTGCAAACTGTCAATAAACACTTCCTCATCCCATAAAGCACAACGCAGCTGACTACGGCAGCTGGTTTAGTCCAAAGATGATCAGTACTTTTTGCAGTTGGGTCTGTTCGAAGTCCGATCACATTCTCACCACAAATGAACCGCTCCAGAGTTTGTTTGAAAGCGTACCGAGACCACCTCTTCAAGCTGGTCTCGGTATGCTTGTTTGGTCAGCTTTAGGTGCGCACCAGAGTGCGATTCCTGCTTTTACACCTGCCCAAACGAATCGCACCAAACTGGGAAACGGACTCTGGTACGATTCAACCGAACTAAATGAGGCAGGTGAGAAGGCACCCTATAAGGAAAAGGCTGCTGGTCTGAGGAATGATGCTAAAGTGCTGTGGCTCATTGTCAAGTTGTTGTGAGACCATTGCTATAGTGGTAAGGATCTTCTTAAACCAAACAAAAGCAAAAAAGATGGCTTTTGTTGCGAAATGGAAAGATTGGCACATGCATGACAGTTCTGAAAGAAAAGAAAAGCAAAAATAAGCTAATAACTCTGCACAGACAAATCCAACTGACTGCAATTTACTAAACTTGAGTGACAACTTTTCATTAATGTTTTTAAAAAAAACACAGGACTCATGACAAATGCCTAATGGTTAGCCAGAGAAGTTAAAGAATATGGATTTCATGTCACCGTTCAGCTTTTTGCCGTGCCTGCTAGAGTTAATCCATATGACAGCAGATTTACAGTCTATACCGTTTCTAGGTGGTCACTCGCTCAATTCTGAAGCATTCTTTGGATTAGTTAACCTAGCTGTAAGCTAGGAAACCATACCTAACTATCAACTAGTTCAGTTTGTGTGAACACACTGATTTCTTCTAAGTTTGGGCCTCTAGAAGGAACAAATAACCACATATATTCTACAGACATGATTTATAATGAAACTTATTTGTCATAAGCAGCTTTTGCACGTCACACAAACGGGCTGATCAAAAATATTATTTCCTAGGAGACGAAAAAACCATTCAAGTGTCTAATAATTTAAGGTATGTTTTCTGCAGTCTTTTAAACAGATTGTGAATTGGATGTTTATAATTAGGAATTATGAATGCAGGTATGAATTCAACCTCCTGAGGCAATCATCTACACATTAGGGGCTCAGGAGGGAAAACGCTCCATAGAGAATGAATAAAAGAAATGTGTGTTACAAAATGACAAAAGAAAAGTGGCATCAGCCAGTTGTCTGGAGGTATTTGAGACAGCGGCGCTACTATTTCAGGAGACGTTGCTTTCGAGAGTAACACCTTCAGTCTGGTGAAGTATTAGCAGGAGATTTAGACAAAAGAAACTAAAAAACAAAGCAAAATAGTATGACACAAGCTGCTTGTGCTGTCTATAGTTTTTTCATTCATACATAGCACTCTGTTTCTCATAAAGAACAAAGGAAAGCATGACAGCTAACTGCAGCGTCAGGTGTAAATTAAGAAAGAAAAGGCAAGAGATTCTCAAAAAACGTGTTAAAGAAGTGTGAGACGCTTCAAAAATACTCCCAACTGCCACGAGAGAAATGTTTAGTCTCCAACCAAGAGTATCAATGCTATCAGATGCTGATGAATTGCACAGAAAAACAGGAAGAGGGTAAAATACAAATTAACCCATGATTAGGGCTATTCCCATTTCATTTAATTAGTAAGCAATTAATCATATTCATGAATATACCGTATGAATACTGCATTGAGTATTTCATTGCACTGACCGAATGAAAACTCTGCATTCAGTGTTTGAATGCATCAAGGCACACAGTTTGGGTAGTTCATCAAGATTTTAGTTTCAAATCTAAATACATTTGGATTGGGTCCAGACAGCTAGTAAAAAAAAAGAAGCTACTATTAAAATAAAATAAAATAAAATAAAATCTACTACTATTAAAACTATTAATACAGCTATTATTATTA
This sequence comes from Carassius gibelio, assembly GCF_023724105.1. Classification (NCBI taxonomy): domain Eukaryota; kingdom Metazoa; phylum Chordata; class Actinopteri; order Cypriniformes; family Cyprinidae; genus Carassius; species Carassius gibelio. Next base: position 4,423,682 of record NC_068401.1, on the reverse strand, counting down.
TTATTATTATTATTATTACAAGAGCATTTTGTGATTTGGTGAAATAAAGGAAATCTGATGTTTCACGAGAATTTACTCAATAAATAGTGCAGATTCTTAAATATTTATTTATCTGACCTGCCAACTGAACATTTAACACTAGTCCTGGGGCACATGTTTTTTAACACTTTGTTTGTTTGATTATTTTTTAAATCAAGTTGTCCAACAATAGCTGCCACACTCAAACAAGCCATGATTTCACCTTTGACAGGTCGCGACTTTTAAATGAAAGCTGTTTTCCTCCAGAGTGTTTGCTCCTATCAGAGCAACACATCAGTGGAAACAAAGTGCCCCAAACTTGTCCTTTTACCTGCCACACAACGAAGACGGGACACGCTTTACGGGTTCCATTTTGTTAAAAGCTGCATGTGTCTGTTTCAATTTCTGTCTAGTGTGAGTTCAGCCACTTAAACGAGTGAGTGCCTCTTCACCACTCCGTATCCCTCTTTCAGAACAAAAGACGCCTGCAGCAGCAATTACTTGCTCTTTTAGCCCAAGCGTCTGCGGTCCTGTTCACAAACACAACCGAGGGACAAAAGAGAGCGGAGGAATCCTAATTTAGTTTAGAACAGTTTGAGACCACTATTCCCCTGACCACCTCCCTCCCCTTTCTCGCCATCTCTGGCAAGACTGACGTGATAAAGTCTATCAAAAATGACCTGGTGCTATTAGCAGTGCCAGGAGAAACTCTGTGGGCAGTGGCACTCTGAGATGCATTCGTTTATGGACTGCTGCTACACGGAGAGATAAAAAAAAAAAACAGTAGTATTTCTATTAAGTTGATGTGTGCAATGTCAACTGAAGAAGGGCTCTTTTCGGGGGAATCAACCTATGATTTGCTTCAGCAGGGATAAGAAAAGGTATTTTAACACCCCCAAAATTACACACTTCATCTGAATAGGCCTTAAAAGTCATGCTGGCATTTGGACTCCATGGAAAGTGATAATGATGACTAGAAAATTTAACGAGGCCTACAGTTCTTGTTCATGCTGACATTATGAGCCAAAGAGTTACCAAGCCAACTCCTTTAGTCTATCAAGTAATATAGAGTGACATACTGTGTCAAATGCTGCACTCAGGTCTAACAAAACCAAAATGGAAGAGGCACCAGAGTCAGTTGAGACCAGAAGGTCATCGATAACGGGAACCAAAACGGTCTCAGTAGTGTGCCCTGACCTACACCCAGATTGGAAAGGCTCTAAAAGGTTGTTAAAAGACAAATGAGAATGTAATTACAACATGTTTTAGGACTTTAGCCAGAAAAGTAAGATTTGAAATGGACTTGTAATTTGTTAGATCAGAGGTATCGCATCCAGGCTTTTTAAGGTCTGGTGTGATAGCTGCAACCTTAAGTTCACACAGAACAATCCCAGTAATAAGAGAAGAATTAACAATATTTAACATGAGGTACTGATTGTCGACAGACACCCCTTGCACAGAGTCGGGGAAAGAACCAATAGACTTATAGATAAATTCAATTTTATCCTCCAAAAACTTAAGAAACCTGTTACACTGCTGAACAGAAGAACGTGCGATTTGTTAGGTTTTAAAAATTTGTTAATAGTCTTAAAATTCTTGTTTGGGTTTGAAGCATCATCACTTATATTAAGTGACAGTTAATCTCTGTCTTTATCAGATAAACTAAACAAAGTTTGAAATGTGCACTTAGTATTATCATTTGTTCTCCTGTGCAATCACATTCAGACGTGTACAAAGTCCAAATACTCTTCAGAGTCACTGTATAAAGCACTGATATTGTTTTGTATTTTCCATGCATAAATATCATTACAAAACTGCACAGAATGCCCCAAATCAATAAATGATTCTACTAATGACAACTGCTACGTACATCAAGCCGGACTGAATAGCTATCAGTATGACAGGTAATCTCAAAACTGAATTGCATTGTGAATTTATTTGTTACTTTGCGCCCGTGGAAATGAAAAAAATTGAATCACACACATTTACACCAAACGCTCCTCAAGCACACTTGGAACAAGGTAAGTTGAAAACAAATCTGAACTACCAACCTAAATCCATATTTTATGCATGAATCTCCAATCAAATTATCTGGGTCACGGTCTGAGGTTGTTTTTGAGTGCTTTTCTCCAGCCGCCTGAGACTGAGAGATTGAATTGAATCAAATCCAATCAAATTGGGAACCACATACTTCAAAATGCACAGCAATGCAGCAGGCCCAAATGGATCCTTTACTGAGTGCATTGTGCCTGCTGAAATGCTAATATGTGAATATATATATCTAGGATAGCCTTGTAATTTTGGATGATATGTAGGTTATGTTCTGTGTACTTTTAGACTTTTTATCCTATGGCTTCATACTTTAAAACAAGATTTTCTTCGCCCAATGGTAAGACTTGTAAAGATGTAAAGATGACTTGTTTAAAGCTGAATCACTCAAAAAATGTCATTAAAAATAAGCGTAAAAAAACACTACTTTTTCCCACCATTATCATCATTGGTGTTTTTTAATTTACATTTTTTTATCATTCACATTATTGTCAATACTGTTTCTTATTTTGATTCCTATTATTGCAATACTATATTATAGTAAGAAATACAGATATATATTAGTTTTTTTTTTTTTTTTGACGTGCATCTGCACTTGTTTTTGGCATGTGCATGCTTAACAGCATTTGTTAGAACAAAACATACTAAAGTAAATATTGGACATTATAATGATGAGTATTGGAAAATGCTAAATTGTCATGAAGTTCCATTCTCATGTGCAAAATATAATTCATTATTTCATTACCAATACTCAAGTGTGAACCGTTATCAAGAAGACTGAATTGGTCAATTAAATAATCAGTAAATGGGATACTCACCCCATTGGCTTTGCTCAGGGCCTGAAAGTAAATGCTGTAGCTTTTGGCTGGTGACAGCGGTGCGTTCCAGTAGCCATTATAAGTCTTGTTGTCTCCTATAGTAAAGGGCTGTACTACAGCAAGGCTCACAGGGGGGAGTTCGGCCGCGAAATAGTGAGGTGAATTCAAGATGGAGGCGTTTTTGAAACTAACAGGAACGGAGAAACACTCCAACACATCAGTGGCTCGGCGAACTTTCTGCTTCCGTTGCTCTTGAACCACCAATTGATAAGCACTAGAGGGGAAAAAAAGATGAATTCATGTACTAAATATCAAAATACGTACTTAATATCTCATTATTGTAGCTAGTCTCTGATGAGGCCTCAAAAAAATTAAGTAAGAGGCACACTTCCAATAGGTTTTTATTTAAGTCAACACGAAACATGTTCACAATGCATTTAATTTCTGTAATGTGACATAGTGATGAGGAAAAAATGACATTCAATGAGAAAACTGGTGCACAATAAATCTAGCTTAATATGTAAGGTGCCAATTGTAATATTTAAGCACATCCTTTAGCATTATGTTGCAGCCTCTCGATTCGAGAAATATCTTCAGTTAGTGATGGCACATCCAAAAAAAAGACAGAGAGGGAGCTGTGCTCGAGGCAATTTAACGAGCCATTAAAACCATCAAGAACATCTCTTCCCGTAGCTTTCTAGGAATCACAGAAGGGCTTGTCAGCCATCAAGAATTCTCTAACGCTAGCAACTAGCTGCTAAACATCTCTATTAAACTCTCTTCTTGGAAAAAAAAAAACTCTTTAAACCTGCATGAGACCCAGAAATACACAGCTGCTTCTCCTCTTGAAGAAAACAACAAGGCAGGCGATGCAGTAGCGAGCCAGCAGAGGGAAATCTCTACTACGCTAATTAGCTGGAGGGGAGGTGGTGGATTTGTGCACATTGGGCTTTTTGAAAGTGCTTATCATGGGGAGGACTGGATAGGGACATGTGTGTGTTTCAGTACACGATGAATAGATAAGGACATCTTTTGAGCTTCTTGTGCTAATAGTACTTGTTTGCAATTATGTGGTCTTACGCCAAGAACATGCTTCCCAATTATGTGCAATTTGGGAAATGTATGTTCCGTGTAGCAAAGACGTGGCAAATTATCCTAGCCTCTAATCTGGCATCTTTCATAAAGGATAATTTCCCATGACCAAAGAGGCCTGCCTGCTTTTCTCTTTCAGACACACTGGATCTCCATTTCAAACTAATGGCTTTAAGTGCACACTGGATGTTGTGTGTTGTGCGTCCGCTCTAACCCAGGTCAAAAGATGCTGTAATTATAAACAATTATCAGTCACATATTTTTTATAAAGATGCTTATGGATTACCAGGGTGATATGCATTTTAGAGCACACTAACAATGGAAATACTTTAAACATTTTTCCACATTTATTTATAAAACAGGCATCAGTTTGGTTCTACCCTTAAATTATATAGAATAGAATAGAATAGAATAGAATGTTATCATATATTGTCTTGCCAAATGCTATTAGTTGTTTAAAACTCAAACTGAAACTATATATATATATATATATATATATATATATATATATATATATATATATATATATATATATATATATATATATATATATATATATATATATATATATATATAAAATTTGGTAACACTTTCTATGAAGCCATATTTATAATACATTATAAGTGTATTCTTAAGGCATTATAATGAATGCAAAATGCATTATAATTAACTTTTAATATGTTGTATAATCTCATTAATATTCATAAGAATAGATTTAATATATTATAATATTTACTTATTTGCGGTTATAGCGTTTAAGAGTTTGATGATTTATAACACAATGAACAAGCTGCATCCACTTTTACAAATTATTATTTTTCTCATAGTTATAATGTATTATGTAAGTCCCATATCTTGCAATTTTTCTGATGCTACTTTACCTAAAGCGGTCAAAGATCACTTATAAGTAGGAATAATAATAATAATAATAATAATAACATTTTTTTTTTCTTTCAAACAGCCATAAGATCAGATGAATGTGTAATATGACACATTTGCTTTAACAATTTTTATTGTAATATCAGTTTGGTTATTGTGATGGTACCCTTTAGACAGCGGTTGATAATTAACTCTCCAGCTACATGTCATCTAGCCGTCAACAGAGTATTAGTATGTCTGCTACTGTAAATATATGCTAACACTTTATTTTGATGGTCAACAAACAGATAAACTTACTGGAAGTGTCTTTGCAAGTACGTCAACTTATTGAGCATATTCTTGAGCATACTAATACTCTACTGAGAGTTAGTCGGCATGTAGTTGCAAAGTTGCTTATAGTCGATTGATTAAGGGGACCAACAAAATTAAATGTAACCATATAAAACTGCCTTTTTAGTATTAAACTCACATCAATTAATTAACATTACTACAAACTGTAGCAAGAAACTGTGCAGATCTTAAATAAACAATGTCAAGATATGATACAGTCCATTATACTGTAAATGAAGTAGATTTAACATGGTGTTCATTAAGTGTTATAAATAATACATTTAAATTTAAATAAATAAATGTATGCATTTAGCAGACGCTTTTATCCGTTTTTTACCTAACATGATTTCCCCGGTAATCGAACCCACAACCTTGCACTGTTAACGCAGTTCGTCACCACTTGAGCCACAGAAACAATGTACATCATACTATTAAACTTATAACCACAAATATATAAGTATTATGATGTATTAAAATTGTTGCATTATTCATGAGTTGATATAAAAAGTTTTTTTTTATTTTATAATGCATTATGCATTCATTATAATGCCTTAAGAATACCCAGGTAGTTTGCAAGGCACCATTTCTCATTGAAACTTGGTTTAACTTGATTTACTACAATAAAATTAACTGAAATAAAAATGAAAACTATATAGGTATATTTAAAAACTATTTAAAAAGGTAAAAAATGACAAACTTTACAATGACAATGTAAAATATTTCAAATACAAATGTTAACTGACTCAAAATATGAATAAAAAGTAGTATCTCAATGGTACTACAATAACACTGTCAAATACTGTTCAGAACTGTGCTTGCAACCAAATAATTGTCATTAATTACTGATGGGCTCCCATTGCACATCAACTGTGTCGACTTGCAATTTCGAGAATTTGCCAAAATCTGTTGCACATTCACAGTCTAAATTTCCAGACAGAGGAAGGCTCTGTTTAGGTGCCAAAACACAGCCAAATGGACCAGGATCCCCTCGAAGGCTTAGCATACAAATGATGCTTATTTGAATGACCGCATTTAAAAACCCTCAGGACCCCGAGTGAATCAACAGTAATGCACTTCTTCATTCAGTCAGTGCACTAGACCCCTCTTGGATGATTGGAGAGAGGAATCATGGGTAATCTGCTGTATTCTTGCCTTTTAATGTGCTTCGCATTTTTCCGCAGATCTAATTTATTTATTTATTTATTTATTGATCCACATTATATTTTCTATTTACTATAAGCAACTTAGCAAAAACATGTCAGCTACCTCACATTCTTTTAATTTGCAACTACACTGGTTCTCATTAGAGTATTAGTAGACAGTTAGGTCAGGGATAGGGTTATGGTTAGTCACATAAGTTGATGTACTTGCAAAGTTACTTACAGTCAGAAGAATGTCTGTTAACAAGTACTTAAATCTTCACAGCCAATGTTAAGGGTCCAGTGAGCACAATTTCAGGCTCCTAATCTCAGTCAATTGATAACAGCTAATTAGGATTTTAAATTTCCTCATTATATCTGTTATTTCTATATTCCCCAAAGAACACACTTGACAAGTACTTCCTTAGATTATGTTCTAAATGCAAATATTCTCAACATCAATAACATTTACTTTTATGCATTTGACAGACACTTTTATCGCAACTTAGATCGCATTCAAGGTATACATTTTGGATACTCACCTGACAGGGGCCCCTCGTGATTGGGCAGGTTTTAGGAGGACGGTGATTGTCGTGTCGGTCTCGTTGAGAGGAGAGTCGGTCTCGTATTCAGGCATGGATGGAGCTGCACACACACAGATTCATGTTAAAGGACACCAACTATCAGGATATAAAGCAAGCACAAACTGCATAGCTTAGCAGATCTCATCTCAAGTGACAAGGACAAATGGATGAGAACCGGATGTTTAAAAAGCTTTGCACTTTTTATCGGTTTATGTAACATGAGTTAATTGCATTTGCAAGTATAAAATGAACAATATTTTATAAAAGAGCTTTGAAATGAAAGTGCATTAATGTAAACACTTCATGCTTGCTTTACAATCTGAAGGAGATGTCAAAATCGTTGCATGCGGAATTTGACAGAATGTCATTAAAACAGAGTTTAGCTTGTATTGAACTTGGACTCAGCTGCCTTTCAAACACACAAAAACATGTTTTGATATTATGCAGAATTAATATTCATGTATTTGTAAAAACATTAATTTCACAGTATTACTCCTACGATAAAGCATACAGTGTTGAAGCCTGACTCAAAACGATCATTACTATGTAATCGTTCTGAAAATGTCACTCTCACATTACAATGTTTAGATTCAGTGAACAATACGGTTTTAATAAATGGTGTCTGGCGTGCTGCACAAATGCCACGTCATTATGAAACGGAACGAACTGACAGCCGCGGGCCAGAGGAATACGGTTAAACTTGTGGAGGATGTTGTTTACGATTCATGTTCTCATTATTTTGTTCACTTTACATTAACTGCATTCCAATGATATTTATGCCAATAATACCACTCGCTAATGAGATTTTCGCTCCAGCAAAGCTTCTTTAAGACACAAAAAAGTCAAAATGACAAAACTAATTATGCAAATTTTAGAAATGCAAGAGATAATTAGGTAAGCAATCAAATTAAGCTTATTTAACCCTGTCAGTTCATGTTCCCTGAAATAATTTCATACATTATCACCAGTCTGTCTGACGTCAATATTCTTTATCCATAAAGAACAAATGTCTGTCACATTAACTCAATTAAACTGGAACTTGAGGGTCTGTTTTACTATAATTGCGTATAATCATCATTAGCCTTTGGAAAATATCCAATAATCTTAGCTGCACCCTCAGCTAAAACCCTGCCGTTCCCTTACCTGCGATTTTGGTGGCAATACGGTTGGTCACAGGGGGGCCGAAGCCTTTATTTGTACTGGCTTTCAGAGTAAAGTAGTATGTGGTGCCAGGATGCAATCCTACGAAGAGATGATGGGTCTCATTTGGGAGTTTGAAGACATGGCCACGTTGTGTTGTCAAATCTGCACTGGGGTCTAGGGAGCCAAGTGCTTTATAGGTGATCTAATGAAAAAGAAGAAACCAATAAACATTTACAATGACAAGATCATTAAGAATTTCATAGATTCAGTGGAATCACAAATTTAAATGTATTATACCATGCATAGCTCACCAAAACGTTAAGTTATGTCTTAGATTATTCACCATTAAGTCCAAAACCTGAATTACTTTATTTCTTCCAAAAAACACAAAAGAAAAGGTTTTGATGAATGCTCATGTTGCTCCGTTACATACAACGAAAGCATACAGTATATTGACCAAAGGCTGTCAGTTTCAAAGAAATTAAATGTTTCAATGACAAACCTGTCTTCACATGCCACATTTACATACATTTTCAATTAATGACGGCTTAAATTAAAAAAATAGCCTGTGCTTTTATTGGATTCCTTTTTCACTGAAAGGAGAAAGTCATACAGTTTTGCAACAACACATGTGTGATGAAATAACATTTCAGTCTGGAGCGAATTCTTCCTTTAAACTAAATTTTTCTTAATAAGGTTAACCCTTTGGAACAGGAAAAGCAATTTAGCACTGAACATTTGTTTAACTGGATCTCTTTCTATTACTTTGGCTTTTCTGCATTCAGATTTTCTCTTCAAATATTTGAGACAATTCCAGTCACTACAAATGCAACCCAAATATTATATTATGAATACAATGAATAACAAGCACATTCAGTGCACTGCGCTGTAGATACAAGCCGCTTATTAAACACTTTTACGAGGCTTTCGGATTTGCTTTGCACATGTACATTTTAGAAAACGACATCCAACTAAGAATTAACACGCCCCAAAACAAATACTAAACTAGGTTACAGATAACCATTTTCATGCTAAGACGCACATACCTTCCATATCTTAGAGGAGGCTGATGGAAATTGATGGCCACAGTGAATGGGGGTAATCAAAACATTTTAGCCCTGACGTTTCACACTTCATAACTCCAGTCCACAATTCAAATCAAATAAATTGACAGCTGGGTGCCTGGCAGGCCCGCTGCCTAAAAGCTTTTCATGCATAGTGGAGTGATTCAGAATGCCCTCTAAACACTCTCACTCACACACACACACACACACACATCCGTGACTGTCCACTGACCACAGGCAACAAAACAGTCAGGAGAAGCAAATCTGCACATTCAAACCAAATATTACTCACACACATATTTGAGAGACAGACACAATTCACTGCTGAAACTTTTCAGACCTCGACATAAGACATCTCAGTGATTCTGAAATTAAAATTAATATTTGGAACATTGTTCATCTTTAGGAAAAAGACAACCACAGATGACATATATATATGTATATAGACAGTATATACAATACAGTCACTTAAAGGGACAGTGCAACTAAAATCAAAACGTGAAGTGTAATTTATTCCTGTGATGCAAAGCTATATTTTTAGCATCATTACTCCAGTCTTTAGTGATTCCTCATTCTAATATGCTGATTTGTTGCTCAAGAAAAATGTCTTATTATTATCAATGATGAAAGTAGTTATGCTGCTTAATGGACACATTTTAAAAAAAATCAGCTTTTTATTTAATGAATAGAAAGTTCAGAAAAGTAGCATTTATATAAAACAGATTATAAATGTATTTACTGTCACTTTTGCTACATTTAATGTGTCCTTGTGAGAAACTCTTTGTTTAAAGGTAAACAGTTTGAAAAAGCAGCTTGGTAAATATATGCTTCTGCAGAAAAAAACAAAGTCATTCAGGTTTGTAGCAACATGAAGATGAACACAGTTAAAAAATGACAGAATTATCATTTATTAGACAATGCTGTTTAATAAACGCTCTCATACTGACTCACACACACCATCTCTTCTGGGAGTATGAATGTTGTTGTATAGGACAAGAGCATGCAGTAACAGTATCCAGCTATTCATAGGTTTTCCTTAAACTTTCATGCTTGTTGTTTTATTTCATGTCAAAGGATTGTTTATACTGTCTTTTTTTATGTTTTCCAGCAGCCTAGTTTTGATTTAATATGCTATCATGTTTATGATTTCCTGTTGGGTCAGTAAATCACGCAGTGGTGCGGAGGTGTGGTGGAGCAGCCTGGTGTAATATACTGCCAAGCACAAGTTTACATGTTACGGATTATAAATCAGTCTTAATAGAGAGTTACAGCCTGAATTTTGCTTTTACAGCTGCCAATTGACTGTACATGCTGACAGAAATGTTTAAACCCTCTTCGGTCACTGTTTGGACAAACAGGTAATTCTGCTTCAACTCATGTCTTTAGTTGTGCCATAAGCATTTAATTGTGTTCTTTCTGTTTTAAATTCATAGGTTTTCTTGTAAATGAAAGGCCATTAGATATTGATGGCACGCCTTTTATTAAAGGGGCTTTTAAAATATCATCTATTGCCTTTAGTGAAGCTCTTCTGTAAATCTGTGCCCTCGATCGGTGTTAATATACTCAGCCAACAGCGGGTCGTATTGAACATATCTCGTAAAACACAGGTTCTTTACAGCACAATGAAACAGAAAGCGTGAGGTGGCTGAAGGGTATTGTTCGTGAAATATACAGACAGCTGGATAATTCAGCTGTAAGCTGCACTCAAGATGTTTTGATACAGGTCTGAGTTTGTGTCTAGTTCAGTGTAACCCTAGGTGAAGAAACAATTTTGACTGAGAAATTGCAGGTAAATTTCACCAACAATTACCAAGACACAACAAGTAACACACTGAATTTAAAAGTGAAGTGAAGAAAACAATTAAACATCTAAAATTCATTCTGCATGGACTCTCAACCCTTCAGAAAAGGGACAGAACTCACAAGGGATGGTCAATCCTGTGGGAGACTGAAAGTATGAAATGAAGAGGTGAGGATGGGGGATCTATATCTCGCTCTCATCTGTCCTTTCTCTCTCTTATCAGACTGTTGTCAGGGGAGACAGGAAGTGTTGGCCAGGGGGCATGTGATGCCACGCGACAGGCTGCTAAAAGTGGCCTAATGCACTACTGAATGCACTGTGGCTCTTTGTGAAAAGAGCCGCTTGAGTTTAATTGACCACAGCTGATTTGAAAAGGGTTCATTTCCCAGTTCAGTTTGGCAGTGGAGATGGGAATGTGAAGAAAACAGCCCTGTTTGTGGGAGATATTGGATTTATGGCTACTTCACTTCAGCAATGAGTAAAAAAAGGACATAGATGCTGTTCCAAAACACAGTGAGCAGCCTTTTAAAGGCATAATAAATGCACTAGCAACAAAAAGACTTTTCCAAAGGCAACTTAAGTACACTGCTTCTTATGCTACACTGGAAAAGAAAGGTGCAACTGCTAGTAAATTCCACGATCAATTACAAAGAAACAGCAGGAAACACATCAAATTAAAGATATTTGCAGTAGAAAAACTGAAATAGTATTTTCTTATGAAACACACTTTAAAAAAAGAATTACAGCTTGTTTTCATGCCTTGATTTGACCAAATGCATTGTGATGAGCATTGGAAAATGCATAAATATTAGCAACATTATAAAACTATTATTCAGTGTGTTAATGTAAGTTTTTTGTGTACCACGGCATTAGTAAAAGTGTGTGCCTCAATTTGCCCCTGAGTTGCTGCCTATGGAAATTGTTCCAAAACAGACCCTTGCTATGTTACAGTTCAACTGAGCCATATGAGGCAGATGCCTATGTAAACAGCAGGCATATACTGAAGGCAGCTCACTACGCTTTGGAACAGGGATAAAGTCTCTTGTGACACTGTCATTCAATATTCCTTTTTTTCATGTGACAAGTAAAACAACTAACAAAAAAAGGCACCCTAGAAGAACAAACAAACAAACCTGCAACCACACTTGCATACATTGGTCACAAAGAAGTACTTCAATAAGCTCGAAGCAATTAAACATCTAAAATTCATTCTGCATGGACTTTCAACCCTTCAAAGAAGATTATAAGAATCTGAAATCCAAGGCAGCTGTTATACAAGCAGATACGTGAAATGCAAAACTATAAACCCAAGCTGGATTGGTTAGTAATTCTTCAGCCTTTTTCAAGCCAGCATCTCCTGAGATTCAGTTGGTAAACAGACTGGAAGAGAATACAGAATATTATTTAGTATTCGGTAAATTTTGAGGGGTGAGTTATGAGGGTTTTGGATGCCAGGAAGAAATGGGGTTACACAACAATTGGTGTAGAGAATAATGTTACATTGCACTCAATTCATAAAACAGAATAAAATAGACAAAGAAACAAATATAGAAGAAAATACAGTACTTTACAAATACTAATTATATATTCTCATATATTGATCAATAACTGTCCACTTAGACACTGACCACAATGATCAACTACAATACAATGTGATTTGACATTATTTTTAATGTGAAAAATCTAAAAACATTGTCAACGCACAAAATATTCAAAACATGGCTCACCATTCTCCACAAACAACTATACGACATGAGAGAGAATGAAAATAGTTGAAAATGTCTATAGACTTGGTGATAAAAATTTCATTCTCCCTCAAAATAAAAACTTTACTTCATAGATAATACTAAAAAATAAAGAATACATAATTTGCAGATGAATCTTTTGTTTACTTGTTACTACTTACATAATTACTAAAATTATGAATGTCTTTTAAAGATGGAGTGAACCTCAAAAACTTTGTAAAATCCAGTGCCTAACTCATTGCATAAACCTGGTACCTTGTCAACACAACTTCCTTCCGACTACTAGCAATGTTATGTCAATGTCTGCTGTTTTGGACAAAATAAGGGTACTTCAATCTCACTGTCTCATGACATGACAAACGGTAAATAAAAACCATACTCTCAACATTAACCCAGATTTAGACCTCCCTCCAGCTGTCTCTAGACCAGACGTACAGGACCATGAGCCCAGTAACCGGGTTTAGCTGCTCTGGAGAGATAGGGGTTACTGGTTCTCTTAACTCGAGTGCTTGCAACTCAAGTGCTTATTGATGGAAATGAAAACAACACCATGAAGGCAGGAGGTGGGATGTGCACAGGTTTTCCTCCATCCCGTAAGGGCAGAGCATGTTGTTTATCTTCGTTAAAGGTGAAACCTTCCAAACTACATCATCACATAGAATGACAGCTCTTACTTTGACTTATTTAGAGAGAGAAAAAACGATTTTTACTTAGAAAAAACGTATTATGGTGGTACCATGGTTCATCAATGTTAAATTGATATGCTGACCAATTATCATGGAACTAACCAAGATTATTGTTTTTGTATTGTATAGTATTGTATAGTATTTATTCTAGTGTTCAAAATTTTGGGGTCGGTAAATTTTTTTATTTGTGTATGTGTGTGTGTGTGTGTGTGTGAGTGTGTGTTTAAAGGTTCACCAAGCCTGTATTTATTTGATCAAAATACAGTAAAAATAGCAATATTGCAAAATATAATTACAATATCAAATAATAGATGTTTTTTCTACATGTATATATGGTAAAATATGATTTATTCATGTGATCAAAGCTGAATTTTCAGCATCATTACGCCAGTCTTCAGTGTCACATGATCCATCAAAAATCATTCTAATATGCTGAATTGCTGAAAAAAAAAACATACTATTATCAATGTTGTTTTATTTGAATTAGAAATTGAAACATGTTGAAACTAATTGAAATATTAAATGTCTTTATTGACACTTTTAATAAATTCAATGTATCCTTGCTGAATAATAGTATTAATTCCTTTCATAAAGGCCAAGAATACTATGGTATTTCCATGGTAGATATCTAAAAATCTTAGCATGAAAAAATTACCATGGCATCATAAAAAGAAGTACATGGTACATTGATGGCGTCTGATGGTAATACTTTGGTACTGAAATTAATGTACAATGGTCTTTATAAATTTCCATCGCTATCTCATGACCAATTCGTACGTATTTTAAGAGGAGGCTAATTCGTATGAATTTGTTTATGACCTCACTCATACGATTTTATATAATTTGTCTTAACTCAAGTGTCAGGTAGGTTTGGGGCGGGGTTAGGTGTAGGTAATTCGTAAAAATTAATACGAATTGTGTAGCTCATAAAATTTGTACGATTTGGCAAAAGTCATATGAATTGAGTGTGGTCTGAAATACAATTTAGCAAAAAACATGGTATAATAATATGGCAAATTGTTGTTGCAAAAAATCAGCTCAAACTCAAATGTCATGTTTATTTCAAAGTGTATAGATAACAGTATCCAAAGAGAGTGTCAGGGTGCTTTCACACTAGCAGTTTTGGTGCGCACCTGTGTTCGATTGATGTCAGAGTTCATTTTGTTTGGATGATGTGAACATGGTTGTCTGAATTATTTGCACCCGCAAACTGTACCTGAGACCATTGTACCACTTAACCATTGAACTCCGGTAAAATTTGCTGCTGATGTGAATGCAATTGTACCAAATCGCAGAAGTGAATGATGCTGGCTTGATGATGCAAACGAATTGAGGTTCAGACTCAAATAATAGAATGTGAACACTGTCCAGCGGGGACAAGTGGAGGGGGAAGCAATTGAACTCGGGTTTGGACCAAGCAATCGAACCAAATGTGAAAGCACCCTCAAAGTCCCTGTCCATCACTCCCCTGAAAAACCATCAGACATGTGGGTGATTTGTTCCCACGTGACTCCAGACAGGAAGCCATCAGAAACACCATCGCAAACTCACAACATGTCATGCAAATTAAACAAAACAAAGATCAAGGACTAAACAGCCGTGTGTGCAGAAGTGTTCTGCTATTTACTCATCCTCATTTGCATAGAGATAAAGAAAAATGAAAGAAGCAGGAGGACAAAAGACACCTTCACTTTACACGTCTCACTGTTGATTAATAAGGAGCTGTTGAGGATCTTCTCTGTCTTACTTTTGCATGTGCTTTCAAACGCACAATCTTATTTTGTCAGCAAAGCAATTAATTTCTGAAAGGCTTTGATGGTTTGATAACAGGAGGCTGTTGTGCAGTGAAACGAAGGGAGAGCAAAGAGGCAGAGAGAGAGGGAGAGAGGGGAAATTTGATCAAAAATATGGATTTTGATGCAGGACACATCTCAGGTACTCAGAAACTGATCTGAAACACACTGTGATGTGTGTGTGTCATATTTAGCAGGCTCCAGAGCTGCTCTTGCAAGTGTAGATCAATGAAGCACCCAGTACTTCATTACAAACAGTACATATAGGGTGGTGTGGCCTAGAGACTGGCAACCAGAAGGTTACTGGTTCATTCCTACAAGGATTGAGTCATAAGCAATCATCTCTGTGTCCTTGTTGTAGGTACTAAACGTACTCGGTTACGAACGTAACCTCGGTTCCCTGAGATACGGAACGAGTACTGCGTATGGGGAAAAGCTCCTTTTTTCCTCGATACTGAAGCCTTTTTTTAATAACGCAGTGCAACTGCACTGCCATTGGTTTAATCTGTAAACTTTTTTAAACCAATGACAGCGCTGCGTAGCTGCGCGAGCCTGTGGCGATGCAGCGCGCCAAAGCCCGCCAGAATGGGCGGGGCGAATGGCTATATAAGCAGGCAATCGCCAGAGGAAATCAGGTCATACGACTGAAGCGACGACACTGAACCCGCAGCCTCGTGGCACGGCATATAACGCAGTACTCGTTCCGTATCTCAGGGAACCGAGGTTACGTTCGTAACCGAGTACGTTCCCTTTCGATACTTCACTCATACTGCGTATGGGGAACGAATTCAACCGCGCCGTGCCACGGTAGGGAACGACAAGACTTAACTTGAACACCCTGGGGTCCAGAGGATAAGTGAGAGGGCCGGAGCCATCGAACCCTTGACGCTACACTGCTGAGAGGGAGCTAGCTCCCTGGAGGTGGTATGATGACAGAGTCTGCTAGAGGCTGTCGTATCAAACCGAAAGAACCCGAGCATGCAAGGTCGGGATATCCAAGTTATAGAACCTGACAAAAGTGGACGGCGAGGACCAGCCGGCCGCCTCACAGATGTCCTTGATAGAGACACCACTAGACCAGGCCCATGAAGAGGCCATCCCTCTAGTAGAGTGGGCTCTAACTCCTATGGGGCACTCAAGGCCCATAGAGGAGTAACATAGAGCGATAGCTTCAACTATCCAACGCGAGAGGCGTTGCTTTGAGACCGAAGACCCTTTGGTGCGGTCACCAAAGCAGACAAAAAGCTGGTCAGATTGCCTGAACGGCTGAGACCGCTCAATGTAAATTCTCAAAGCCCTCACTGGGCAGAGTAAATCCAGCTCCCGCTCACCTGACAACGGAGGCAGAGCTGAGAGGGAAATTACCTGTGCTCTGAATGGCGTCGAGAGCACTTTAGGTACGTAGCCATGCCTGGGTTTTAAAATGACCTTAGAGTCATTGGGCCCAAACTCAAGGCATGCAGGGCTCACCGAGAGGGCCTGCAAATCGCCAACACGCTTGACCGATGCTAGAGCAAGTAGCAGAGCGGTTTTGAGCGTTAGGGGCCGAAGGTCAGCTGACCGCAGCGGTTCAAAGGGAGGTCCTTTGAGTGCTCCAAGGACCGTGTGAAGGTCCCAAGTGGGAACGGTAAGAGGGCGTGGGGGCTTCAACCGCCTAGCACCTCTCAGGAAATGCACAATGAGGCTGTGTCGACCCACTGATTGGCCAGCAATAGGAGCATGAAATGCTGCAATGGCTGCTACGTACACTTTGAGTGTGGAAGGGGTGAGACCCTTTTCTAGACGCTCCTGGAGAAATGACAGTATCGGAGATACATCACACTCAACAGGGTCTTTGTTTTGTGCTAAGCACCAGTCAACAAAGACTGACCATTTTTGGGCATAGAGGCGTCTTGTAGACGGGGCTCTTGCCTGAGCAATGGTGTGTAGTACGTCCCCGGGGAGGCTCAGAGGCTCCCATCGAGGGACCATACATGCAGAGCCCAGAGTTCTGGCTGTGGATGCCAGATTGTCCTGTTCGCCTGAGAGAGGAGGTCCCGCCTCAGGGGGATCGGCCATGGGGCTTTCATGGAAAGCCTGAAAAGCTCCGAGGACCAAACTTGGGTCCTCCAGAGTGGGGCCACTAGGAGGACTCTGTGTCTGTCTTCCCTGACTCGTCTGATGACCTGAGGGATCAGAGCAATCGGGGGGAAAGCATAAAGAAGGAGGCTGGGCCAGTTGTGGGCCAGTGCATCTGTTTCCTTTGAAAAATAAGTTGGGCAATGAGAGTTGCTTTCTGAGGCGAAGAGGTCGACCTCTGCCTTCCCGAAAATCTCCCAGATTTTGAGAACTGTCTGGGGATGGAGCATCCACTCGTCCGAGGGGACATTGCTCCGTGAAAGCATGTCTGCTCCCAGATTCGTCTTGCCAGGTATGTGTGTCGCCTTGAGCGATCGCAACCTGGGTAATGCCCATTCCAAGAGGCGCTTTGCCAGTGCGCAGAGGCGGCTGGACGAAAGGCCGCCTTGGTGATTTATGTAGGACACCACTGTCATGCTGTCCGACTGGACTAGGATGTGGCGCCCTTCCAAGATTGCCTGAAAGGATTGAAGGGCTCGTTCCACTGCCAGCATCTCGAGGCAGTTGATATGAAGATGGCTTTCTTCGTGCGACCACGAGCCGAAGGCTGGTCTGCCCTCGCACAGAGCACCCCAACCCAGGTTGGACGCATCTGTTGAGAGTACCGTCCTTCTGGAAACCGCCTGTAGGGGTACTCCACGACTGAACCAAACAGGGTTCATCCAAGGCTCCAGGGCTGCTAGACAGGCCTGGTTGACCCTGATGCGAAAGCGGCCGTGCCGCCAAGCATGAGGTGGGACCCGGAGTTTCAGCCAGTACTGCAAGGGCCGCATTCGTAGGAGGCCGAGCTGTAAAACTGGGGAGGCGGAAGCCATCAGCCCTAGCATCCTCTGAAAGAACTTCAGAGGGAAACAGGCTTTGTTCTTGACAGAGGCCGCGAGCTGCTGAAGTACAAGAGCGCGCTCTGGTGATATGACCGCCCTCATATTGACGGAGTCGAAAACTGCTCCCAGGAACGTAATACGTTGGCTGGGGAGCAGTGAGCTCTTGGCGAAATTGACCCTGAGTCCTAGGCACTGTAAGTGGCTCAGGAGCATGGATCTGTTGTGGTCTAGCTCGGTTCGTGACTGGGCTAGAATGAGCCAGTCGTCGAGATAGTTCAGAATGCGAATTCCCATCTGTCTCAGAGGGGAGAGCGCCTCGTTCATGCACTTCGTGAAAGTGCGGGGAGCTAGAGACAGCCCAAAGGGAAGGACTGTATATTGGTAAGCCACACCCTCGAACGCGAACCTCAAGAATCGTCTGTGATGGGGGGCTATCTGGATGTGAAAGTAAGCATCTTTCAGGTCCAGCGAGAAGAACCAGTCCTCGGGGCAAATCTGCGTGAGGATCTGCTTCAGTGTCAACATCTTGAACTTCCGTTTCATGAGAGAAAGGTTCAGATGTCTGAGGTCTAAGATGGGTCTGAGACCGCCATCTTTCTTGGGGACAAGGAAATAACGGCTGTAGAACCCCGACCCGCTGTCTGAGGGAGGAACTATCTCTATGGCTCCCTTCCTTAACAGCGTCATCACTTCGGTGCGGAGGACCTGAGCATCGTCCGGCTCTACCGAGGTGGGAATCACTCCGCGAAAACGCGGGGGTCTTCGGGCGAACTGCAGTGAGTATCCGTGTTTTATTATCCCCAACACCCACTTGGACACTCCGGGGATGGCCTGCCAGGCCTCGGCCCGCGTGACAAGGGGCTGGATAGTGTCGGATGGCAGACCGCTGATCAGGGGCCTGAACACCGACGAGTGTGGAAGAGGAAAAGTGCTCTCTTTTTGAAAATGTGAAATATTTATTGTGTTCGCCATAACAACGGCGCTTTGCGTGGACGCAACAACAGTGGGCCCAGGTCGCACAGCAGACAGGCGAGAGAGCTTCTGGGGTGGTCCGGCCGCAGCGGGACTTTGCCCCTTCCTCTTTCTTCCCCAACGATCAGGAGGATTTAGAGGGCGTCGGGTCCAGCACAATCCTTTGCCGGGGGCCCTGACGTCTAGGCGGTTTAGCGCGCCTAGTGGGGCGAGCTGGGTGCTGCTCCTTAGGGGGTGCCGCCTGGGGGGTAGAAGGGGCAGGTTTGCTCTGGTGCTGAGTCGGCGCAGTCCTGGGGCGACTCGGGGCAGAGGTGGAGCGCTTGGGCAGGAAGTGTCGCATGGCTTGGGACGACTTCTGTGCTGCAGTGAAGCGTTCTGTAAACCCTTCTACCGCTGGTCCGAAGAGGCCGCATGGAGAGACTGGGGCATCGAGAAAGGCCACTTTGTCGCTCTCCTTAATCTCTGTTAGGTTGAGCCAGAGGTGGCGCTCCAGCACAACCAGGTTGGCCATGGATCGTCCGATGGCCTGGGCCGTGGCTTTCGTGGCGCGCAGAGCCAAATCAGTGGCGCTGCGGAGGTCACGGAAAGCAGGTTCACTACAGCTAGACTCATCCAGGGAACGGAGAAGCTTTGCCTGGAACACCTGCAATATGGCCATGGTGTGCAGAGATGAAGCGGCTTGGCCCGCAGAAGTGTAGGCCCTGCCAGCCATGGCAGAGGTCGTCCTGCATGGCTTGGAAGGAAGGGCTCTCTTATTTTTCCACCCCACAGCCGCGGGGGGACAGAGGTGAGCAGCCACGGCCTCATCCAGGGGCGGCAATTGCTCATAGCCCTTCTCCTGAGAGCCATCTACTGAGCTGAGAGCTGCAGAGGAAGTGCGTAGGCGGGCCGAGTAGGGGGCGCGCCACGACTTTGTCAGCTCGTCATGAACCTCAGGGAAGAATGGGGCAGGTCGCTGGCGGGGGGCCTGGCGGCGTCCTGGCAGGTACCACTCGTCCAGCCTGCTGCGTGTCGGCTCTTCAGGGGGGGCCCACTCCAAATGGAGTTCCTCAACGGCCTTGGAGAGGATGCGGAGAAGCTCGGCATCCATCCCAGCTCTGGCGTCGATGGGCTCCAGTGACGGCAGGTGGGCGGGGTCAGAATCGCCGGCCCAGTCCTCCGTTTCAGAAGCCGCGAGTGACATGGAGTCGTCAAGCGGCTCGTCCTCCGATCCGCCAAAAGAGACGAGGTCGCTCGCTTCAGCCGAGGGACGCTGCTCTGGGCGTGAGAAGAGGACAGGGGACGGCTCTCTCATTGGAGAGGGTGAGGCACGCGGGCGCTGAGCCGGCGTGAGCTCACCCAAATCCGGGCGCTGGGCCCCTCTTCCCCGCTGTCTTTTCCTGGCCGGCTCGCGGGAGGAAAAAGACGGGAGGGCGCGAGGGGCGGGATTACTTTCATTAAAGAAAGCAATCCGCGAGCGCAGAGAGGCGAGACTCATGCTTTCACAAAAGCAGCATGAAGTCTCAGTGAGTGCAGCCTCAGCATGGGGTTTACCCAGGCAGAAAACACACTCACCATGGCCGTCGTCCTCATGCAGAGGGGCTCTGCATGTGCCACAGCTGTGGCGCGGCATGGCCGTCGCCGTTAAAACGGCGTTAGAAACGCTCTTTTAGAGCGGTGAAAACCGCTGGAAAAAGCTCTTTTAGGATCGCCGGATGGCGGCAGGAGATCGCTGAGAAGCGGCCGGAAGCGGGAAGCGGGCGGCCCGAGATCGGCGCTGAGAGCGGCTGTCTGCGAGTACGCCGGCGCTGCAGGCGGTCGGCGGTCTCAGCTGGTCCGCTGCGGTGCCTCTTCGACGGCGAGAGCTCGTTCCAGGCGAAGGCGTTCAGCAGAGATCCAACGAAGTGAAGTCGTCGCTGAAGGAGTAAGATCTGATTTCCTCTGGCGATTGCCTGCTTATATAGCCATTCGCCCCGCCCATTCTGGCGGGCTTTGGCGCGCTGCATCGCCACAGGCTCGCGCAGCTACGCAGCGCTGTCATTGGTTTAAAAAAGTTTACAGATTAAACCAATGGCAGTGCAGTTGCACTGCGTTATTAAAAAAAGGCTTCAGTATCGAGGAAAAAAGGAGCTTTTCCCCATACGCAGTATGAGTGAAGTATCGAAAGGGAACCTCAAATCTCTTCTGGTTTGATTGCCGCTGAAGTGAGTGTACTGGAAATACATAGTCATAGAAACTTCTATGAACACAGATAAAAAATATTTTGCAATAAAAACATAAACTATAAAATGTATATTATTATATGCTGTATTATCATCTTAAAATCATATATCAATATGATCGAATACTATCTATCTATCTATCTATCTATCTATCTATCTATCTATCTATCTATCTATCTATCTATCTATCTATCTATCTATCTATCTATCTATCTATCTATATTCTTTTATATGTTTAAAGTTTGGTTTATATATAAACACATTTTATACATTTAAAATGCATAGCAATAAAAGTATTACACATGTGTATGCAGCATTGCATAGGATGTGTATAGGCAATACTGCATTTCAAAAATGTTTAAATAGTATACTGCAAATAACTTTTCATACTCTCAAAAACAAAATACATCAAAACACATAAAAAGCTAATACATTTTTAATGGTTTTTTTTTTTTTTTTTTTTTAGTTGCTGCAGCCCTATTTTATTTGCATGAGTCTCCAAGTCCAAACATTCCTAAAGCTTTGAATGAAGAAACTTGCTTGCCATAAAAAAAAAACCTTATCCTTTTGTGACCCTTCCGATGCATTCATCTCTGTGCCTTCCTTTTTCTGCCTCCGAGCTCTTTGTCCTAAGTCTAATTTGTCTGAATCACTAAAAGCGAGGAGAGGAGGCATACGGCTGCTCAGATCTCCCGGATAATTCTATTGGACGCTTCTAATTAAATCAATGAGGGCTATTATAGCAATTATCTGGCCAAATGGGACCGCACTGTGCCCACTCGATACATTTAGTAAATTCTGTCAATCTTCTTATCACCAAGATGGCACATGCCGTAACCCTGTTTTAATGATGTACCTGGATATGCACAATGTCTTCTACGTAGTTTGTCTTCCTCATCAAATCAAAGAGATAGTGAGGCTCTTTTGTGCCTCCAGCCCACTCAAACACACACATTTATGCAAAATCTGGATGTAATTTGTTTTTGTCATGACGCGACTTCATTTCCTTCCTTGTAATGTGGATATTCTATGCATTGACTAATAAATAATTAATATGCTGTCAAACAGCATTTCCTCCAACAGAAAATCACTTTTTTTTGTGCAATATTTGTACCAAATAGCTTCCTGCCAACTTATTTTAGCACAGAAATGTACTTTGATATATAGTTTTAAGACACACAAAAACAGCAACATTTCATACATGAAAATACAACTTCCAAACTATCTACCTTACTTTTTAATTAATTGAAGCAAAATAAGTATTACAATTTATTAATTTGCTCTCAACCACTAGGATCTGGAAATCGTAAAGATGTGTTTTCTTGATAAGCTGCATTGCATAAGATAAAAAGACTTATTTTCTGTCAAAATGATCAGAATGAAGTGACTGCATGATTTAAAAAGACAGAATATCAAATAAATCAACTTCATTTAATAAATTAAATCAAGTACCCCATCGAGAGATATTACAAAACTTAATTTTGTTCGGTTTTCCAAGACTTTCAATCTCATTCAATTCATTTCAATTCATTTCAATGTCTCATTCAATCTTGAGACATCTTCATTCAATGAATACTTATGCTTAAAAACAAACAAACAAAAACTGAGGATTTTCACTTTTGGCAATACATCAATCATTTAATACCATGACTATGAATTTAAGAGGGCCTTCATTTGTGTAAGGGCAAATTAAGATCTTTTAAGACCTACATACACCCTGATAATATTACATTTATATACATATTTACATTATAAATACATAAAATATTAATAAACCAAAAATATTTTCTCACCTCATAGAGTGTAATGACTCCATTAGTTTCATTTGGAGCCTTCCATTGCATGAAGATCTTCTCCTCGTATGGGCCAGTCTGGATGGACTCCATAGGAATGGGGCCAGGAACTGGTATAGAGACACAAACAGACATTCAAAACATTTAGCAACTCAAAAACATGTTTAGTGAACATCTATAACTCAAATACTGTACCACTGAATCAACACCTTTAGATAAAACGTCAAGAGAACAAAGGTGATGTAGGGTGACAGAATTGGCTTGTGTTGCTGGGTAGAAGAGCAGAGATTGGCTGACTAAAGAAGCAAAACTAAGTCAAACTCACCTCAGCCGCAATGTTCGAAGTGTGAATTGTAACAGCTTTGCTACCCTTCGGTATCGAGAGGTGTTAACAAGTGCTACGAGTACCACTGCACACATATACGTGTGTCTATTTGCATATTTTTGTGCGCACATCCCCTCTGGCACACATTGCAAGTCTTCCAAATATACTCTTGCTAGAACATCATTAACACCCTAAAAACCTGTTTTCAAGATGCCAGCATTATCCATACACAGCTTCATCCTGCTCTAGTATTCCAGAATAGCAATTTCAGAGATGCTAAGAGTTGACAATTTCATAAATTAGCAAGCAAATGTGCTAATTTGGCTCAGTTTGTCAATAGACAATAGTATTAATAGCCAATAGGATTAGTAATTTGTCAATAGTATATTAACCTGAGGCTAGTTGTCTTTCATTTCTCAGTCTTTTTTAGTGTCTTTGACTTGACTGTTAGCGATGATACACTAATGAGTTAGACTGTTCCTGACAGTGTGTGCAAAGAGAGCTAATGACTTACTAAAAGGTCGTTTAGTCCAACTTAGCAGCCCTAGCGCTGCTGTTTGCTTTGCACTAAGTCGCGGCTAATTGAGAGGGCAGATTAAAGAGATGAGCGTGGCAGGGCTGTAACGGGGCAAGCGGGAGAGGAAGCTCGGGCACAAACAGATTAGCTGGAGGTCGTCTTGAACGGCGAAGAAAAGAATGACAGCATCTATTGTACGTGCAGCATTTCATTAACACAGCAACAATACACAAACCTAAACCGTGAACTATTTCATTGAGGAAAAGCTTTTTATTTTGGGAATCCCATTTATGTAACAAAAGAGAATGCTGCTTCTTCTTCTTCTTTTCTTTTTACTTGTAAGGAAAAAAATTACTTTACTTTTTAAAATGTTTAAAGGTGTAGATATTTGCCTTCATTTAATATTAAAAGATGAATGTCTTTTTTCTTCAATGGGGAAAAAACATGCTTTTCTAATAACTTAAAATATAAACACTTCCACTGTGTCCTGAGATTTAATAGGATACATTAATAAAGCATGCAAATAATGTCCTCAAATAACTGTGATTTATGAAACAATCATGTTTCTTCCAATTAATGAGGGAGGGAAAAAAAGAAAAGATCTCATCTCATCTTATTCTTTCTGTTTGTTTATATGGCATAAGTCCCAGTTTTATGCAATAATGCCATTTTCTTCCAAAGTTTCACTATTACTGAAAAACAACAGAAATACATTTTCTGAGCAGAACTGCACCCAACTTCATGCAGTAAGAGAAAATGGATATTGTTGATAATCTCACTCATAGTATACTTAAAAACAGAAAGTTGCTTTGCCCTCACAGAACAGATTTCCTCTCATTTCAATCGCATGCGACTAAGTTCATCTTCAAAAGCTATTGAGGTTGAGTTATTTTACCTCAGTCGCAATTAAAAGCTGAATAGTCACTGGCATTTATTCTTCGCTGGGAAAAGAATTGAGCTAATCAAAGAAAAGGTGAATAACACTCTCTCACCGAGGTGCTGATGTCAGATATTGTACAGCAAAGTGAGGCCAGTTAAATTATATTTTCAACAATTCTTCAAATAGCTTGATTTGGTACTAGCCAACAAGCATATTAAATCACGGTTACAATGTAATATAATTAGATCCAGTCCTCCATCCGTTATCTTTTCCACTATATAAGGTGGAGGTGGAGGAAATGTTCTTTTCCCCATTATGCTTGTCCCTCTCAGATACAGATAACTTTGAATAGGTTTCGTAATTATTATACATTGAATCTTACTGATTATTTTCATCTCTGAATAAATCGGGATCAACATATTCACTCTCTTCCTGTTTACGCTTGTTTACGAGAAGCGGTAAGCACAGGGTCGGTGTTGCTGTTGACCTAATAAGGTAAAAAACGCTCTGCTGTCTTCATGTTAATTTCAGCCTCCTGCAATTATCCCCATATAAGGTTACACAGAGGGACAAATTTGCTTCACTATTGATATGTTGCAGCTGTCCATCAATTTGCGAACACAAAGGACAGCAATTATAGGTTTTCATATGCTAAAAAAGAAAAAAAACATCAGTGCGGCAGACAAGAGCAGATACTGAATAACCAAGAGTTCTATCCAGATCAAAACAGACTCATCAGAACATGAAAATGAAAAACGCAAAGAAAATGAGATGAGTTTGAATTATACGCTATAATCTAATAATCTAAGGCCTGACAAAAGGCTTTATTTTCACACGGTTTTATTGCTCAGCATTAAAAACAAGCTGGGAGAAATTAATTGTAAACGGAGGCTGAACGCTTCCCTCTGGGAAATTTTCGAATTAAGCGCCGCTTGCAAACCTTCCCTCCGTCTGAGAAACATTGTGTCTTTTCACAGACTGTGAAGCTTTAACATGCTCCATCTGTATGTGGGGATTTCCTTTTAACTGCAACACATCAATGGAACGGATGGATTAAAGGAGGACGGCTTTCATCATCTTTGTTTCATATTTGTTGTTTTTCTTCGGGAAGAGCAGAGCAGTACTACGGACTAACAATTCTGTTTCCATTTACTTGTCTGAGTGGATCTGACTTCTGAACAGAACTGCAGTGATTCTCAAATACACAAGACAATCTAATGTCTTACAATATAAACACTTTCACTGTGAGCATTACAGCTGCTGAGATCTGAAAGGTTGCATTATTAAAACATTAAAACTGTTTCCAAATCGTTTACAAAAGTATGGCTTATGCAGCAATGATGATTTTCCACCATTACAGAACAATTTAATGTGTACATGAGCTTTAATTAAATAGTGATTTATTTAAAAAGCACACTGGTTTACTTTATTAGCTGACGATAACAGCTGCACCGAACTTTAATGTACATTAGAGGGAATACTGAATATTTGCCATTGGCGTTGTTTTAATATATGATGGAAAACAACCCCTGTGCACAGCATTGCCGAATTATCAAATAATTGTACATTATACCATTCAATCAATAACAGGATCAATAACAGTTTTTGTAATTTGTATTTATTTTATTTTTTAAAGTTTTTAGATTATGCAAGGATGAATTAAACCGGTCAAAAATAGCATTTAAGGTGTCACAAAAGATAACTATTTCAAATAAAAACTGGTCTTTTCAACTTTCTAGTCTGAGAATTCTGATAAAAATCCACAAAATATTTAAAAAAGCATTTTCTTATTTAATCAAAAGGCTTAAAGCAGTAAGACTCAAAAATTTTAATTAAATTCGTATGATTTGCAAAAGATAGGTCTAAGAAGTATGCAATAACTTGGTGTGTTTATGTGTATTTTTTAATTCCTGTAATGGCAGCTGTTTCTATGCACTATTCATTTTTGAGTCCATGACAAATTTCCCCTAGGGGACAATAAAATATATTCTATTCTATTCTATTCTATTCTATTCTATTCTATTCTATTCTATTCTATTCTAAGACTCCCACTTAGGCTATAAAAATGAAACAGAGAACAGAATTTACCTGCATTTAAACCTTTTTTTTTTTCCTCTACACTGTTAATTTTTTGACCACAGTGCAAAATTAAGTAATTTGAAATAACCACTACTGAACAGCATTTCCCAGAAGACCACAGAATTTCCACAGCAGCACTCTGAAAAGCATCAGAATTGCATTCAGCCGGAAAGAACGGAAGCGCTCCAAGACAAAGACTTTAAAAAACGAACCCAATGGCCCTTCAGCCCTCAAGAACCAGGGGTAAGAGGCATTCATTAAAATGTTGGATAATTGAAATAATGGGGCAAGGTCATTGAACTCTTCCCATTTTCACATCTGAGAATATGGTAAGGGCCACGCATGTTGTGAAACTAATTTGACAAAATCTACAACTGTTAACATTAGCTATAATAGCGGAGTCCCTGATGCTGAATATAGGCTATGAAAGGATGTTCTTGCCTATAATATTAATGTTTTGCTTCATTGTATTGTACTGAAGCATTAACCTCCAATCTTTCTGTACATGCGCAATTCTTCCAGTGAAGGTTAGTAGTTATTACTTCTGTTCTTGTTTAATTCAAATGTCTAGTGAGATTAAATGCCAAGAACTTGTGTTAATGATTTCTGAACCTAACAAAGCTCCATTTAAAATGTCCCTCAAACAACCTTCAAGCAAAATATATCAGTTCAAGAAGACAATCGATGTATTTATAATTCTCACAATTACACAATATCTCTTACCCAGAAAGTTTTCTAATTAGCCTAAAGCAGCACTTAGAAATGAAAGAATATAACGATATCTATTCAGTTTAAAGCATAGCTGCATTGCGAGTTTTGCTATTAGAATACATTTTAAACATATATTCAATACAACACTGTTTGTAAATTAGAAAAAATAAATAAATAAAACCAGATATATTCACGGGTTTCATTAGAGAGAGAAAGAGCGTAAAGTAAATATAAAAGTAGTAGCATGGCTCTTTGGAATACTTGATTCTGACTGAATAATCAAATAATATTTGTATAATAACCACTACATAACTTTATAATTGTTCTACCTTGCAATCAATTTCCTATACTGTGCTAGTTTCATGTTTCTCATAGCACTCCATGGTCTAGTTCGTTTCACAAAATAAAATAATTTCCACATATTACATGTCCATTTCTTTATTTGTTAATTTATTGTTAAGTGGCCATGCTAATGTTCTGTCAAACTTCTTTTATATGATGTGAACCATGTGGACTATGTAAAAAGCATTAGTGTTTTTTTATAATTTATTTTATTAAAGAAACGAAATGGAGTAAATGAGAAAAGAATACAAATCGCTCATCTGTGAACTCAAGTTTATAACAGAGAACAACACTACATTCAATCTCTTGCATGCATAATATAAGATTAGTCTTATTGCTGCTTATTTGTTTTAATGTAAAATCTTATTGCATTTTATCCAACTTATTCATTTTTCTTGAATTTGTACTTTCTACTTTTATGAAACATTTTTATAATTACTATATTTTTAAATACTTAAAAAAAAGCTCTTTGAATTACCACAGTGTTTGAAATATGTTGTAAACCTATATTGCCTTGACTTGCCTTACTTAGATTTTTTTATCTTACATTTACAGAGAAGTAAAAGTAAGTAAATAAAATCAATACTGAACTGCATTGATCTTTTGAATTTACAACCGGATGGACAGTTTGGCATGTTGTAGTCCATCTGCAAAAGCACAGTGGGTTTCAGAAATGAAGTCATGAGTGATCATCGGTAATGTGATTACTGTTCAGACACAGTAATTAGTGAAGTAATCTTATTATAAACTAGAGAAGTCAGGGTGCAAATTATGGAGGGGCTTGGAGCAGGGATGAATGTTACATGATCTGACAAAGACAAATAAAAAATCCACATAAGACTGATACCGATACTGAGTGCTGGATCGACACATACATAATTTCCTGGGTCTGACGCCTGACACCTAATTAAAGCCAGTACAAATAAAAGGTTTCATAATTTACAACATCTAATCCACCCGTTCCACCATCGTACATAATCCCACTCACCGTCTTCCTCCGTCTGCTTGACGATCTCCTCGCTCTCCTTGCTCCCCTCAGGGTTGGCCAGCACCAGCCGTAGTCTGACCGTCACGAAAGGTCTGAGTCCCCTCAGGGTGTAATGAGAGGAGGTGGGAATCAGCTCCTCAGCAGCAAACTCCTGCTGGTTGAACACATACTGGTACTGTACGGTCAGGTTGAAGCTGTGGCAGCGTGTCACGGCGTATCCGAAGGTCTCCCACTGCAGGGTCAGCTGACGGGCACGGATGTCCACCACGTTCACGTTCTGGGGACCGTTGACTGGATCTGTAGGGTTAAAAAGAGAAAAAGAAAGAAAGGAAGGTCAGAGATAAATATGATGGGTCATTGTCATTACATGGTTAATTTATTTTGAGTCATATGAGAAACACTTATCAAAAGACATCATTCTTTCATAGAACAAAAATATGTACACTGTGCAAAAGGGGTAGGTGCAATTTTTGTTTTTGGGTCTCTTTTATTCACCAGGGCTGCATTTATTTGATCAAAATTGCATTAAATAGTAATATTAATATGATAGTAACAGAAATATTGTAGATTATTATTAGAATTTAAATTAACTATTTTAAATGTAAATTATTCCTGTGATGTAAATTCTGAATATTAGCATCATAATTTAAGTCTTTTTATTACTTATTATTATTATTATCATCAACATTGACAGTTGTGCTGCTTAATATTTTTGTGGACCAGTTGATGCATTTTTCAGGATTTTATTTGATTATTAAATATTATCATCTGCTGGTTCTGTGAAATACTTGATTGGTCAATTGTTGCATTTTGCAGTCAAATATTTCTATACAAGTTATTATACAAAATAGTTAAAAATCTAATCAATATTTTTTTTGCCAATTTTTATTTGGTAACTATGTAACAATTTATCAGTGAAAGAGAGAGAGAGAAAAAAAACATTAAATAATGATTGCCTAGTACACTATAAAAAAATGCTGGGTTATTTCAACCCAACTTTGGGTCAAATTTGGACTAACCCAACTTTTGGATTAAAAATTGAATGTAAAATGTAACCCAGCGTTTTGGTTAGTCCATATTTGACCCAAAGTTTGGCTGAACAGTCCAGCATTTTATTTTTTATTTTATTTTTATTGTATTTAGCATTAAGCGTGTGTTATATTTCAGCATTATATTTAGACGTCCTGATGGTGTCGAACCTTTTTTTAGCAGATCACCACTTCTGTAATCAAAATGGCAAGAACTTTCAATAAATACATAAATGCTACAACTAAGCATTACAAGTATCCTCTGTTGTATATGAGATCCTAATACAATATTGAGCAGTGAAACAGTATCAGAGACTCGCCAGTGGATCCAGTGGGGTTGTTGGACAAAATCTCTCCCACTAATTCCTCTAGATTAGAAGAAAAGCATAAAAGAGGCAGGCGACTGGTTTTTGACTTTGGCCTTGGGCGAATCTTGAGGGAGCCGCATCTGAAAAGAAGTTTTAATGTCTTAAGATAGTTTACATCATGGCAGCTCTCTTAGGGCGCTTTCATCCTCAAAGTTCTGAGAGTTCCTGGGTGCAAAACAATTTGAGCATTGTGAGAACTGTGTCACGTCTAGGACAAACATCAGCATTTTTCAGCTTCAATGGCTCAGTCATCAGTGGCTCCTACACATGGGTGTTTTAGAATTACAAAGTTTGAAGCCTTGCTTATTCAAATGCATTCTATTCAAGATCAAGCAAACTAGGAAAGATGCTGTTTTGTTTTCTGTACCTATTTGGGAGCCTCGTTTTAGGTTCTCTGCGGGAGATTTGTACTGAAGCTGAACTCTTAGCTGAGCAGTTGCTGAAAAAGAACAACAAATGACCCCAAACCCCAAATTCTTTGCTCCTGAAGGACATATAATGACTAATCTTCCCATGCTTCCCATCTGGGCAAATTTAAGACTGTGAATCCTACTGTACGTGGTTAAGCCTCACTAGAATAGATATAAAAGTAGAGACATATGTCCGATCAGGGAGTGCTTTGGCTTACAGCCACTGAGGGTCCGTGTCCGACATGAAGCCTCCCATCGAGGGAAGGTGTTGGGAGGGCAGGGGATTTGCCTGGTGGACAGGTGCGGGGTAACAGTATCATCATCAATCTGACAGAAAGAGGTGAATATGTGAGAGCATTAGCAACACGCTAATGCGCGGCTGCAGGGTATGCCGTGGTGCCATAGGTGGGCTTTTGGAGCCTGGATGAGGGTTGCTGTAGTTTAGCAAGGGGGGATTCTGATGGATGGCGAGCATAGAGGGTCATTAATCGCAGACGTTGGGGAGAATTGCATAAGAGAAATCAATCTTCAGTACTGCTGCTGCGCTGCTTTGGCGCGATCTCTTCAGACCCAAGCGCCCCGCAACATTTATCACACCTCCACCATCCCTCTCGCTCTCTCCGGAACGACAGAGGAAACTGCAAGCAATAAACATATCAATAGGTGTCCACCATACCCAGCTGCGTGGGTTTTTTAAACCAAGATATTCAGATGAGGGAAAGACAGAGACAGGGAATGAACAACAATGGAAAACAACAGTGAAAAATGAAACAGAACTAAATGTGTCTCATTCGCTATAATGAAATTGTATCATATATCGACCAACAGCCATTCTGCTTTCTAGATATCAGCATCAAGCATGAAAATGGCATGATGACCCATTTTTATGTCTTGAAATAAAAAAAAAGCATCACAACAGCCATCTGCAGTTTAGAACAAATGGAAAAACAACTGTAAAAAATACAGATAAAAAAATATATGTAGTATAAAATGTATAATAAAATGAATGACTAAATAAAATAGTTGATATAATAAAATAATTGATATAATAAAATAATTTTATAATGAAATAAAACAATAAATTAAAATAAAAAATAAAGAAAGAAATGAGAAAGCAAAAAGATATCACAAGTCAAAGATTTTTTGTCATTTGTGAGTCTTGCAGAGAACAATAAAACACAGCAGGCTGACAGATGCTTTATTACACTTCTAAAGAAGTCTTGTGGTTTACTTCAGAAATAAATGTTCAGATATTTCTGCAAGGTTGCACTTTGCCTTTAAAACTAAACCTTCCATCCAATGGTCATTTGTAGGCCAAAGTAGCACCATCTGTTATATGAAAACATGACCAACCTTCAAAAACATCTCCATCCAATCAAAGAAAAACCCATCAAAGAGTGTGTGGATGGACACAAAATACTGTATATGATCTTTGCTCCAGAACCTTTGCTGTATGCTGCCTACATAGACTTCTGGTTTGGTTTTAACAAACTTGAAAAATAAATAAATGAATACAAATAGAATACAGTCATAAAAGTGCAATGAAATCGGTCCCGAAGTAGTGTCCACATACAATGCTGTGCACCTAAACAGCTCACAGGTTTTTAAACAAAGTCATTGCAAAACAAGACATTTTTTAAAGCACATAACACAATTAAAGAATATTGGACGTGGACAGGAAGTACGCACTGTGTGCAAGTTAATGCATTTATAGTATCTGATATCCAAAATCTCCTGAAGACTCGAGTCACCCCATGCAGTGACACTACTCGAATCAATTAGATTAACACTGGGAACAGATGTTGGGTCGTTTCTCTCCAGAGTGTTTTTTAATTACTGTCTTTTTTTTTTTTTTAGCTGCAGTAAACAATACTTAGCATTTAACTCTGGATGTAACTTTAAAACTTCTCCTTTTAATTAGCTGCTGCACGTCAAAGTGAAACGGCTGTACTTTTCGCAGCGTGAAGCAAGAGTTTGCGTATCATGCTGAGACGTGACGTTTGTGTTGGGTTACATCCCCAGCTAAGGAATATCTCCCAGATGCAGCAGTCACAAACATTGAGGACAACTGACATCATATAGAAGTTCCTCATACATACTGCTTCAGCATAAGCAGTTTTCACCTCAACTGCAGCTTTGAGCACTAAAACACTCAGCGAAGCAAAGTTCTGCTGTACTGTGCTGCTACATTTTAGCCAAGAGCATGCTGAAGGGTCAAGTGTCACTGTGTGGCAAAGTTGAACATTTTTAAAGCATAAAACTCAAGTTTTATGAGGATATGGGAAAGGGTGTTCTGTTAAAGTGCTGAGTTGCATTTTCACACCATAAAATTGCATGTAGTGAAAAAAAGAGGGGAATTTAAAGTGATAGTCCCCCCATTGTTTTGGCATTTTTTTTATCACTCTTCTGTCTTCTACAAAAGAAAGAAAGAAAGAAAGAAAGAAAGAAAGAAAGAAAGAAAGAAAGAAAGAAGGAAACACGATGTGGAACGATAACAGGGTGAGTTAATGGTTTCATCATTTTTGGGTGAACTATTCCTTCGAGCGGCAGCAGCTGGCAACATCAGCAAGAGTTTCAAAGGCAACAAAGTACATTTGGTTGTGATTTCACATTGATGATCTTAAGGGAAAAAAGTGATAGTGGAAGGGGAAGAGGGGAAATGGAGAGAGAGACTCAGCAGATCAAAAGGAATATACTCTCTGTGAGGCCGACACCGCCGTCTGTCTGCTCGTCTCTTTGTGGTTTATCCTGTGGTACACAATAACCCCAACAGCCACACATGCCACTGCACTGTCTATTCTACAATGCTTGAGGTGAATCCTAACAAATTAACCCTTGACTTCATGATTTCTTCTATTCCTATCATACCTACCTAAAAAAAAAAAAGAGTACTGTGGTGGTTGGACATTGTTTAGTTCTTTATTATATTTTGTTGGCTCATCCAACAAGATGACAGGGTGAAGTAACGTGATGTTCTCTGTTGTTCTCAGGTTTCCTCATTGCCATGGGAACCAATTAGTTAATGACTTTGGTATCATTTTCTCACTTTGCATAATATTTCAGATGACTCCCATTGATATCGGTGCAGTCTGATCAGAGGGCAGTATTGTGTCTGTAGTTCAGATTAGGGCTGGGCGATATGGCCTTTTGTAAATACCGCGATATTTTTAGGCCATGTCACGATACGCGATATCTCGATATTTTGCCTTAGCCTTGAATTAAAACTTTGATGCATACAGTCACACCAGTATGATGATTTTATAGGTCTACATTAAAACATTCTTGTTCATACTGCATTAATATATGCTAATTTTAAACTTTCATGCAAAAAAGGGGATATCACAACTAAGTCAAAGTTAACATAATTGTATTTATTAAACAGTGAGTGGCACAAACATAAAATTGTCAACAGAAAGTAGGGCTGGGCGATATATATAAAAAAAAATTATATCTCGATATTGTCAAAGTTTTTACGATATTCGATATGTATCTCGATATGTTTGCATTTGCATTTAAATAATAAAAAAACATGATTTTCTTTTGCCCATTAAAAAAAAAAAAAAAACTATTTAGATTAAACTGCTAATTTAAGCAGTTAAAAAAATCTACACCAAGAGATCACTTACTGCTTTTTATTAAATGAATACATGTAGGCCTATATGTAACTGAAGCAGTGCAAATTAAGTACAGAAAGTGCATTCTGTCAACTTTTTAGTGCATGCAATTCACAATTTAAACTATGCAACTGGGATAAGTATTTTATTTAAATTTTTTAACAAGTTTTTTAGCTAAGAACACAAGTCTGTCAACTGTCTGTGGTTTTAAGAGAAGCTCTGTGGCATGAAACTATGTTCCTACTGACACTTAAAACCCTCTTAGATGGGGAGCTAGTTACTGAAGCACATAGCTATTTCTTATATATAAATATATATAAATGAATACCAAATACTTTTGCATTCTCTCTGTCTATATTATGGAAACTGGTAAACATATCAGTGAAATTCCCCAATAGTAATTCCAAATGGCCATAGTCTATGTTTCTCTATTCAAACATCAGCGGTCGAGTAAGTGCATTTATTTTGCGATCACAAATGCAAACAATACAGTTGAGATCTCACGACAGAACACAGACCGGCTGAACGACGCTTTCATTAGATCGCTCAATTCCAGTTTGTTAGTGTTTTCAGATTATCGTCGGCGGCTCTTCCGCAATGAGGAGTGAGCACGTGCCCATGGTTGCCAGATTGCTTAAAATAAGCAAACACCAGGCAGAAAATGTATCCTTGTAACAGTGGAGCTCTGATTCAGAGATTTAAACTCTTGTTATCTGGCGACCGCTATCATTAAGCTCTCGTAGTAGTGGGGCGCAGAGCAGTCAGCAGTTACAGGTTCCTTTTTTGGACATTCGGCGCGTTCTTTTGGGAAAGTATGCTTGAATTTGAAATATTCGATATTCCCGATATATTCAAATTTTACATCGTCGTCAAAATTATACCGATACTATCGCTAATATTCGATATATCGCCCAGCCCTAGTTCAGATGTTTAATTACCCTAAGACCTTAAACTTACTTTTTAATTTGTATTAATATTTTATACGTAATATTAAAAAAGAAAATCTAGAAAATTAATACATAAATACAAAACAAAAAAATTCTACAATAACAAATAAATAAATTCTACAAAAATAAATTAATTTAAAATAGTACAAATTAGTTGTCAATAAAAATTACTATTAAGTCATGATGAACAGAGCAAATTTTTTTTTATATTATTATATATTTTTTATACTTTCAGTTTTGAAATATTGGAAACATCAATATCAAATATTTACTTTAAATATCTTAAAATTTTATTTTCAATCTTTATTTGATGTTCAATATAATACAAAATAAAAAATAAAAATTGCCTTGGATGAATGGTAAAAAAAGCCATTTTACCATTCATCCAAGGATACCGGATGGTCATAAACAAGCTGAAAAATGGACACAGAACAGAGAGATTCTTGCTACATTGTTTCAATAAAAATAAACAGAAAAAAAATTAAAATCTCAGCAAAAAAATAAATAAATAAAATAATACACACAGAGGAGTTATAAAACAAAAAGCCATAAGACACCATCACACAATCAATTCCCAAAAGATGACTCCAAGTCTGTCTTGTTATTGTTTAGCCTTCAACTGAGCGCCGGACGGGGAAAAAAGCAATCACCCTTCCCTCTTCCCTAGTCAATCATAAGCTCCAGGATTCCAATCATTTAAACCTTCCAAGAGCAAAACAGTGTGAACCGCCTCGC
The DNA here is from genome assembly GCF_023724105.1 of Carassius gibelio. NCBI lineage: Eukaryota > Metazoa > Chordata > Actinopteri > Cypriniformes > Cyprinidae > Carassius > Carassius gibelio. The sequence goes on along the minus strand of NC_068401.1, from coordinate 4,387,689 downwards.
TCTCCACTTCCTGCCGTAATGACTTCACGCAACGAGGATCATGATATATCAAACGGCGGGCGGCGAGGAGGAGAGCAGATCGGTGGGAGTTGGGATAAGAGTGGAGGGGAAAAGTGCTTATATTCATGAACTCCGCGGGAGGTTTCGGGACATTACGGAAAGACTGGGAGTGCATGTAAGCAATCTGTTGTAGAAGGGGGGCAACAGCAATTGTGAAAGAATTGGAGAGCTTTTGAATCAGAAAAGGTTGGAGCAGACATCAAAAAAGACGTAGAAGAGCCCACGTGGTGTGAGGATTGCTGGGTTGTGAACAGAGTCTAACTTTTACACCATTTATAAGTCTAATTCTACAGACCAAGAAATTGTACAATCGCATTCAATGCAATTCTGCATAACATTTTGATTGTCACATAAAAAAAGAAAAAAAGAAATGGAGCATTGTCTCCTCACAAAGGTGATTATTTCTCTTTTTCTTTTGTTGAGGGTTGAAGTGCTTTCTGGCCTTGGCTTCATGAAAAGCCTGGAAATAAGCAACTGAAATGACTGCAAGAAAACTATAATAGCAGATAATAATGACTAGCTATTATAAAGAAAAAAAGTTAAGACAATTGCATGTATATACTGTATACGATGCAAAAATAAAAATATAAATCTAAACATCTGGACCATTTTCATGCATATTCAATCTCACACTATTTAATTCCTTCATCATACAATGCTTGTTTTCTCTTAACTGCAGACAGACATTATAATTAGCATTAAAAAATTAATGCACATGTGTGTGAATAATCCGATAATAAATACTTGCTGAACAGCAAGATGCTTTATGGTTCATTCAAATGCATAAAATTTGCATATCAACTTATGACACAACCTGTTCGATTTCGTTAGAAAGTAGCATGTTTTGTTCTTCGTATGCAAATTTTCATGCATCGTTGACCTATGATCTTAACACAAATGTGTAGTATACTGTATCACAGAATGCACTGATCTCAACTTGACCCCTCCATTTTTAGTGTGTCAGATGAACATTAAACTCATTTGATTGTACTAGGGATGGGTCAAGATAGTCGATTAGTTAGGTCAAGAAAATTCATGACAAAAACCCTTTCTAATAAAAAACCTATTAGAAAAGTTGAATTTTTAAACTCATCTTCTTTAAAGCACCATCCATACATATTCAGACGGATGCATTTGGTTGTTGCAAATTAACTGTTTATGTGACAATGTAGCATATTAATGTTTGAAAAAGTTAATTGTGTATCTCAAATAATCCAAATAAGATGACGGTATACAGTGTATATTCATTATATAAGCAAAATTCCAGTATTTAATTCTGAAAATCCTTCATAAATAGCCAACCAATGACATCAGCAGAGACAGACTTCAGTCATCTAAATGTGTAGATTTTGCTATTTTTGGTCAGCATCTCATAAGTTATAGTTATTTCTGAAGAAATAGTGTACGTAGGGACAGAGACTTCAGCTGCAATGGTGCTAGTATGAAGTTACATGATATACATTTTAATTGCCCGTTCAATCAAATGGTGAAAAAGGTTACAATATTGCTATTCCCCTCCTATCGAGAGAGAAAGACCTTTCTGTCCCAGATGACCTCGACTGGAAAAGGCCAAGAAGCACATCGCTATGCTTGAATTATGAAGTCTCTCTGAGCAGTCGGAGTCTCTAAGGACCCAAACTCCTCAGTAGACAGTAGATCTGTGATATTAACTCAAAGCTTTCTGAATGTGAGAAAGAGTAATAAAAAGCAATTGTAAAAAATGACTGCATCATTATAGCAGTGTCTTTGTATCAATCCACTCTGATATTAACATTTGAGGGGGAAAAACTCTGGGTTTTCAGAGATGCAGCTCAATTTTGCTTATGATTAAGTAAATTCAAAATGATTGAAAACTAGAGCAAACCTAACAAGCATTTGAGCGTCTGATTTACATTTGAGACTGTACTAAATGTGACGCAACAAAAAGATATTAAACGGTGTAGTCTGATACAGGAACAAATCACTCTTATGAGCCAGTTCATTTTAGGAAAGCAAAAAAAAAAAAAAAAACATATTGTGTCCAGTGTCACCCAATTCCCAAAACTAATGACTTTTACGAGCTGGTTTTCGAATCAGACCGAAATGCTGTAATGTGCCATTTACAGCATTAGCAGAGAAATTATTTATTTCATATAACTGAAATATAACCAAATGAATCAGAATCAGCTTCAATGTAATCCAGATGAGAATCAGAATCTAACTGAACTAACTGAATCAACTCAACTCAACTGAATCAAAATGAAATGAATCAAATCAAACTGCATGAGTTTGAATCAAATCAAATCTTGTGAATCAAAACTGAATTTTATTGAGAAACCCAGGATTCTATTTATTTATTTATTTAATATTTGCACTCATCCAAAGCGCAAACCCGCGCCTCAGATGAGTGCATGCACAAATCTTATGACTGCACGGCGAGCTTGCGTCCTTTGGCAATTAAATGTTTAAAATGACAAAGCTTTAATGAGTTTAGTTTAAACACAGATATTAACGTGTGCTGTTCAGGTCTATCCTGTGCGCGTGTGCTATCAGCACCCGGGTGATGACGGAATAAATGACTGCTCATATTCCAGCATATGACATTCACAATGAACAAAAGTGCATTGTTTGTCCACGGATTTATTATATATATATTTTTTTTATTTAATCACTGTTGTTGTAATGTCTGGAAAGCTAGAATGTGCATGCATCAACAAAAAAATATATTAGCTCAACCTCGTTTGTTTTACGAGTTATTTATATTAAACCATATCACAGATGCACTGTCAGATTTAAGTTGAACCGTGGTCGCAGCGTGTGTCGAACCGTGTGTGAAGAACCTAACGGTTCGTTTTTTTTTCAGCGAATCATCCCATCCCTACAACAAACGTAATTTCATTTCCACCACGTTCCATTAATACCTGTCTGCTGTGAAGGAAACTTTTCCCATTTCTTTGTTCCCCCTCCACTCTGTCCCTGTGTGGTTTTTGGACACACTTTAATGGTTGTGCCTGGCGTCATGTATTTTGGAGGGGTTTCTGGAAGCCTGAATGAGGGGGGCAGCTCCACCTGTCAGCCTCCTCTGGTCAGCATGCTATCTGCAGCCATGCACGTCAAGACAGGGTGACAGCTCCAAAGGGAGCTAAAGAAGAGGGCTGTGCTCGCTTTTCCCTTCTAAAACTCTTTCTTCATATTGTTTTCCTGCTCTCCAGTTGAACCGCTCTTCAACCAGCTATTCCCCTCAAGATAAGCCTCCCATCTACATCTCTCTAATTTGGAGAACTAACTGTCTAATCCCTGCACTGATCTGTTGATCTTAAAACAAAAGGTCGGTTCAGTCAACTAGCATGTGAACAAAACGCACCATTAAAAAGAAAGAGAACACCAGTCGATATGTCTTACGAAACATCATCCTCCCTGAATCACTTCACTTTTCTAGACAAAAAAAATCTGACAGCGCAGCAAATCTCTCTGCTTCCAGCCCCCCACACTGCACCACGCTTGTCTCTCTTTTAAGTCCTCTTCCAGTTCTTTAATCAAACAGAGATCATTACGTTTAAGACAGGTTGCCTGGAAACAATTGACAGAAGAGTTGACGATTAAATCACTGTTACTCTTTTAAGGTGCAGCGGTGAATGTACCACCCGAGCACAGAGACTGCCTGGCCTGGTTATTAATGATTCCTCAATTTTTGCATGCTGGGAATGTGACATTGTCATTGGCAGCTTATGTACCTGCTCGCTAACGACTCATTTTAGAAAGCGGCGCTCCAAAACCCACAGTGCATCTGGTTGACAGTTCCAAATATAGTCATGCAGAGAGGAAAGAAAGCAGAATGGGAGATAGACATAGTACGGAGCCCCGCACATGACATGCAGGAAAAAAAATGTAGGCTAAATCGTGTGCACGATTTACTAATCTGTTCCGTCACTGTACTAAAACGTGCACACGATTACTATTGCGTTAGCCTCAATTTACTATTTCGTTCACTCGATTTATAATCGTGCACACAATTTACTAATCTGTTCCCTCGAGTTCCAAATCGAGGAAACGCAATAGTAATCGTGTGCACGTTTTAGTACAATGAGGGAACTAATTAGTAAATCGTGCGCACAATTTATTTATTTTTTTCTTGCATGTCATATGCGGGGCTCCGTAATATAGAGAAAGAAGACTCAAAATTTTAATTTAAAGGCGCAAACCAGATATAATTTAGGGATGCACCATATTATCGGACCAAAATTTTACCCTGGACCACAAAACCAGTCTTAAGTGTCAGTTTTTCAAAAGTGAGATTTATACATAATCTGAAAGCTGAATAAACAAGCTTTCCATTGATGTATGGTTTGTTACGATCTGAAAATATTTGGCTGGGATACTACTATATGAAAATCTGGAATCTGAGGGTGCAAAAAAATCTAAATACTGAGAAAATCGCCTTTAAAGTTGATCAAATGATGTTAAGCAGACAGCCTACTAATAATCTAATGACTGCTAGTTGACATGTAGTTGCAAAGTTACTTACTGTCTAAAGTGGACTATCAAAATAACGTGTTACCCTCTATTCGTTTACTGCTTGTTTCCTCAAAAGAAAAAAAAAAAACCCAGAAGACTGGCTTTTCTAATCTTTTTATTTATTATACACTTAACAAAAGCAAAAAAGGCCCCTAACATGGTCTTGCTCTATACTTTTTCTATTCTGTTCTCTTTCTTTTTTATACAATTCACAAGTTCACCCTTACATCTAATCTAAAGGCGAATAGTAGGCATATTTTGGCGTGCTGTCCTGGGGGAGGGGTCCGGGCCCGGAGCATAGCCCGAACCCAAATAACACCCCCTATCCCTAATTTTGGATAAATAGATTAGAAGTGAGGAGTTGGGGTGGAGGAGGGATGCTGAAAAACTGTCGTGGGACAGGAGGTAGGAAGACTGGATATATATATGCTTGTGTGCTAGTTAAGATGATTAGCTAAACGAGATGCACCTGTGCCAAATTGGATGATTATCTGATCGTGCTCCTCCCGAACTTTGTTAATAAAACCACATAAAAAAAAATAAAAAAATAACTTGCTATGTGTTCTGCATTAGACTAACTGACACTTGTTATAGCACTTGTATATCATTGCTCTTTTGTTGATTTTGATTGCTTCCATTGTTCTCATTTGTAAGTCACTTTGGATAAAAGTGTCTTCTAAACGACTAAATGTAATTACCACGGTTTCCCAGACTGGGCTTAAAGGAACACTCCACTATTTTTTATTTTTTTTATTTCTTTTTAAGGCTAATTGTAAGTTCCCCTATAGTTAAACAGTTGAGTTTTACCGTTTTTGAATCCATTCAACTGATCTCCAGGTCTGGCGGTAGCACTTTAGCTGTAGCTTTATTATAGATCATTGAACCTGTTTAGACCTTTAACATCTCACTCAAAAATGACCAAAGAGTTTCTATAATTTTCCTATTTAAAACTTGACCCTTCTGTGGTTACATAATGTACTAAGACCGATAGAAAATTAAAAGTTGCAATTTTCTAGCTAGGAACCATACTCTCATATTATTATTATTATTATTATTATTATTTTTTTAAAGAAACTGTTATTTTAAATTGTAATTATATTTTATGATATTATTATATTTTTAATCAAATAAATGCAGCCTTGGTGACCACGTGAGGCTTTTTTCGAAAACGCTGAAAATCTCACAGACACAAGACATTTGAAAAGCAGCGTAGATCCTAATTTTTTTTCCATCAAGAAATTAAGTTGTGATATTGCTTATTGTCCAACTCTAGAGTTCTAAATTTCCACACTAATTTGAGAAGAGAAATGCTACAAACAAGCTCATTTTAATTCAACTGATGGCCCTAATGACCCTAAGATTACAGAAAGCCTTCATCTGTCAAACAAATCTGCATTATTCATGAATGAGTAATTAATGCCACCCTCTTTGTCTCTCTCTCCTTTTTATTATCATTATTATTATTCTATGCCCGTGAGCCCATCAGAATGGAAAGATGCCCTAAGGCCAGGCCTGCAAGAAAACATGACTCCAGTCTGGAAAAACATCTGGCTGTCAGCGGGGCGAGCATGAACGCGGCGTTGTAAGGCTGAATCACAGTGGGACACAACCTAGAGCTAAACCACAAAGTCTGCTTCTCCTGAAGATAAGGCCTCCTTCAGGTCTTTCGGGGGCTATTTTGGTATCGGAACTCATAATCATGATAAGTTCATTAAACGTCACCCAAAGCCAAATGCGGTCTCCATATGTTGGTGCCCAGTGGGCGCTACTCTTCCAACATGCAAACCACCTCGTCTTCCCCCTATAAGATGTTTAAATTAATTAAGGAGAAGCGCATTTCCCCTCATCTCCATTACAGGAACAGTGGCTGCATTTTCAAATGATTTGAAATTCTTTATTTATTTATTTCTCTCTAGAGCAGTCTTGTGCGAGGCTGAGATATCTGTGGCTATTTGTAGCAAATACACTTACAATCCTCTTTGTTTGAAATATTGTTAGCTCTTTAATTCCTAGCATTTTATTTAAATATGCAATACAAACAAACTTGACAACAACTATGGGGAAAAATAATTTCATTCAAACAATAAGAGAAAAAATAAGCCACAGATCATTTTTATTGTGGTTTCTTGCTCTCTCACGGATGTGTTTACAATAAACAATTTTATATTTGTCAGTTTGTAGTTCGCATATTGATTTATTCATTGTTAATGTTTGATTTATGACTGCAGATGTCAGTTAAATACAATCCATGAGAAATCAATAAAATGTGGTAAATCCACATCTCTCATGATCCCGAGGGATTGCTGTGATTTCGTTTTGAAGTATTCCATGTTAATATATAGAGGCAGGTTATGAATAACAAAACAATTTGAGGTGGATTGGAATCCGCTGAGGATCCGATTGGGTCGTTTTTGTTGAACAAAAGAGAAATTAATATTTATACTGGATGTTTTTCTTCTCCTCCTTCTCCTTCGAATTTCTCCCTCTGGTTCTCACTCAGTCAAGTCTTTGTTCAAGTCAAAACTAATTCTCAATAACATTCATCACAGTTTCTTCAAAATGTATCTTTAAATAGTGTCACCTTATATTGCTGAGCACCAATTCTTATTACCAGAAACCTCTAGCTCAGTGGTTCCCAACCTTTTTCAACTCGCGGCCCACAAAACCAAACACATATGTTTGCGCGCCCCACTTCAAAAAAATTAACTGACCCCGCTATTGTTGGGTTAATAACTTAGTACTCAGAAGCTAGATTTTAAACTATATTTATTGAATAAACTAGGGCTGTGCGATATGGACAAAAAAAAAAAAAAAACAACTATCGCGATTTTTTTGATCAATTTTGCAATTGTGCTTTTACAGTCATAAATGCATTCAGGATTAATTTGAAACATATTTCCAAAAGAAAACCAATCAGAACTTTATCAAAAAGTTGTAACATCTCTAGAACAGACATAAGTCAAAATTATCACTATAGTGAAGATGTAAAAAAATGTATAGACTTGTGGCAAAAAAAAAAAAAAAATCCTGTATACAGGGACTTTTTTTTCTTTTTTGCCATGCATTGCTCATAGAGCTCATTAATTGTAGCGGTGCCTCAGGTGTTTGAAGTGTGTATACAGTATGTGTATGCGGTCAGCAGTGAGAGCGCATAAATATAACGCGAAAGCACATTCAAATAATGCACGAGTGCGAATCTCTCTGTTCGCATAGATTTCCTTTGCTCTGTCACAAAACCGGTCGTGCTTGCTCAGATACACGCTGCTTTGCGAGGAGAGAGTGTGCACACTTAAAACGTGTCTCCTCTCACTTAAACTGCATCCTGTTCACTAACAAATTCACTCTATGCTCATGTGTTAGACATGAATTATTTTCGCACGTTTTTATTTCTAGCCTTTTACCGCAGTGAGAACGCTCTGATCCGTCAACATTGGCTCAGAAAAAAGGCGCATTACAGACAGTGTGTGAACCTGGAGTTAGGCATATGCGCCCGCTCAAATCGTGATTTTAGGACGTTTTCTTTTAATCGCACAGCCCTAGAATGGACTGGAAATGAACAGAAAATAATTGGCGGCCCACCTGCAATACCACCGCAGCCAGGTTGAAAACCACTGCTTTAGCTAATAACATACAACAAACAATATATCTGAAGAGTTACTGGTATTTAAAAATATTTGAATATTTGGAATTATTTCCAATATTTCAACTCTCTTCATAACCATATAAAGCCAATAAACTCTTAACTTTCAAATGTTATGCACAAACATAACATTGTTTACAAGGAGAAAAATCACAGGAATTGTCAATTTATCCACCTAGGAAAAGAGATTTAAACAACTTAAAAAACAAATATTTGTTGAGAAGAATTAATATACGTGCTTTAACAAAAATACATTCTGCATATGACCTCTTAAAAGCCCCCTACCATGGCTTGATTTTACACATAAAGAAACGCCACAATTATTCTCTGTGCTAATCGTCTATGGCGTGTTACAGATGCCGTCAACAGCGCTTAGGTTGTTTTGAACCCAGAACGTTCTTTTAAGTACAAGTCTTTTAGGAGCTCAAACCCTTGAGTCACATTCAGTCAGAAAGCCAGGTTTGATGAGAGATTGTGATGACAGAGCGAGAGGGGAACTACTGCAGCTGATGTAAAATACAGAACGCAAACTGTATTATAATTCAGAGAACATCTCCCAGAGGGCAATCTGAGGGTGTGATCAACCATCAAAAACTCGAGCAGACATACAGTGTATTCTGATGTTGCTCAGGGGGGCAGGAGGACTCTGTGTTTAGCAAATGGGGTGTGATGGGGCCTCAAACGTGGCACAAGAGGGATTTACAGCTCCTGCTGGAATACTGTGAGCGTCCAAATCTAAAGTACACAACCTTGTACAGTATTACAGAAACAGGTGTAGAAATGTCTTATGCATGCATTACTTATGCAAGTCTTATGCATAGCAATTGTCAGTCTGTTCCTCACATAAAGCTTCTAAAATACAGATTTTTCAACATGTACTAAGGTTTACAAGACATTTATTGATGATCTGGAGCGCTAAATATTTAGTGGACTGCTAAATATCTCCAAATCTGTTTTGATAAAGACACAAAATTTTCATATTCGGGTCAACTACAAAAGTTAATAAAAACTGTCAAAAACACTGCACATTGATGGTTTTCCAAATAACAGATTTGTGAACCAAATGAGACCCAAATATCTGATATATTTTATAGTACAAGAGCAACTGTAAACACTTTTGTGTTACATTTGTGGTGTTTTTATAGTTTGTCTCCCCATTTCCTTTCATTATATGGAAATTAACCTCAAAATATAATTTATTCTAATCCATGGTATGAACTATCCCTTTAAAGGGGGTGAAATGCTATTTCATGCATACTGAGTTTTTTACACTGTTAAAGAGTTGGATTCCCATGCTAAACATGGACATAGTTTCAAAAGTTAAGTTGTACGTTTGAAGGAGTATTTCTGTTCCAAAAATACTCCTTCCGGTTTGTCACAAGTTTCGGAAAGTTTTTTTCGAGTATGGCTCTGTGTGACGTTAGATGGAGCGGAATTTCCTTATATGGGTCCTGAGGGCACTTCTCCCGGAAGAGCGCGCGCTCCCGTATAGCAGAGCACTGAGAGCACAGAGCGAGAGCGTCGCGAAATGTCACAAAAGAAGTGTGTTTTTGGTTGCCAGGGCAAGACAACCCTGCACAGATTACCAAAAGAGAAACAGCATTAAGGGACCAGTGGATGGAGTTTATTTTTACAGAGCATCAACGGAGTTGTACAAGTGTTTGTGTTTGTTCCCTGCATTTTGAAGATGCTTGTTTTACAAACAAGGCCCAGTTTGACGCCGGATTTGCATATCATTTATTTCTTAAGGATAATGCAGTCCCAACGAAAAAGGGTCACGATCGTGTGTTGGAACCGCAGGCGGTGAGTAAAACTGCTTCAAATATCTCTGTGTTGTTAACTTAGCTATCGGCGCGTAAGCACATCAAGTAAACAACATGCGATGTTGTCATCAAACTGCACTTTCCACATGTACAGCTAAAAAAAAAAAAAAAAAGACGACAAAGTGGAACTTGCTCTTGTTAAATATCAACCTCTGGATCTGATTCTGGATCATAAATATCCGCTGAATCTGACTGCCATGGTTTGTTATGGATGATGTTTTTTTCCTCACGGTAATGTCACAGCTTCCAAACGCTCTCAACGCAAAAGCTTACTCGCGCTTGTGATTCTGTAGCTCCGCCCACACGTCACGCCTCTAGGCGGTCTTGTTTTTCAGGGAAAAATCGGTACAGACTATCTTTCTCTTATGAATATAATAAAACTAAAGACTTTTTGGAGTTATGAAGGATGCAGTACTACTCTATAGGTACTCAAGATTAACAGGATATTGAGTGAAAACAAGCATTTCACCCCCCCCCCCCTTAAATAAACAGTGTAGTTCTGTATGGAACAAGCTAGAAACTTTCTGTTTTATTTACACTTACAGGGATAGTTCACCGAAAAAATTAAAACTCACCCTCGTGTCATTCTTTCTTCTGCAGAACAAAAAATAAGATATTTTGAAGGTCTGAAATGACATAAGGCAATAAATAATGACAGAATTTTCATTTTTTGAAAGTATGTGAAGTATGCCTTTAAGTCTAGAATGAAAGTTTAGAATAATATTGTTTAGTTTCCAGGGACTTAAATATAATCACTGCCACAGGCTCCATGGCCAAGGCCTCACAAAACCAAATCAACTTCAGAATAAAAAAAAAAAAAAGTTTCTCTCGCTTTCTCTCCATACATGCCTATCTCCGTCTATCCCCTCTCTCTCTCTCTCTTTCTCTCTCTCTCTTTCTCTCTCCCCTGTGCATTATTCAGCATCTCTGCACCATGACTGCCTGACGTGCTGGGAAAGACAATATAAACATATCTATGTGCCTGTTCTTTTCCGATACAGAAATCTTGTCTTCTCTTCTTTTCTCTGCTGCCTCATTACCATGTTTTATTAAAAAGAGATTCACTTTATGAAAGCTAGATTCATAAAATACAACATTAAAAATAAACTACAGTGATCAGAGAAATAAAGATGTGATGTTTCATAAAGGTAAAGTGATCATTATTACTACAAATATGAAGCCCCACCCCCAAAATCACGCTATTGGCTGAGCCAACAAATGTCTTACATGAAGTCTATGCACATTAAACATTGAAAATATTGCATCACTGCCTCTTTAAAGAAGGTCAACTTTTATTATCATTCTGTCACTGTGAGGTACCACTCACATTTTTTCATAACTGAATTTTATTCAAAAGCCGAAAATCCATTTCAAAACCCTCTCACTGATAATGATAAGGCTGCGTTCTCCATTACTGAGCAAACATCTATTTTCTCTCAGGTAAGACAATAGTGCCCAGACATGCACTGACGTCTAATCATTCATGACAAAAGTCCTATCGAGATTGTTATTGTTTTACATAAGGCCGTGAGCTGATTTCAGTATCTACATGAGCTAGTAGAATATTTTATTGAATTAAAAATGTCCTATTCTTTTTATTCCCATCATCCAGGAAATAAGTCTGGGCTGAATGTCCTACTACTGTTTGATTTAAATGCTATCTGAATTGACATCTCTGAATTCAAAAAGAGGAAATGACCAACATTTTGTTTTGAAAATCATCTTTGACTACTGATAAGTGCCACAGGGCTACTCTTTGACACTTAGCATGGTAATGAGAATTTGGATATTTGGCACAACGTTGGCTTGTTCAGCACCATTTTAATAAAATTAAAAATAGGCTCATTTGAAAAACATGCCTCTAACTACTTGTTTTTAAACAATTGACTGCAGTTTCAAGCTGAAAACACCAGCTATTTTTATTCCTTTTAAACAAATTATGATTACAAGACAGATTGTTATTTATTAAGACATTTTCTATCAGGTTCATTAAACAATACCATGTTATGACTTCAAAGCACTTTTACTGTTGTGCAAGATTTGTACAAACAAAACATTTTTGATGTTTAAATCACACAAGCTCTATATGAATGTCTTTTCTGATATAGTAAACTTGCTGGGTAGCTCACCTGGTGAACCATTGCACTTGCAATGTGAAGCATTCAAAGAAACATGAGTCACAATAAAAGTGATTTTCATTACCTAACCCATACATATGACAAACATAAAAAAAACAATGCCAAATTTACATTTCGTTTTACATCTGTTTCGCATGTAACTGAATGGCATTTTCATGCCACTCAATTGACATTTCACTTTGAAAGTGTTGTAAAATGTGCAAGAAGTAACGCAATACAATTTTCACTAATACAATAGTGAGCCAGGGTTAATAAAATGACATTGCTGCATCATTATGGCTCATTAAGAACAAGAAATAGAATATCAAAACTTAAATCAACTGTTCAAATATGCCATTATAACGGCAGCCATCTACTGACTCCATATGGAGAGCACTATAAAGGATACTTAAATCTGCCCAAACCTCTGCATATACAGTATATAATATCATTAACTGATGGGTTGCAGAGAGCTGGTATCACCGTACATATTCTTTCTTAATGTTAGGACAGAAGCCAGAAGACACATTAGGCCCTCTAACTCAGAAATATGTTGTTAATTCACTCGCAAAGTGGAGGTGTTTTAAAATGTCGTAAATTTAACAAAAAGAAGTCCCAAAGGCCACAGCAAATCAGAGAGGTTCTTTATGACAGGCTTTATCTCAAGGTTTCAGGCTAGAGAGGAGACGTTAAATTGACCTTTGATTGAATTGTGTGTGTGTGTGTGTGTGTGGATGGCCTGCGTTTCCATGAAAAGTGGAAAAGGATGATGAAGGACTGTCTACAGGTAAAGTAAATTTGCTTTAAGATCTCAGGGTAGAATTTATAGCAGAGGATGAAAAGATGAGATATTGCCACAGAGCTTTTTTTTTTTTTTTTTGAAAAATTGCTGCATTAAATATTAAGAGCACCACAGTCACTTCAATTGATATTCAGCAATTAAGAACACACACATTATCACCTCCGTCTCCCTGCCCCTGCAGAGGATGGAAATTTATCATGAGCGATGTGGAAATATATTCAAATAAATCCACTTTGCTGGAGAGTCAAGCAGAGGACTAAACTCTATCCATCATTTGTGCTAGATGGAAGAGAAGAGAAAGAATGGATAAGAGATCTCCACACCTAAATACCTCTGTGCCACAGAGGGTGATGGAGTGGGACAAAAAAACTACGCCAGAAAGAAAGAAAGAAAGAAAGAAAGAAATGTATTAATGAATAAATAAATAAAATAAAGTGAAAGAACATAAGAAATGAAAAGAAACATCAGAAAGAACAATATTATTTATTTTTCCATATGAATTCTGCTAGCAGGTCCATGAAACTGCAGATATTTCCCTGCAGGACTGAAGCAGTGCTGTAGATGAGAGGCTGGACTACAGGAAAGTTATTATATCCCAAATGTCAACTCCATTTTCATCTTATCCAACATTTTACTCCACACAAATGGTATTAAAATTACAGAGTCAGTATCAGCTGGATTTGGGGTATCTTGGAATCTTGCGTGCCCACCAAAGTTGAATTTATTGTATCAAAAATATAGTAAAAATCCTACTGACCGAAAATTTTGAACAGTAGTCCATATCACAAATTTATAAGCTTAAACAAATGACAAAAGTAAAAAAAAAATTATAAATACAATTCTCTTGCATATGTCAAAGTTTGACCCCCTGCATGTACTCATTGCTAATAATAATGAAAGCATGTCCAGTACCAGAAACATTGCCCTGAAGATTGTGTGTCCATCCTTTGTCATGACCCAGTAACTTTCCTGCAGCGCACAGAACACACACACTTCCTCAAACAGGCCTCACCTGACCACAGCACCTCCACACCTGTCTGCTCTAATCAGTGCTGTATGACAGATACGCACCGCTGTGTGTGCGTGCATGCGTGTGTGACAGGTAGACAGTGCCGTCACTTCATAAACACATGTTTTTTCCGACACGCTTCACCTCTCTCCAATCCCTCTGTCTGTCCTGTCCTCTCACTCCCAAAATGCCTCCCCGGCTGTGATGCAATGAAATCTGACAGTGGATTTCACATTGATCTCCACACACAAGCGTGGCTCTCGAGGCTTTGATGGTTGCTGCAATCAGCCTTATCATTGCGTTTTTTGACCTCTCTCACTCCTGTTTCCCCTCAAACTCTCCTGCTATATCAGCAGTTTTACACCGTTCGGATTGTTGATAAAGCCATAGATGATTTTTGTTATACCCGAATGCCAATTGGAGTCTTATAGACCAAAACTATCAGAACTCACCGGGATGAGGTCGAGAGTCAGAATCGTGTGAGTTTAAGGCCAGTTTCCAGCTCATTAGGTGGGCTGCAGCTCGAATCTCAAGGGAAGCGTGTCAACAGTGACAACCCAGTGGTTCTGTTCCATTACAGAAAGCGCACAAAGGTAAAATACAAAAACGACATGTTGTGGGGTCTATACATGAAGGTTTTGTGAAGTGTAAACATGGCTTATAAAATAACAGGTGTAAACATACACAGATAGTTGCCAGGTCATGTGTGTGTTTGCTAAGGTGTTCTGGATTTTATTGTTACAAGCTGATGTTGAATACTTAGCTCAAATACCTGCACCAAGAATAAGAGCCGCATTGTTTACATATAATAGCATCCTTGTATTTCAGAATAAATATTGAAAGAGAAATGCAAGATGTATGTGTGTTTCTGTACTCGTACAATGACACCCTCCAGTCTGCTGGTGTATTTTAAAGAGGACGCACTTCTGTGGGACTATATTAGCATACCAATAGAGCTCCTGTGCTGCGGAGCGGAGGAGAAAAATTGAATTGGAAGGACAAGGAAGATCAGTGCTGTCGGATGGAAGCCACTTCATTGGATCAGAAATGTGTGCGAGTACGGCTACCTGTGGTGAGCTGGCATGAATGCACAGATTATGCAGAATAGCCTCATCTGGACAAGCAAAAATATCAAACAACACACATATATATGGCCAAATACGCTCAAAATAAATAAATAAATAAATAACAGAAAAGGGATGGTAAATATTGTGTCATCTATATATACACCATCACCTTAGCTGTTTTTTGCTTTTCCATTTAAAATGCCAGCTATATGAATTGCAATTCTGCATCAGGTTTGCAAACTCAATTCAAATGCAATTTAAATTCAGAAAATGAATTTGAAAATAAATAGGAATCTAAAAGGCATTTAAATTCAAATCTTGCACAACACTGAAATGTCTTTGCCACTGGAAGACCATTAGTTTCCAGCTGAATTTGTGCAAGACTATGTGTGAACATGCATGCATCCTAATGTCAAAAAGGAAGTTAAATTGAGGAAAAGAGAATGGGGGAGTGAAAGACGAGAGAGGAGACACAGAAGAGCCCCTCTGGATCTCACCCGCTGTGTCATCAATGATAATCCAGCTCCTTCATCACATAACCCTCACCTGCATCTCTCACTCAGACAGAGTGACTTCCTTCACCTGGATCACATGCTTCCCTACTTCCTAGGGCTCTCTCATCTGCTCCCATCATCTTATTATCTGTCACTTTATCAAATAAAGAGTGTCTCTGTCTATCTGAGCGCCGCTCCACATGCCACCCTGCTGCGTTCATAATTACGCCTGAAAATTGTTCCCACCTATAGCCTTTGTCTTCTCTCCTGCTCTTTGCCATCATTCTGCAGTGGAAATGTAACAATCTAAATTATCATTAAATCTAACACCTTCACTCCCTCATAAATCATATCAAATCATCCCAGTCTCTCCCTATTTCTCCTCAGGAAACGGCACAATAACACACTATCATTTGGACTCTTTTTAGCTTTCTACTACTGACTGATAGAGTACTTAAGTGCTGTCTCTCTAATATAACCCAGCATGTTGCTAACTTAAGGACATGATTCTTTTTATGAAGCATAAAACACACTTCTGTTCACATTTTTGGGGTTGATAAAATATGCTGTGTTTATGTATTTAAAATGTAAAATTACTTTGAATATATTTAAAATTATATATATAAAATTTGAATATATTTAAAAATAATTTACTCCTGTGATGATAAAGCAGAATTTCAGCACTATTACTCCATTTACATGATCCTTCTGAACTTTTTTTTTTTTTGTGAAAGTTTTTTTCAGGGTCCTTTGATGAATAGAAAGTATTCTATAAAATAACCATTGATTATCCCTTACTTAATTTGAATTAAAAAAGTTTTTCAAATTTTAAAAAAAATGACATTATCTGTTTTTGCAAATTAACTCTTCGTATTTAAAATCTAAATTAAAATGAAATTAAATTAATTATTGTTTTTGTTTTACACTTTCCAATATACTTTTAAATAATGTTTAAATAATTATAATAATAATTTTTTTTTTTTAAATGGCTTCAACCTTAGTAGGTCCAAACTTTGTTTCAGTTTTACCTCTCTACCCCTACTTACTTGTCTAGACTATACTGTCATATAAATAAAAGCAAAAAATAAAACTCTACTTACTGGTCCATAAAAGTTTATTTCTTTTATTTGAGAAGGGTTCAAGGTATGAAGAGCACTTTCAAACCTTTACTTTGATTCAGCCTAAAAGTCTACAAAGCTCATTTCTACAAAAAAAAAAAAAAAAAAAGACCATAGCCGAGCATTTAGCCACCAATAACACACTACTCTTACTTTTACAGCAAGAAAAAAAACCCTTAAAATTCATAGATGCTTTAGGTATAAAAGCCAATGGAACAAACAAATAGAGTGGCCACCTTATTGTTGTAACTGTGTTGCATGTGAACAATGAGAGAAACATAGAAAAGCAACAACTGGAAAGAAGTACACAACTGTTGAATTGTCCAAACACTGGTCTATTCCATTGCTCTATACCTCCTCTGTAAGTTTTAATTATATATAGACACTTACCAGCACACTTGGTCCGAGTGATGAGGGGTGGTCCCGGTGGTCCAGTGCCACCCTCCCCAGGTCGGGTCAGAAGAACCTTAATCTCATACTCCACATCCGGATCCAAATGCCAGAGCTTGTAGGTTGGTGAATCCACGACGTGCGTCTCGGCCCAGTTTCCAGTGGTGGTGCGGTACTCCACCTCTTTCAGGATGATGGGGCCGTCGCCGATGATGGAGTTGGCATTTGGTTTGATCCACAAGTAGGTGGCACCAACTGCGAGAAGCTCAGGTGGAGCGATTGGTGTGGGGGGTGCTGAAGAAGATAAAAAGAACAGGATCGTTTCCATTAGGTTGATTATTATCTACAATCTTTTTTTATCACAACACAATCAACCACTTTGGCATCATAGAAAAGGCTATTTTATCATCATGTTGCCTTAAAATACTCTTGGGAATTTTAATCAATGTTTTATCAGCATATTTTTGATTATTCTTCATGAATAGCATGTTTGTGTACAAACTAACAGATTCATCAAACACCCATTATGATCAATACCACGTATCTTCAATAAATGAATAAATCCACATTTGAAAGCGGTGGAAGAAGCAACAGAAACAAATGAAAAAAGTGGCTGCACTGAAATGCCTCCTGGCAATAATTTTTCAGCAAATTTTAAAAGTTGTTGAAAGAGCAATTAAGGGCTGTAGAAAGTAATCTCACTTCACTATTACACTGCATTCAGCCATAATTTCACATTTGCTTTTGTAGCGCAAAATGGTGAGAGGAAAATGAAGGCTGGAATTACAGTGAAGCATGTGGCCGAAGCTTTGAAGCTCATTAAGGGATATCAGACAGACTTGCTTGGCCGGCAGAATTGTTAGAATAAATGGAATGAAACGTTTCCTGGAATCCCAGTTGAGAAGGTGGGCTATAGCTTTTCCCTAAACACCTAGCTAAGCTCTCTTCCTCTCCCTCTCTTTCTCCATTGCTTCTACCTACTCACATTAAATCCACTGGAGACAGCTTACGGCTTGCCCTGCATTAACTTCCTGTCTCTGCCTGTCTCTTCTTTCTTTGTCTCACTGCCGTTGAGCACCTCAGATTTACCCTCAAACCTGTAAAAGGTAAACAATGTTTATTTTTTTATTTTTTTTGCTTGCTTCCTTCCATCATTGTTTACTCCCTTCCATTCCTTTTTCTTTTTCTTCCCTTCCCCTTCTTTTTCCGAATTTTTTTCTTTTCTACCTTACATCCATAGTTAATTTCTTGCTTCCTCTCTCCCATTTCCTTCCTTTCTTTCTCTCATTCACTTTATTTTTTTTTGTTCTTCCTTGCTTGCTTTCCATTTCCTTGCTTCTTCCTTGCCCTTTTCTCTCCATTTCCTTCCTTCTTCCATTCCTCCCCATTTACTTCCTCCCACCCCTTTTCCTTCTATCCTTCCTTGCTTGCTTTTCATTTTCTTCCTTCCTTCCTTTTTCTTTCCATTTCCTTCCACCCTTCCTCCCCTTTTTTCTTTTTCCATACTTCCTTGCTTTCCATTTCCTTCCTTTTTTCTCTCCATTTCCTTCCTTCCTTCTTCCATTCCTTTCCCATTTCCTTCCTCCCAGCCCATTTCCTTCATCCTTCCTTTCTTCCTCCCTCCATTCCTCCACCCTTCCTTCTTCCCCATTTCCTTCCTTCTTTCCATACTTCCTTTCTCCCCATTTCCTTCCTCACTTTCCATTTCCTTTCTTTCTTCTTTATTTCTTTCTTCTTTATTTCAGGTAAATAAGAAAAAGAACCCTAGCAACCACATAATGACTTTGCAACCAACCAGAACCCCTTAACAATGACCTGGTCGAGCCACAAAGAAACTTTCTCCATTAAATGTAAATATAACAACAATAACAATATTGTTTCTCGATTCATTTTACGTTTCCAATGTAAAAATACATTCAGAATAATCTTCCTCATTTTATAATTTCTTTCTTTTTCAGTTCCCACTTTCCATCTTCTAATCTTCTTTTTGGCACTCTCTCTCTCAGCAGGAGAGGGTTCAGACAGACACTAATCCAGGGTTAGAGGTGAGTAGCAGTGCATGAAGGGTTCATCCGAGCATGGAAGAGCCACCCAGGCCCACTCTAATGAGAGGCTGCTGTCTCTACTGTGCCATGTAATCAACTGAGCCAGATTACCAAAGCCCATTTACCCACAGCTGATAACCACTGACTCCCTCAGCTGCCCGGAAAGGATATGCTCTGTCTCGGAGAAGAGAGTTTAGACGTGACCAGTCAACCTCTGAAGCTTAAGAGCGTTTAGTGCTTGAAATGAAAATGAAGGTGGGAGAAAATAAAAATGATAACAGAAAGGAAGGAGGAATAATAAGAAGTAAACAGAGATTACCACAGAAAAAAAGACAGGAAATATAGGAGGGTAAGAGAAGGGAAAACATTTTCTGCGGAAACGTTCCACCTTAATAGTCTTTATAATATTCTGAGCCTATTGGATATTTTGCCAATTTTATTGGCTTAGGAAATTAATAAATGTGTAATACTTAAGCATAGGGGTGTGTTTAATTCCCTAACCATAAGCATGACCAATAATTTACCGTAGTAAACCCCTAGTAATAATGACTGCAAAACAAATTTTCAACACTTTAGGTTGAAATTTGATATTGCTTATGGATAATGTGTTATTTATCATATGAATGGACTCCAGCATGTTGTTCATCAAGGTAGCTGTCACATCTAAATTGCAATTTTGAAGTAGTGCCCCTGTTCAAACCATTAATACACTTCCATCGCTTAATGCATTTTCAGCAGTCTTTATGTCAGCACATTGTCTTGACATGGGCATTTATGGTCCTGCAAGTGATAAAATCTGTGATTAGTGGAGAGTTTTAGGATTGAGCATTTATGATTGCAGCTTGATTGAAATGAGGTTTGGATGCTGCTGAGGACTGGCTGAATTTTGGTTATTGCTTGTTGATGACTGACTGAGTGTTATTGTACTCCGGATGATTTACAAACTATTTTGAGCTTCCAGCCTTGACGATGTTGTTGTTGATTAGCACAGCGGTTTGGGGCTACGTCACTAGAGAGATCAACATATGTTCATTATATGAATGTTAAAACATCTGACGTCTATTAATTACTTTGTAGTCCCATTCAGAACACATATTGCTTAGGATGATGCAACAGTTTTGACAAAGAAATAAAATATTGTGGTATCATGACATACAGCTACTAACAACTGCAAGTGCATGAACATAATGAGGGAGGGCTTGTATATAAATATGCTGGCAGAACAAAAACAAATATATGAATGACACAAAAGCTTCAGCTCATCTCAGCTACTTCTAAAGTTCTCCATTTCTTATGTCAGTGTATTCTCTCATAGAGATAAAATGAGGAAATATGCTAGGCTCAGACAGAACTGCACAGTATGGATACAGATAACAAAAGGAGCATTACCCGTTCACCAGGGGTGCCTTTCACTCCAGGAAAAACCTATTTTCTACAGACATAAGAGGTTTCCTGCACACACTATTTACTATTTCAGGTGTAGAACTTCATGTGTGTGAGAGAACACAATTCGAAATACTCTTTTCTTATCAAATTCCTTTGATACACAAAGTTCATTCCCATTTCCACTGATACTTTGCCATCCGTTCAGGAATATTAGCAGCAATGTGGTGATTGGAGTCCCTGTGCAGGTGTATGTGTGTCCATGTGGCTGAGCGCCCCTGTAATTTTACCCTTTATCACCTGGTGTCCGCAGGGAGGTTTTAAAACCAGCTGGATTTGCGAGAAATCTCCAGAAATCCCACCCTGCTATCTGATCAAAGCCCACCGGGTTTGTCTGATAGCAGAGCTGGAGGAGAGAAAGATGAGCTCCAGCGTCAAATGGGAATTTGTAGCTGTGAAACAACAATAATTGCAATCTGGTTTCTCGTCTGTCGGAACAACCAATTCAACAGAAACCGAGAAAGAGAGAATATGGCTACAGTATTAGAAAGTTTAGAAAGATTTAATCTTGAACTAAAGTTTTTCTAATATATATATATATATATATATATATATATATATATATATATATATATCCACAAACTGATGCAAAAACTGATACATACACATTCGTGCTTGCATAAACACTAGAGCAGGGCGATAAATTAGTAATGATATATTGACATTCAATTTTATTTTAGCTGTAAAATTATGTATATTGCTTACGCCATTCAAATGTCTGGGGTTTCTCTTACCAAGGCTACATTTATATGTTCAAAAAT
This sequence comes from Carassius gibelio, assembly GCF_023724105.1. Lineage (NCBI taxonomy): Eukaryota > Metazoa > Chordata > Actinopteri > Cypriniformes > Cyprinidae > Carassius > Carassius gibelio. The sequence goes on along the minus strand of NC_068401.1, from coordinate 4,366,426 downwards.
AAAGAATGAACAGCAATATTGTAAAATATTATTGCAGTTCTAAATAACCATTTTCCATTTTATATATTATAACTTAATATATGACTTAAGTTGTTTCTGTGATGCAAAGCTGAATTTTCAACATCCATAACTGTTACATAAAACAGTTATGCTGCTTAATATTTTTGTGGAAACCTTGATACTTTTTTAGAGATTTATTGATGCAAGAAAGTTCACAGGAAAAGCATTTAATTGGATTTTTGGTAATATTGTAAAAGTCTTTACTGTCACTTTTGATCAACTGAATGTTTCCTTGCTGAATACTGATACTATATATTTATATACCAGCTCTACAAATGTTAAACCTCAACTTGGCTTCACTTCAAGCTCTTCCAAATAAGATTGATTTTGCTAGTATCATTGAAAATAAAGTCTAATACGTTACACAACCATAAAAGCATTTATAACATCACAACATATTGTGCAACATCCTCAGAGTTTTTTATTTCATTTAAGAATTGCATCACATTATGCCAAAAATCACAGGAGCACTTCAGAACAATTGCAAAGCTCTCCATAGCACTGGGAAGCTCTCTGCACACCAAGACTACTGCAGCACCCACAAAGATACATCCTCCATACCTACAGCCTCATGGGAAACAGTTCAGAATGACTCACACAGTTGTTTCGAATCATTTGCTTTATTGTTTGGATCAAACCCCTGAAAAACAGCTCAGGGGAAGCAGATGAGAGATGTCAGGAGAGATGCAGTCTGTGCTTTTGACCTGACCCTTATCCCTTGATGCAGTATCTCTTTGGAGGGTTGATTCTCTTTGTCAGGAAAAGGAACTACAATTCCTGCTTTTTTATTCCTTCCATCTAAAATCTAATTCCTCTTCTATTTTTTTTTATAGTTGTGCATCAGTGATAGAAAGGTTTTCGTTGAATGCACTCACAGAACGCTTTAATCAAAACACCATACTGAGCATTGTAGAAGAGCAGGGAACAAGAGAAATACAGCGGAGGAACACTGTAAACATACAAGCGTAGTAAGAACAGCGTGAGAGGAGAGAAGGCTCTTCAAACCCTCTTTCAGAAGAAGTACATACAGGTCTGGACAAATGAAAGCAATGCACGCGGAAGGGACAACAAGAGAGGGAGAGAGTGAAAATAAGGGAGGAGGGGTCTTTCGCTAGACTGAATTCACAAACCCGGCACTGTTCAAAGATGCCATGCTGAGGACACCTGTGCATAAAATTCAAAATTCTGCTCCAAATAGATCTCTGGACTCAGTGAGATGTAAAACACACACACAGACACACACACAAATATATCTTCCAAAATCTAGCGAGCTGCCTTACTGTATACTGCCTACAGAGGCCACATCCTAAATGAAGATTCATAAGGTCAGAAATGCAGACCAGTAATAGAAAAACTAGATAGATAGATAGATAGATAGATAGATAGATAGATAGATAGATAGATAGATAGATAGATAGATAGATAGATAGAGTTTTTCTGCAATGTACATGCATAATGCTACATTTGAAGTATCTTATAGAAGCTGCATAATTAAACTACCCTGCAACAGTTTTCAAAGTCCCATTCAGACAAGACAGTTCACTCTTTGGCCTTCTTGGCTAGTATTTACTTGGGTGATATATATATATATATATATATATATATATATATATATATATATATATATATATATATATATATATATATATATATATATATATATATATATATATATATACTAATACAGCTATACTTTCTGTGTTAATAAAATATTCCATTTGAGTAATAACATCCGTCAACAATGGTATTATAAAATAATCATAAATGGCTTTATTAACTGAAAGAGTCTTCCCGTTTATCCCTAAGTGATTTTTACCATTTATTTTTCTACAAGTGGTCAGCATCACATTCCTTATGCTCTCTCTGCAGCCTTTGACTTGGTAGCTCACCTGCAATGCCATATAATGCTGTCTAGGTAGGCAGCTCACTAGATTTTGGAAATTGAACAACTGTATTCCTGTGAGATGGAGAGTCTGTGAAAAAGCTATGTATTTCAATGCACATATGCCGGGTACTTGGAGAGCAGTGCATCAAGAGGCTACGGAATACAAACTAAATAAATAAATATTCACACAGACAAATAAAGTGGCTGCGAGTGTTTGAAGTGCTAACTCCTCGGCTCCTGCTTATCTGGGCTGTAGTATTACTGTGCTCTAATCCATCTCTGTAGTGAAGGCCGCTCGCAGGCAGTCTACGGACACACACACACAGACTTCCGAAATCCTTCACTAATACTTCTCTCTGTCTGAGTGTAGATAGCAGTGCTTTCTGCATCACACCATCACACACATCAACACCTCTCGCAAAAAACACACACAGACCAGCAACATTTGCAGACATTTAGGTATGCGTTAAAACTCAACACGCACAAGCTGCAAACTCACTGGATTTCCATCCAATATCCAGAATCCACCCACAAGCTCTGTTCCAAAACCTAGAAAGCTCCCTACTTAGACAGCTGACCTCTAAGGAAAGTAACATGTAATAATAAAAGAAAAAAACACTCAACATAGACTGAAAATCTGCACAGTACACGACTACATGTAACAAAGCAGCAGCTCAAAATTATTTCCTATACACTTTGGTACTTTGTTGTTACAGGTAAAACATACATTAAATATAATAAATTATATTAAAAACTAAATCTGTAAAGAACAAATTAAATGCTGCCTCAAAATTTGGCCCAAGAGCTTAAAAATCATTATCACTTAATTTTTCATACAATATGTAAGGGAGAAAAAAAGCTTGATAAAGTATCATTCATGCCTTTTCAAAATAATAAAATAAAATAAGGACTAAAAGCACAGTTTTTGTTATGCAAATTAAGGACATTAGAAAAAAGTAAAAAATTAAATGAGAAAAAATCTGCAGTCTACTGCATTCCTTTACAGTAGGTTAATATTCCCCACATGCCCTTCATCAACTACACGGACATCATACCAAACAGAGGCTACAGAGAATCGATCCAGATTATGCCCTGGAGTTCAGTCCCAGATTACAACTGTCACCTGTCATTAGCACCTTTACCTGAGGCCATCGCTCTGTCTATGAATCCATTAGCTATATCAACACTATATTATTCTCTTTCATTCACTCCCACATGTAAGGTCCAACGCTGACCAGCAGCATATCAATAAGGCCATAGTGGACACAGTCATTCGCACAGACCTTGCTATTATTCTGCTGATGTGAGTCTGTGGAGAGAGTGTGGTGTGGATGAAGGGCCCCTGGGGGCCTCCTGTCTTGTCAGAGACAGAGTTGGGTTTCATGAACCATGGGGACGCCAAGACCTGCATGCTAACTAGCCTAGCGCACTGCCTCTGCCACACTGAGAGGCACAGGCCTGTAATTCACTGAGAGATTCAAGAAGAGTTCATCTCTATATCAGAACACTGAAGGCTTCAAGAGATTTCTATAGACATACGGTAATTGTATTCATTTTAATTTACAATGAAAATAGAAGCATACCAACTGAATATATACAAACACACACTCACACACATTACCGTATTTCTGAACAAATAATGTAGCCTCAGTATAAGAGATTTCTTTCTTTCAAAAACATTAAGAAAATAAATGTAATATGTAATTATATATGTTTAATATGTAAATATATATATATATAGCTGTGCGTTAATACAATTTAAAATGACATTGCAACAATATAAACAATTACCCATCCAAGGTTTGCTATATTGTATATATTGTTGTTCATGTATCCAGGTAAGATGTAAGAAAAGTAAGATGTACTATCCAGCTTGCAAGATGTATTACTGTAAGCATAATATAAATATTGGAAATGAAGTATATTTTTAGGAAGTATGAAAAAAAAATCATACAATTTTTATTTTATTTATTTTATTTTTATTTTTTAAGTACAATTTAAAAGGACGTGTACTATGGATTACACAAAAATATTAAGCAGCAAAACATTTTTTTTACCATATTTTAAAAAAAAATGCAGCCTTGGTGAGCATAAGATACTTTTTTCAAAAAAAAAAAAATAATAATAATAATTGCAAACATTTGACTGATATCTATCAGATCAATTATTTTGAGAGAAGCTGTTTTCAACCACTAATATCCCACCCAGATAAATGGGTTTTCCCACCTCCAAAATCCTAATTTAACCCAAAGACTTTTTTAATAACTTGTGCAAATGGTTTCTTCCTGAATGAATCTAAAACTTTTCTTTCTCCCTCTGACACTGTGATGCAAATGTGTATAAATGGGCTAATAAGGCACAGAGGGTTTTGGGTTAAAATTGCATCAGGGTGAGATTGTGAGAGGACATGAGAGAGTGAAATGACTGTCAGAATGAATATTACTTAACACAGATTAGCATACATTAAATATGAAAACCGGGAGAGCTTTGACACCACATAGGCTTGAAGTAGAGATAAAGAAAACAGAAATTTAAAAGGGGAAAAAAGAAATAAAGATGATAATGCAGCCAGATGAAAATTATTGTACGTCAAATGTGTCTGAGACAGAAACGAAGAGTAATGAGAGGAAAGTGCTGCCCACAGGAAAGATAAATCACAAAAGACATCTCAATTGTTGCTCATAGACTAAAAAGATTAAATAGATAGCAAATTCAGAACAACTTCTTCAAAGTCTCGAATTGAGTTCATATTAGCCGAGATACCAAAGTCTGCGATCAAAAGTCACAAGGGATCTCAGTATGAACACAAACATTTCTAATGACATTCTTCAATCACAAAATGATCTGAGCTTTAGACCGCTACACTCTTACTGTACTTCAAAAATCATCTAATTTGTGTATATTTATTTGTCTAAATTTAGAAAAATGCAACAAAGATTTGCATTTCCTAAAGGTAAATACAATACTTTGCATAGTGGTAAAATAACAGTGTTTAGATTTTTTTAGGTACGTTCAGGTTTCAGGTTTTTCTTTATCTATATAAAGGAAAACCTCATCAGTATGCAAAAATCATCAAGTCAATCACAATTAGATTTGCAAATTGGTATTAGAAAGATGACCCATTACAATTGTGTATACTAAAATCACAATGTGTGAGTGTCAGTTGCATTTGACAGCTACAGTATGAATACGTTCATTTAACATTTAATCATAAGAAGTGCGCATATAACATTTACCAGAACAAAAATCCATCTTTAAGTTTAAAACATAGTGAAAATGGAAAGTGATTCAGGCTCGATTATTTGCAGAAGTTTTACACCTAAGGTTAGGAGCTTAGAACAAACTAACCAGATTGTTTGAGGAATATCTTTTCAAGTACTGCTATAAAACATAATTGTGAACTCCTGAGCTATGAAAGAGCAACCTGTGAACAATAAAATGTTACTGTGGCTGAGAAAGCAATCAAAGGCATGCATAGGGGAAACATATTTACAAAGGTAATCCTAAAACAGCAAAAGCAAACACAAATAAAAAAACATGAGATGAAAATGACAAATAATGGGACTTTCTCCATGGTCACCAGCAGTAAGGTACCTTCACATCACAATTACTAGCACCTCTGTCTGTCTTTCTCTCTATCTCTCTCTCTATGCCATCAGCCGGTGGTTATTAATGACCCCTGCACCCCTCTGTGAGCACCCCATTTATAAAACTCACCGTTTTAATCTCTCTCAGTGTGTGCTACTCCCCCGCGCTCCCTCAGCCTGCAAACACACTCATACATTCAGTGGCTGACACCTTTATGGAGGATTGAGAATGCAATGGCCAGTACTTACAGTTCACGCACTTGCCCAAAACTGAGCACACTTACTCGTATTTACACACCATTCCTCTCTTTCTGTTGCTTAACCGGTTATACAACTCATCCACAATATTCCTAATATTCCTGGTCTTTTATGGTGTTTCCCTTCTTTTTGAAACCTGACCGACATGTCATTGTACATTTTTAAAGATAGTGATTTAAAAACAGTTTTTGTGGGAAAATGGACTTTAGTGAGATTTAGGCTTACAACAAAACAAAAACTATTTTCTTATGTTTACACAAGAGTTCAAAAGTTTGGGGTATGAGAAAGATAATTCATTCATAGGGATATGCAGGTCTAGTCGACTAGTCAACTAAACATTACAGCTCCTGCTAGTCGACTTTCAATTACACGACCAAAAAAAAATAAAAATAATTATCATTCAAATTACCATCATTTTATTTTACCATTAAATTAACACTGTTACATTTAAAACATTTTAAATAAGCTAAAATAAAATATTAGAAAAAAATACATTATTTTTAAAAGTGTATCTGGGCATAAACTAAATTTTTACCTCAGACCTTGCATGAGTTTTCTTCATGTCAGTTGTGGCGAGCTCAAACGTGACCACGCGAAAGACGAGCAAGGTGTGGGATTATTTTGAATAAGAAAGAAACAGAAAAGTTTAGTGTAAACTGTGTATTGTCAAATTGGCTTACAATAACTCTTCTGGAGCAATGCGTAATCATTAGCTTAGAGACTATCCAAAGCCAGCTAATGTCAATCACGTTATACACTGCCATCCCGTCCGAGCCATCTATTCCTCTAATGAAGACCCACTTCGGTGTTGGTGCGGGATGTCCAGGCGCTTTCCAAAATTCTGTTGGCTTGCTTTTCGTTATCTCTGCTTGCCTGTGACTTCAATTTCCACAGAGCACTTTTTCTCAAGAGCAAGAATTGTTAATCGCCTGAGGTCCTGTCTTTCTTTTTGTTTGTTTTGTTTTTAGATGATATAGCCTACATGATGAAGTATGTTTTTAAAAACGTTTTAATGCTATCCCTTGATAAAATTTCCTATTGTTTTTGACTTGTGTTTTAATATGTTGGCTAACGTTACATGAAGATGAATGATTCTGTCCGGCTATCAGTTGATTTTTCCATTGTTCTGCATTTCCCCAGCTGATTTTAATAAATAAACATTGGCTGATGTTGAGTGTGTGATCTTCTTTTATTGTACCGCCTAAAATTAAATGATGATAACATGAGGCAAGTGTAGGCTACGGCATAATTGTGACCTATTTTTAGCAGAATTCATTGAGGGATTTGACAGTTTGATTCACAGAATAAGTATTTAAAATGTAGACTATTATATACACGCATGCACAAGTTTTTTTGTTTTTATGTTTTTCTTACCATCTTTTGGGGGTTTCTTGCTTTTAGACTAGTCGGATACAAAACTTCAGTTTAAGCTTCATTCAAATTAGTCGTTGGGCACATTCCTATTCATTAAGCATAATTTTACCTCTCCATTGAAATTATCTTGCATTAAGGATGTTAAGGCCAAAAAACTGATTAAGAAAATAACATCTCTGCAGGTCCACTTAGTCTGCATTTCTTCATTTATACCGGGTCAAACTTATGGCCTTTTCAGCTCAGCTCCTGTTAAAAGTTACACCCCCAGCAAGTTCTCTTTATTAATTGTCAGTGTCTGGCTGGAACGATGCCACTCATGCCATACACTCATGCCTCCTCCCCCTGGACTAAATCCCTGGCACTGCATGCATTAATTAATGCATATTTCATTTAGCATGCCTGTGCTGTGCGGCATATTGCCTTCCACTCTATTCATTTCCCCAGGGAAATTATGTTATACATCACCCCTCTGTTGGCTTCCCTAATCACACAGACTGTACACAGGCAGACGCATCCACACACCTCTGAATTCCCAGGATGACACTGGACCCTCTGAGCACCTGAGGCGCTCACAGCCTGAGGGATATTGCCCCAGAGCGCACCACCCCACCCCGTGCTCAGCAAAGACAGATGGCAGTGATCGCTGACAGAGCCAGCCACAAACACGCTGCTCTAGAAACACAATCATGCTGCCACTATATGTGACACCTCTGTTAGCTTCTAGATTTGGCATGTTAATCAGATGCATACTAATACTACAAAGATGGGTCATTACTGTACAAGAAAATCTGGTTGGATGAGTCACAGATGATGATTATACTCTAAATCAATCTACAGGTTACAGTTATAAATTACAGTTTGTATCACTTGAAAAACAGTTTGTTGTGATTTATATAATAAATAATCATAGTTATTTAATTGAACTTGGCCATCTTATATCATTTATTGCAACCATTTTATAATAAACCAAGAGAAGTTAGAATGATTTTACCATGGTTAATGGGACTTCAGACACTAAAGTTTGACTTTGTGTCAAATAAAACCATTTACACTATGGATACATACAATATCAACAAATAGACAAATCTTATATATATATTTTACCTCTCCATATATAAATATATGACTTACAATAAATTACAAAATCCTCTGTGTAGGTTTGACATTGGAAATTCACACTTTAAAAATTGTCTGCTACTGTACAAAGACAATTTATGTATAAAGGGGTGAAACTGGATTTGAATTTCATGAAAAGCCCATTTAACTTCTCCATTTTATCATGATTAAGGGGACACATTATCAAACATCACACCACATCATTTAAAAAAAATGGAATTCAAGCAGAATAGAATAAATCACAGCTTAAAATGACAGATAACAGCCTTGACAATAGAGTACCTGCATGCCTCAAATTGTATCGCAGGATAATTATAATAACTTACTTGCAGTGCAGATTCTCAATATATAACAATGTATAACTAAGCTTTAAAAATATAGCTCCATATCATTACATTTATAACCAATCAAATGCTACTATTCAAACATTTGGGATCAGTAAGACTCTTATTGGTCACAAAGGCTGCACATATTTGATTAAAATATTATTAAATATTACATACATTTGAAATAGCTGTTATCTATTTGAATAGATTTCACAATATAATTTATTACATTTTTTTAAATTTCAGTACCAAATGGTATCGCAGTTGGTACTTTTTGACAACAGTACGGTGAAGTTTTGTTCTGTGGTTCTAAAGTTTCTATCATTTTTCATTTTTTCTCCAAATGATACTGGGACAAACAGGTCTTGCAGAGCAAATACAGGACTTGAAACTGTCCCGCAGTGCTCACTCTAGCAGTGACAGCAATGCTAAATCATCTGCAAAGAGAAGCTAGATCTGCTGTCATGCTGGGTACACCTGGGAACTCGAGTGGTTCCAACTTTGATGCAGGTTTGTCAGACCTTAAACTTACTTTTACTGTTCTGTTCGAATGGTTCTTTGACTCAGAATTTAATCTTCACAGACAACTACATGCAAGTCTAACATGTCTTTTTGAACCAATGGTGCTAGACAGGACAATTAGATTGATTTAACAATGACAGAAAGGGTGCTAGAACTGTTTGAGAAACCTTTTTTTTTTCTGCAAATGTTTTATTGTTTCTGCAAATTCACTAGTGGCACAACAATTACACACTCCACCTTAAATAATTAGTCAATTACATTATTGCCCAGTCTACCTTAAAAAGTCATTTTTTTACCATCATCTCATTATCATTCATAGATATTCATACATTTTTACATTTGAATAGACGCTGATACAAACAATACCATATGGATGGCTTTTTACGCATGGCTTCACAGAAATACAAAATCTCTGTTTAGGCTCACAGATTATTGAATGGATAGCCTCATTTTTGCATATTTCTAATAAAGGAGATTGATTAAACATGCTTAACAGTGCCAAAATGTAAATTTAACACAGTTAGCACTTGCATATACCTAATTTGACATTGAAACTTTGAAAGTACTTTGATATATTGCATATCAGCCTAAATTCTAACTTAACAGATTGTGAGCTACAAATGCACACTACATACAAATAAAGTAGGTAAAAAAGCCATTTTACCTATTCTATTTCTATCTGAAATGAATAATAGCAGCTTCTAATAAAGACTAAGAGCCAATACTGATGTCTCTGTAGTGATTAAAGGATTTAATCATGTCTTTGTTCCAAAAGCAGAAACTGTTGGATTTTAGTCATTTCTGATTTTTTTACTTCCAAGTGCAATATGGGGACACAAGCTTGAATCCCAGACGAAGCTTATCAGGGGTAAAGAGCACCACTAAAGGTGTTTTTGGCCATGCTAAGTCACACACGGCACAGCTACAGCCAAACAGATGCTAGCATTTCTCTCAAGTCCAGTGACCACATGCTAACAAGCCTCGCAGAAAGGGACCAAAGCTTATTGTTATTTCTGCTTAAGTGGGACAATGGCTCTGTAACAAAGCTGAGGCTCTACCCCATTATCTTAAGAAAGAGAGGAGAATCAAGGCTTCTGTACTAGTCGTTAGCAGTGCTAGCTTAAATAATGAACACTCTGTGGGTAACAATTCAAGAGGAATCCTGCTGCTGATGGCTGATGCGGGTTATAAGTGCTGCATTTTGGGCTGTGGGTTGGTTTTGTGTGTGTTTTGGCGAGCATCTTTCAACGTGCATGGCAGCATTTGAAAGCCAATCTCCCTGAACACTGGGCCACATTTATGAAACGTGAACTACAGTAATTTGCATAAAATCTAAGTAAATATATTTATATTTGTGCAGTAGACGATGAAAATTGAAAAATTTAACAGAATGGAAAATTTACATTGTTAAAAAAAAAGCTTGAATCATTACAAAATCACTATTTCCATTTAACTGTATTATACTTTTACTGTTAAGTGCAAATAATAATATAAAACATTTAATTTCAATTTATTATTAATAAATTAAAAAATAAATATAACATTATTATTAAAAATAGATATCAAAACATTATTATTAATTGTTGTTACTCTTATTATTTGCATCTGCATCTTTAACAGTATGTTTTGAATATAGTCATACAACCAAAAAAAAAAAAACAGCAAACAGCCAACAGCACTTCCTTTTTCTTTGCTGTGATTGGCTGATCAACATTAAGAGGATAGCTGATGTCATAGATACTGTCTATCATCCAATAGAATTGAATAGGTTATAATGAACTCTTTAAATTGCCACATATCAGCCAGACTGATGACAACAGTTTCTGGCTACTGAAGAACTTATCAAATGCTACATGTACAGACCCAAAAGCAATTAGATAATCAGTACAAATTAACATTCACATTTTAGTTCCTTTGAAATCAGCGGCATCAGTGTTTTCAGGTATATATACGCACCTTTGACGCTGAGTTCAGCGTAGTTGGAAACGCCAGATCCTCCATCAGAACGAATTACGCAGCGGTAACGGCTAGTGCTGCGCTGTGACGTGTCCGTTACACTAACGGTGGCGGAAAAGCGCCGATGGTTCACCACTCGGGTTACCATGAGAGATGTGTCTTTACCATTCCATTGCTGAAAAACAGAAAAATAATCATTCTGCATCTGACAATAAGCACATATATTATGTTTTACAAAGTTGACCATCAAGACAGAGGCACAAAGTCTTAAAACACACTGTGCACAATGAGAACTGGTGTTATGTCTTCATGTCTAAGAGCTGTAGCACAGGATAGATGGAGGCTTATAGTCTCCAGCCAAGGGAAAAAGTAATTTTATCCAAGACTTCATGGACACAGACACTGGCTTAGAAATCCCGCTGACAAAAATCTCCAACAAGTTATTAAGTTTCCTCAAGCGATGTGTCTCGGGACCAAGGTTCAAAACCTCCCAATGCAAATGAAGTGAACGAGATGCTCAGGGATAAAATCAGCATTTTGAGTACACTAAAAAAACTAAAATGACTGTGTCATTTATTTAAAATCTTATATTGGTCAAAATGAAAAGCTTGGCTTCTGGTTTTAACTTGTTTAGTTCAGTTATTCAGTTAAATATAATGCATATTTAAAAAATTAAGGACTTTCAAAGTTTTCTTTATTTGCTGTAAGTAAACTAAATTAAACAGCTACTTTTACTTTAGTTTAAGTAAAAATATATAATTTAATGCTATTTCTAATTTAGCTTTTGATCATGGTGAAATTAAGTCGTAAAAAGCATATTTATTTATACGTTACATTTTGGATTATGTCTTAAGAAAATGGTCTTTATAGTATATAATCTTTGTATGATTATTTTTGTCTTTGAGAAAAGAAATAAGGTTTGAACCAAACCATAAATAGATATAGAAAATGTAGGTCCAAAGTATTTTTTTTTCAGTGCATAATCATACCAGGTTTAATATATCACTGAATGTTCTATAGGTATTATTTTTTATTTAACTAGGATAAAAAAATAAAAAATAAACTAGAGTTTTAAAATCTCTTTTTGCAAGCAGCTCCTGGCCAAAGGAGGCAGCACATAGTTTAACAAAATAAGAAATAGCACACAAAAAACAATGATGATTAAAAAATGTATGTTGTAGTCCATTTATGTAAGATTATATGTGATGCATATGTGTGAGGCTGTGTGCATGACTCACCTGTAGCCAGAGTTTGTCATGTTGTGACCATTTGCCTCCAGCAATACACTGGAAGGTGGCGTTCTGTCCCACGTTCACCTCGACATTCTGCAGCCGCAGAAAATGTGGTGTCTTGCCTATCAAAAAACACACATGCACCTTCAAAACACATCTTACATCATCCACGCAAATCAAATAAAACACTTGCTCCAAAGACACTGGTGGTCAACTATACAGTAGCCCAAACATGTTTCTACACTTAAAATTGGCGTAGCTTTAGCTATGAACATGTTTTTGTGAATATATTTTTGTGACATTTTTAGCTAATGAAGTAGTGTACTTGTGCTAACATCCTTGCAAAATATCAAAGCAAGTGTCATTTATTGTACAGTATCTAATGAAATTACATTCTGATTTTGTAAGTGTTCCACAAGTGTCCAAACACTTCTTTCAGTCCTTGTATATTTATTTTGAAATGTTGAACATGGTTTCTGTCTGTTTTTTCTCTTATTGCACATTTAGAATAACCCATTTGTATTCAATACTACTTCCAATAAACATTCTCTCATTTGCATGTTCAGGTGCATTTGTCAGAAGGGTAACTCGTGCACTAGCTGAACTCTTGTGTCTCCGTCTCCACCCACTCACTCTGCCAGCTTCATTATCTGTGCATGCATTTCTGCACAAAAGCAATATCAATCTTTTTCAATTAAAGTCACTGAGAATATAGACTTCTTTTTTTAGTTTATCTGCTATAATGTGGAAAGCGCTCAGATTTAATGAAGTTATCTTAATATTACCCACATACATTATAGCAAATAAAAAAAAAGATACGTACACGGTCTAAAATGAGTGATACAGAGATATCTTGGACAATGGAAGTCAAAGGCTAAAGTTCTCCCATCACAACAAGAATGATGTGGGCCTGAGGTCTGAGCACTCAGCTCTGCAATCTGTCTCCCTCTCTCTCATCCTCAGACCGACCTGCTCGTTTCTGGCCTTTTCCATCTCTGTTCAACCCTCGATCCACATGAAGTGCTTTTCACAGTAGTTGACAGACTGAACTCCTACAGCGTAGCCAAGACTGTGAAAGTAAGCAGGCGCTGTGTGTGTGTGTGTGTGTGTGTACTCACGGCAAGGGTGGGCCAAAACGTGCATCTCATCCACTGCAATGAACCCCGGATGCCCTTGTACAGACACAGCCTCAAAAATAACCTAAACGAGAAAAGAGGAGAGCGGAAATCAAGTGTTTAAATCAAATCAGCTTGTTAAAGTCTGAACTGAAATGGTGAATTTATTTCAAGCATGAAAATATTCAAATTGGTAAGTCAACAGGAGAGATCTTTAACTGCAAAACCACCTACAGTGGCCCCAAACACACACCTTGAATTCGTTTTAAAGTGAAATACCTCAAGAAAACTTTTCAAGCAAGACATAATGATCTGATAATCTGGCCTGAAACTCTTTAAGCACATATCTGAGTACACACATATGGGACTGGCATGGTTTGCATGGCATACTGTACATGCCATGTGGTGAGGACATGTGTGGTCTGATCAATGCCCTTTCTCTCAAAGCTAGAATGCCAAAACTTGGACACAGGATGCACTTGAGTCCCTGGCTTCCCAAAAAGGCCTCAGTCAAGAAACTCAATCTACTCGAACAGACTCAATTCTCACCATGTTGTTCAGGGAGAGATTGCAGAGACTAAAGGTATGGTTTTGAACAAACCATAATCAGAGAATGTCACGTTTCGGATCAGAAATGTTGTGAAACTGTTTTCAGTGGCTTTAGCTTTTTGTTGTTCTTGGTTCAGTTTTTTTTTCAATTCTCAATCCAAGAAAAGAGCAGTGCAAATATCCTGCCACAAAGTTTGGAACGGCAAGAGGCTGAGCAATTAATGACAGTATTTTGAATGAGCAAACCCTTTACATCATCATTTTTATCATCCTTGCCCCTTTATGGCTGACTCAAACAATCTCTGTCAGGACATGGGAAAAATAACAGCTTTTTGTCAAATCTACCATTACAAGTTTAAAAAGAGACAGATTTACCTTTTTATCCTTTTGCATATCATAAAACTTTACTCTTTAAACAGTGTCATGCTGCAAGTGGCACCCTATGATTTAAAATGTGTCACGGCAGAAAACAAGTCAATTAATTGACTTGAGATTGACTTGAGAGATTCGTTTTAGAAAAATTGGCCACTTATACGGCAAATTCGATGCTCTAATCAAACTCACAGTGGGATATTTTTCAGTATAGTTCATGATCCCATGAGCAGATTTTCTAGCAGTTATTAGTTCTCAATATTTAACAGGTAATTTATTAAGTTCAACTCAGCAAGACAAAAAACACAAACTGGGAAACAAGCACGCAAAGAGTTTGAATCTCGAAAATACGCCAGGGTCTTATTTTCGAGTTTCCAAAAAAAAAAGAAAAGACAAGAAATATAAAATACTGTATTATACAGCAAGTAATCTAATACTATTTTATTTTATTAAAAAAAAAATACTGAATTATAAAATAAATTGCAATATAATCTAAATTACAATAATTAAAATGTATAATACGCAATAAATACCAATATGCAAAATAATAATAAAACTTGCCCATGTTTTTGTGACATTCACAAATACACATTCACGCACACAAAAGCTTTGATATTGCCTGCTGGTCAAATAGATGCCCTCAGCAAATATTGCCTTTAGCAAATATTGGTCTACTGTTTGCCAAGAGAATTGAGTATTCCCAGCACATTCTAAATATTTGCTCTTCTCATTAGTTAATTCAATTACACGGCTTATTTTATGAGGCTATTTCACTGCACAGATTGACCGGTGACTCTATAGACAGAATGAAAAAGAGCGTAAGAGGCAGAGAGAGATAGAGAGAGATCTGGGATCTAAAGAATCAGAAGAGAAAAAGAAGGAGGGGGCGAGAGTGAGAGGTAATAAGCAAAAAGACAGATCTAAAATTAACAGCTAAAAGCTTATTCACCAGGGCCATTTGTGGGTGAGATTAGGGGACAGTGATTGCAGTGGTAATAGGAGCAGAGAGCAATCTACTGCCCCTCTCTGCAGTTCAATTGCTGTCATTCACCAAGAATATATGGCGGAAAATAAACTTCAGTCCATTTTAGTGGCCAAGGAGACAACATTTTCAGTACTTGTTTTAGCTGCTAGTCGTTTGTTGGCTATGTGGCTCATCCTGCTAAAAACAACCTAAATGACCATGGGAGTCTTGCTAATCAAAAAAATAATTTAATATGGTTATCAATAATTTTTTATTTATTTTTGTATTTAAACCAGAAAATGTTCTTACAGTATGTAGATTGTCTGTATTGAAACCCATGACTCTATCATTGTTATTGTCATGCTTACCTGATAGGAGTTGGGCCAAAAGGTGCTGATGGCGAGTTCAGCCTTCACCCAGCCTTCTGTGACGGGTGCTGAGGCATTCCAGATGGGATTCCCCTGCGGTCCACCATCCACTTTTATATAGACATTGAGGGTTCCGGGACTTGTCCCATCGCGGCTGGACAAGGAGTAGTGGAAGTCTATGCAATGGGTGTCGTTCTCTTTTAGCGTGGGCAGGAGCAGGTGGGCCTTCTGCCCTGATGCACGACCCGAAGCATTCACCATCATGAAGGAACCTAGAAGTAGCGTAGCATATGGAAATAGGTATAGTAAAAAAGGTATGGAAACATATTGAAATAATGAACAGAACAAAACAGAACAGAACAGAATAGAATAGAATAGAATTGAATAGAATTGAATAGAATTGAATAGAATTGAATAGAATATAGTTCACTGCATTCAACTGGAAATGTAGTAGCTGTAACAAAGCAATAAGTGTTTCTTAGCAATTGATTCTTAGGGCCAATATTTTAAAGAATCATTAAAAAAACTGAATACTGAACTGATTCAGTAACACTTTCTTATTACTCAGTAATAAGTAATACAACATACAGAAGTTAAGAATAGAATAGAATAGAATAGAATAGAATAGAATAGAATAGAATAGAATTACTCTTGAAAAAAAAAGACAAATTGGTTCAATTTTATATGTTGACATAAATATGAAAAATAATACATTTTTAAAAACAAAATATATAATATAAAAAATATATTCCAGAATAGAATATTTCCACATGAAATGGTTATAAACCAAAATGAAGTTGTCAACCTCAGAATAGAATAGACCTCCTAAAAGAACGCTTATTGAACAGAATGTTTTGATGTACGATATACATATTCCCACACTGAAGGCTACATTATCATAGTCATTGTCATTTTACACGACACAATCATGTTCATGGTCTTTTGTGCCTTTGTAAGCAGAACACATCACATAACCGAGTAACTGGGTAAACGCCTGCTATAAAACCACCCTGAAACTGTAAGTGCTGAGGCACTATTTATGAAATGGTTCTGTGGACAGCTTTACATCTATTTTACTCCAAGTTTATGAAACAATATGCCATTTTACAGCCTTATGAATACAGTAGTTTTGTACAAGCCACTACCAACAGCGGCACTGCGTTAGAAAGAAGAAAGAGCGCAGGGCTTCAGAGAATACAAAAATCAAGATTTTTCTGATAAAAAAGTGACAATGATTCACCTTCCTCAGGGAAAAGCATTCATTTAAGCTAAAGACCCAAAGGTAGCATTTTTTTTCTTTTGACAAATTATAGTAATTCATTCCAAGTTCTTAAAAAAAAATCTCACAAAAGAGTTCAACTCATTTATGTCAAGTAAAAGGCTTTAGCCTTAACAAAGGTGAAAGCCAGGTTATCAGTCAAAACTCTGGCTATTCAATAGTGTTTTTACAGCAATTATAGAACTGGTCTGCTCATGATTTAGTGACTGAAAGACCTCTGAAGTATTTCCAAAGCCGTGTGCATATGCATATCCCATCACTAGGGACTATTCTAAGCTGTGACATGCAAAAACTGGAGTATATCCATCTACTACAATACACGTTTGCTTGCAAAAAATGTATTTCATCAGAACTTCTGAAAGCTCGCCAATGTCGAACCAGGTTGGATCCAGGTGGCGTACTTACCTCAAGCAGTGTGCATATGTTAAGGGCTATGTTAAAACATCACATACGTAGGGCAAAATCAGTCCCAATTTTTCCTGACACTTTTCTGCCTGGCTGTGCTAAATCACCATGCATAACTTGTCAGGTGGGCAGAGGAAGCCATTGCCATAACACCCCATTCATCACCAGTATTAGCTAAGACATGATCACAAGACCCGAGCGCATCGCATCTATCAATCAACACAACCTTGAGGCCTGGGATGAGGCCAATCAATTCCGCACACTGATCCAATCTTGCGAAGGCCCCCTAAACAGCGGGCTGGTAGTGAACTCGCCTGATTGCATTTCATATTCAACCCTCTCGGCCCACGTGCATTTTCCATCAGGTATTCCGAGCAGACATCTATATATTCCCTACCGTTGATGATTGCCAATATATATGTTCGGGCAGAGTGAAGCCTTTGAACCGAGAGGTAATTTAGAGCGAACCTACAAGTAGGCAATCAGCCCTATCACCACGGTCAATACGAGTGTCCTCAATCACACCATCGGCCGCTTCAGTAGATTACACTGTCTTAAGCTGAGCTAATGTGAAATCGGATGTAATGGTTCTATGATAAATAATTCAACAGGTTTTATTCCAAGTGGACTGTTGGATGCACGACACATTCTTGACAAATCGGCCAGCGTGAGTATGACAACACTACAAACATGCCTGTGATTGGCACAATCTTGCGTTGGGACTTTGCATGAGAATTCCGAAATGGAAATGAATGTTTTAGGATGAAGAATGTGATGCTGCCGCAGCTCTTGCTTGAAAACAGATTAAAAACACGTAGCCTCCAAATTGCTTCAGTGATATTACCAGATTTCAATTACCTCCCGGAGTCCCAATGCATTGGAGGCACTTACATTTTGTGTATTAATGAGTTCTGGGATGAATCAAAATATTATTAAAAGTCATTTTCGGAATAGTCTAAGAAATACCTGAGCTTGATGCACAACTTGTTATGCGCATTCTCAAGGGCAACACTATTTGGATGATAATTCCTTTTCCTGCAACTGTGGGCACAGATAAACACATTTCTTTCAATACTTACTGCAGAACAAAAATAGCTTCTGGAGTAAAACGAAGCACTTGGCGAACTCCTTTACTAAAATCGATAGCAATATGAGAGTCGTTCTCAACTATCAGCAAATGTGCCATCATCAAAATAGAGTCTCACAGAATCACAGCTGCACTACTAGTGATTTAATGCTGTTCACATCAACCAATAACCAGTACGTGGCTTTCGAGACCAACGTCAAGGCAGATCCATTACTGTTTTTCTAGTACAGCACAACAGTCTGCAAAACATCTTCATAGGGGCCACACGAGGCAACCAGATAAGGTATCGCTTCAGTGCCGCTTGGTTGACAGCTGTCACCCCTGCGTTAATATGAAGAGATGTTACATGAATTCATTTATGTCTAAACGCCCTTGATTGGAAGATTTGTCAGTTCAAACATCTGAGAAGCAGTTTTAGAATGCCTTGCAATTCACATCAATCTTAGAGACGCCTGGCCCTTGTGCGGCAATTTCAACTCATTTTCTCGAAGAGGATTCTTCTGCGTGTGGCTGCAAAGTACCGGGAGAACTTGCCGGTGAAAGTCATTATTCCCTCTGAGTATTTCCACTGGGAGCTCTTTGCACTAAATGTCACATTCCCGCCATCATAATATGATCCCCCACAAGACAAATAGCAAAATCTCTTCTAGTTGTCACTTTAATATGCAATTATGGCAGGTCCCTGTACTTTGGGCCCTCTGCTGCTCGGTCAGATAAAGTCACGGCATTTCTCATTCCTGCCTGACAGTTTTAACCTGGGAACAATAAAGCACTTATTTACCACCGAGCCAAACAAGGGTGGTAATATGCACCATACCATGGAAAAGCTAATGCGCTGAGAGGAAAAAACACAGGGAGGAAGCGAGGAAAGAGCTTAAAGAGGTATGGAAGCATATATTGGAGGTCAGAATGCTTTGAGCTTGTGCTGAAACATTCAGATGAAAAAAAAAAAAAAAACACAAATATTTTTGAAACTATCATTCAAAAATTGGGGGTCAGTATGATTATTGTTTTCTCTTAATCTTCTATTAGACTTCTATCAAATACATGTTGGTCTTATAAACATTCTATTCATCAAAGAATCCTGGGGGGGGGGGGTATTCCTATTGCCATAAAAAATATTAACTGTTTTCAACATTGATAATAATAATAAATGTGTCCAATCAGCATATAACTGTAGTATGATTTCTGAAGGATCATGTGACTAAAGACTAGAGTAATAACTGCTAGAATAATAACATTCAGATCGGAACCACAGGATAAATTACATGATAACATGTTAAAATAGAAAACTGTGATTATATATTCAATTGTATATTATATATAAAATTGTGATGATATTTTACAGCATGACTGTTTTACAGTTATATTTATAAAATAAATAAAGCCTTGGTGAGAATGTGACTTCAAAAAGCATGAGACTTTAAAAAACACCAACCACAAAGTTTGAAACAGTTGTGTATACACTGAAATATGAGATCAATTTCTTAACTGACTCCATCCAACAGTTTTTGTCTCTGTTGAGCTCATTGTGTTCTTAACTGAGGTTCTGCAGTGTGAATTTGAGGGGGACATTAGCAAAATACAGTCACAAAGTCACATGATAGGACATAATTGGCCAATTACCCAGTGAATGAGATAATTCCCACTTATCATGTCCACAACTGATCCGCAAATGACCTGAGAGGGTTCAAATGGTGGAAATGGACAGACTAATTACTAAGTAAACAACTCAGACACTCGGACATCACACTTTCGGTCACATCCAAATCTAAACAAAGCTGAAATGACATGTGAAACACAAAATGAGTCAATTTGTAGCGACTTGGTTAAATCAACATGTCAATCTGCAACGAGTACAGAGTTGTTGAAAAAAGTTCTGAAAAGGTAACTATTAATAATAGCCAAACAACAGTTAGTAACTAATAAAAGCTAAAAAAAAAACATGTGCGTTTTACTGTATTTTTATAGTGGTTATTTTTAAGCATGTGAAATAAAAAATAAACTAATACATTTTTAAAAACAAAAACTTTGACATACATTTTGGTTTAAATATTTTATTTTGTATTCAAATTAATGTTAAATTAAATTAAATTTATGCATTTAGCAGACGCATTTATCCAAAGTGACTTACAGGGCATTCAGGCTATCAATATTTACCTATTATGTGTTCCCAGGGAATCGAACCCCCAACCTTGTGCTTGATAGTGCAATGCTCTACCAGTTGAGCTACAGGGACAAGTTTGTTTATTTCAAGTATGTTGAAATAAAGATACAAATATTATATTAGCTCATTTTACCATTAACCCAAACATCAGAGTAAACATCAGATACATCTGGATCATTAATTTATGAATAAATAACAGTTTGCCGGTTCATATCAGAAGTCCACTGTATGGCCCTGTTTCAGAGGAAATGGTGATGCGTCAGCTGCAATCATTATGTTTGGAGCAGCTGCAAGCGAGAGAAGATGCCCGCCTGATTCTAAAACACCCCCCCCCCCCCCCAACGACAGACTGCAGATGGGCTGTCCCTTTATAAACACATACATACTCTCCATAGGTCTCAAGAGTACAGTGGATCTGCGCTGTGGCCCATTTGACACATTTAAGCACAGTAAATTCCCCAAATCCCTCCTCACTTCATAGAAGTGTGTATATGTGAAAGTGAGCGTAAAAGGAATGGAATGGATGCTTTTATGGCAGAGAGACAGGATGGGAGACAGTTGGCTACTTCAGCCGGGTCCCATATGTTTGCTGCCCTGGATGTGTAATGGACCTTCATGATATGGGGCTATCCATGTCCTCTCCTCCTCTCTGAAGCCCTTGTTATTTCTTCACACACATGCACGCCCATTTTCCATTTCAACCCGAGCAGAAACTGCCTCGCCCTGCTTGTCGCGCCAAATGATACGTGATTGGCGTAGAGTCAACAAGACCCACCGGCTGTGTGCCGCAATTCGTCATGGCCCTTTGAAATCACCCCAGCCTTTACTTGCGATGCCCTTTTCTCATGGGCCCTCGGTGGACCTTGTCGCAAACCCTCGAGACTGTGGTAATCCGATAAGTGGAAAATCAATAATTGGAGTGTCATTATCAGAGTGAAGACTCCACACTTGGGCACCTTAATGCAAATCAGGGAATCGGCCAACGGCAAATCCAATAGATACAACTTCATCTGTGGTTAAGGATTCCAGCTCACGCTTTCTGCTTCACTAGACTTCCATTTGCTGATTGGCTACAGGAGAACTGATGTTGATACAGGGACTATTTAAATCAAGGGTAAATGCAGATGCAAATAGGGAGCCCGCCAATTACTTTTAAACAGAACAGACAGCTAATTAATATTACACAATAAGAATGTGTTTTACAAACATATTATATAGTGGCAGTATTTTGAAGTAATTAGATTCTTAAACGGATTGTTCACCCAAAAATTCTGTCATCATTTATTCACCCTCATGCTTTCCTGGTTTCTTTCTTTGGTGGAGGAATGTTAATATCCAAATACCATTTGACCCCATTGACTTTCACTGCATGAGGAAAAAAGTATCTTCTTTTATTGTGTGCTTTACAGAAGAAAGATGTGGTATATGATATGACAGATATATTAAATGAAGAATTTTAATTTGAGGTGAACTATCCCTTTAAACCACATTTAAAAATGTAAGTAAATACATTTGAAAACATAATAGTCTTAAAAAATATTGAAACAAGTGGCAAAAACTTCATTAAATTTTAATAATTGGTTTAAGCTGTAATTTTTAGTAAATACAGTACCGTATTTTCCGGACTATAAGTCGCACTTTTTTTCATAGTTTGGCTGGTCCTGCGACTTATAGTCAGGTGCGACTTATCAAAATTAATTTGACATGAACCAAGAGGAATGAACTAAGAGAATAACATTACAGTCTCCAGCCGCAAGGGGGCGCTCTATGCTGCTCAGTGCTCCTGTAGTCTACACTGAGAACATAGAGCGCCCTCCGGTGGCTGTAGACGGTAATGTTTTCTCTCGGTACTTGGTAATAAATAAATAAAACTTATAGTCAAGTGCGACTTGTGTTTTTTGTTTGTTGTTTTTTTCCTCATCATGACGTATTTTTGGACTGATGCGACTTATACTCAGGTGCGACTTATAGTCAGAAAAATACAGTATATTAAATCAAAAGTCCATCACATAAACTATGAACATGTTCCAATAGTGTTTGAGAAACTTGATTTTAACTGCTTAAGCTGTCTTTCTTTATAATAAATGTCACCTGGTTTGTGTCATGACATTTAAACATTTTTAAGCATTTCAAGATCATTTCTGTGGCCGCTGCGCATGCAGATTTCAAGAATCCTGGTCCAATTTGTTATGTTTATTTTAGCATTCCTTGGATTGAATGCTTTCTGAAACTGGGCATCTTGGCATTTGAATTATGGTTATTTGAACTTATGAAATCTGCATTTCAGAAAGGGGTTCAAAAGGAAAAAAGGATTCTTCTGCTTCTTATTCTTGTTTGTTTGTGTGTGTGTTCATTTTGGAACAAAGGATGGCCTTTTATCAGTTCCTAGTAAAGTCTCCCTCAGTGGCCAAGAAGCTGAATTAGACTCAGGTTGTCTCAAATTGATCATATACTGGCTATTTATTATTAGCATCTAAAAGGAAAGGTCTGAAAAGATCCAAAGGCGGTCAGATTGCCTGGGGAGATCATAGCTAGACTAACAAGGGAGAGGAAGAAGAAATACAACAGGGAGAAAGATAAAGGGAGATGCAAAAGAGTCCAATAACATCTAAAAATACATTTTAAACAGATACACATCTCCATTTCGGGAAAAAGATTCATATTTTCTGCGAAACAGTCCAGATGACAGAATGCGCAATAATAAATCTCAATTGACAGACTGCAAATATGTGTATGTAAGTGGAACCATCTAAAATGATAAAGGAACTGTCTAAAAAGGTGCAATTTTGTCAGTATTTTCTGAAGCTGAGAAAGCCAATTTAAACTCAAGCTCCATTTACCCTCAAGTAACAAGTAAATTTAGCTCTAGGTGAACAGATTTGTGTCAAATTAAGAGTTGTGTTGGGACAGAAGACCTGCTTGCTCCAAATTTACAGTCGCCCTGGCCCACCTATTGCCGGCCCACGTCCAGGTTCATGACAGGAACAGGTGGCCGGGAAGAGGGGCACGACAGCGGCGCCCTGCTGGCAGCGTGCGACCAGGCGAACTTGATGCTTATTGCACCTAGTCACACAGCCATAAATCTAGTATCACTTCTCTTTTTGCTGAGAGCGGTCTTTCCCGTGCATGGACCAGGTGTCCTTGAGTTCCATGCACACAAAAGGAGAGCATATTTAGAAGTGGGCGATAAAAAATACAGTGAATTGGCAGCAATCGGGATACTGGTAGAAAGTGACTTTTAAAACAACTGACCCCAAACCACCATTGGTTCCGTCCCCTTTGTTACTGCTGCTGCAAGGCTTTCCTACTAGCAAAACTTTTCTGACTGATTAGAATGAATGAATGAATGATAGACAGAAAAATGGAACTAATGACTGACCAACGGATGGAGAGGCAGAAAGACAGATATTTAGGTCAAAGAGGGTGAAGATAAAATCTATGGTTCTTATTTTTCAATAACAAAGATAAAAGAATGACAAAGATACAAATTACAACTACACAGAATATATAAATAAAACAAACAGTGATTTATTTTCAGATACAATAGGTGTATTTAGTAGGAGCATTCAAGAAACTGAATGAACAAATATAAAAATAAAACACTGCATAAACTGATTCCTAAAGCAACTTTTAGGAATTTAGCTTTTTAGTTTTTAATTTCTTCAGTCAAGAGCAGTGAGTGATTTTTGTTTTCTTAACGTTAAAGGAATAGTTCACCCACATTCTTCAAAATATCTTATTTTGTGTTCAGCACAAGAAAGAAATTAACACAGGTTTGGGACAATGTGACTGAGACTAAATAATGACAGAAATGAAATTTGAGGGTGAGCTATCCCTTGACAGTAATGACAGTAGGCTGTGTGTTTAATAGTCCTACTGTCACTTTAAAATCGGAACGCATCTAATATCTTGACACCGACAGAGATTTGTCCTGCCAGTGTTTGGTAGATATCTTGGCTTCTGTAACTGTTATGGTGGGCAGAAGTCCGTAGCTGCTTAAGCAGTCCATGTTACTGCTCCCTTGAGAGCAATTGGACACTTTCGCCAGTGCTGCTGCTATAAAATATTTCCCGCTGAACTCTTCAACCTCACAGAGGGAAGTGCATTCCTGGGCCCTTGAGAGCGAGCCACGAGCGATTTTGTAAGCCGGTTATTTGAGGTTGTCCGTATGCTTTCACACAGGGATGGCTGCTGAAAGCCAAGCTGAGACACTCACATCCCAGTGACAGACAAGACTTTCACAGATAACAATCAGGATGAATCCACCCCGGGTCAAAATGAAAACAGAAGCTGCACTCGTAAAGTTGGAAATTAGACGTGTCCGATGTAACTCCACAGGGGTTTCCTGGGGAACATTCTGAAGGGCGTCAGAGCTGCAGGAAGAAATGCAGGAGGAAGATCACAGAGAATGATAAAGGACAAAGAAATATTGAGGAAAAGAGAGAGGAAGTATAGTAAAAGCCATCACTAAGTATGTGTATTACTGCAGACATACTCTTTTTATTTTTTTATTTTTATTTTTTTTCACTATTTCACTATTTACTAGGGACGAGTAAAAATAATTTTTGTGGTAATCAAACATTTATTATATGTTATTAATTAATTAAATTTTCATTTATTTTAATACTAATGAAAAAATATACATTTTTAATTTAAGAATAAATTAAAGTTAAAATACATAAAAAATAAATAATACAAATATAAAAAATAGTAATAATAATTAAATTGAATAAAAGTAAAAAAAATAAATAAACAAAAACGTAAAAAATAATATCAAACTAAAATTAATGTGGTCAACTTATTTTTTATAGCGCTTTATATAATAGAGATGGTTTCACTGCAGCTTTACAGTATTAAACAAAAGAGTCAATTATGCAAATAAAAAAATGAACTAATCCATAATTCTGCCACAAAGCAGCTGTAGAATCACAATAGTTTCATTATTCAGCTCCAATCAGTTCAGTATTAATTAAATTTAAATTACTTTTATTTTATTTTTTTTTTTTTAAAAATCAAATCCTTTGATACCTATAAATTCTCAAAGGTGAAATGAAAGTTGACCTGTATAGTCTGTTGCAGAGATGGACAAGCCAAGCCAGAACTCATTTAGTGCATAAAAGTATAAAAAAGAGCCAGAAAACAAAGGGAAAGAAAAATGCTCTTGCCTAAAGTGTGGCATCATGATTACTTAGAAGAGTGTACTAGTCAGTGAAAAGGAAGTACACTTGGCAGGAATCAGGGTGTATGGCATAGGGGATAATGACCTACAACTGGAACATCGCCCAGTGGTCTGTTCTGCTTTAGTGGTGGCATGGAGAGCATCACGAGCCTGGGGTTTACAGCACTTTAGGGTACACACACACACACACACATTTCACAAACTGAAACTTTACACTTCATTGGACACGCTGCATCATGAAACTGACAAGGGCTAAAAACATGGTGTGTAGTGATATTGATCCAGACCTGCCTGCACACACACTCTTTAATAGCCTCTCTTCCTCCCTCCCACACACACACACACGTGTCCTTTATTAATGTCCACAGACACACGCCGTGGTGTAAACATCAACAAAGCACTAACTTTTTGATGGCTGCTGTGTGTTGGATGTGCCTGGGATCATCTACTAATGATGAGGTCACAGACACCAACACAATCAAAACTTCAGCTGAGAAACTCGGAAAACAGAGTTCTGCTTTCGTGTCTCGGGGGATTTTAAGATATGTTTTAAAGAGGTTTCTTGAAAGTTCATATTGAAATTTCTTAATACAGAACTTTTTATCTTAGCAAATCCGAGCACAGATTGAGACATTGTTGAGAAAATCACGTGAAATGTCTGAGAGGCATCTCTTTATTGAATATCACTTCATCTAAACTCAATGCTGAATAGGAGAAACAATTAAGATAATAAATAAAACTCATTTGAGATTCTTCTTTCCTAGTACTGCAATGGGAAAAAGAAAAAAGCTTGTACAGAAAATAAAATAATAAATAAATAAACTATTCACAGCATGTGGTTTGTTTTTACACTAAAATTAGACATCAAAAAATTGTTAGAACTGAAAGAGATTGAGACAGAAGCAAGGTTTTGGTTATTTTTCCATCACATTAGCTAATTTTAGATTGTGACAGAGCAAATAGGACAAAAGGAAAAAAAGTAGGCAGGCCTTTCATACCAGAGGCTATCTATCATTAAAAACCCTACTGGGTATAAAAATATCCCTGAGCAACAAAACTGTCATTGGTCCTGTAGGCCTGTCATTTATCAAACTCTGGCCAATTGTTGTGAGGCCAGGAGGGAAAATGGGAATTCTGGGAGACATTTATCCTGTTTTAGGGCAGGATGCTGTTTCTGTCTCTTTCTTTCTTCTTCTTCTGGTTTGATGTTAGTGATGATTTCTCTTCACAGGTATCTAGAGTGAGAATCGTAAACCCAAGGGAAAAAATGACACCGACAGAATTTACGCTACTCAGTCTTTCAGCGGCTCTCGCATTTTCTAACTTGAGAAAAGAACAATAGAAGAGGTCGAAGGCAATGACAGGAGCGTAACATTCAAAAGTTTAGCGGGTTACACTATTGTGTTACTCCTAAAGAGAGAAGATACAGAAGCTTCAGGACTTCTGATTTTGTGTTAAGTTCAGTGACTGGACTGTACTACATGGCTAAAAAAGAGACAAGTACATTTAAAACCTTTCATTTAGCAGACAATTTTATCCATGATATTTTACAGATGAAGAGCATCACAAACAATCTCTCATAATGGGAAACAAGTCATAATAAATAAGTAAGTTGAACGAAGAGAAAAATGGGGAAAAAAATACAAACATTAACCATTGCATAATCAGGGTCAAAAATGTGGCTTGGCCAGTTGACAAAATGCATCTTTTATGTATTGTTTGCTTACACTATCAGTGTTGGGGAAAGTTAGTTTTAAAAGTAATGCATTAAAGTATTGCATTACTCGCTGTGAAAAATAAATAACTGCGCTACTTAGTTAGAAAGTAATGCATTATGTTACTTTTATGTTACTTTGTCTCACCTGGGATGGGCTTGCTTGTTTATTCTTAATAATAAAAAGTTATATTTCTGGCAAATGTAAAAGCCATTTCACGCCAAAAGTTAAATGAATGAGCTGCAGTCTGAAGGAAATGTTAATTTTACGTCTGTACAGTAGAGGATGCATAAATGATGTTGCTTATCTAAAGTCATTTTTTTTTTATTAGTATGGTTGAATTAGACCATTGAATGTCAGCAGCAAAAACTTTGGTTAATAAAATGGGATTAAATATATAAAGGATATTTATGTTAGTTAACATTTAATTATTGCAGGTTTGCGTCGTATTCTGAATTTGCATTTCATGGTTTTGTAAAAAAATATATGACGGATTCCAAAAAGACATCAAGCAACACAACTGAATTTTATAGTAAATGTTGAACACCAACAGTTCATTTAAACTGTAATAATATTTCAGAAAATGTAACTTTTGAATGGCAGAAAACAATGAAATAATATAAAATATAGTTTCAAGCCTGCTAAAGACTATTTTTGGCCAGAACATTATTATTATTTTTTTTTATTATTATTATTTACTGGCCACCGGGGAAATTCAGTTCAGTTCATTTGAATACATAACATAACTGAAACATTGCTCAACACTGGTTTAAAGATTTGCGTGTGAAAGTGTGGAAACAGGCATGATTTATATGAGCATTCCAAAGGAAATCACAAATGAAACGCACAATTTAGGTTTTCTCTTTTCTCTGGCACATTTCTGCATTTTTACTTTTGCTCTAGCTGATTCTTGAAAGGTGGGGTTTGGCTCTAATGATAAATTGCTCGTGATGTTCCTCATTTGTAAGTCGTTTTGGATAAGAGTGTCAGCTGAATGACTAAATGTAAATGATTTATGGGTGTACAGTGGACACCTGAAGCCTAATCGTGAGATACATTTCCTCCTACTATCCATCTTACCCCTTCCATTTCCCTTCAAAACTCAAATCTCAAGGCTTGATGAAAAATTTCCACCATCACATAATTAAAAGAGCTTTCAGGGGTCAATACAGGTGTCTTCAGAGCTGAAGGGAAAACAGCGGGCACCTGTCCAAAGGTAATATTTAGTGTGCATTAGCCTGTCCTGATGATTTCCATCAAACACATGCATGATGGCACACAGATTCACTCTTATGTATAACTCACGCAAGACAGCATGCTATATGTAGTTAACACTGGGCCTAGTGCACTAATCCATAAGCGATCAAATCATGACCATAATTAGCTAATGGTTCCAGCAGGATCTCTCATGAAGAATGCATGTAAACACGAATCTAATGACATTCTGTCAGGGAGCTCGGAGGAACGGAGAGAGAGAGAAGGTGTGAGATACACTCACACATTGAGATAAATCACCTCTCTGCCTTAAACAAATGCACACCCATAATAAATATCAATATTGCAGATTTATGTTCTTCAGACATAATTAGATCTTGAACAGTGATGTAATTCTCAGCCAACACGTATTGTTTTGTTCTTTACTGACTCTTGAGGATGAAAGCACTTTCATTGTCTCTCTTCTGCTCACGTAAAGACAAATACACACATAATCGCTGATTAAATTTAGGAGGAAAGTGGTCTGAATACAACTGTAATCTCAACAACATCTTGATGTGTTCAGTAGTACATGACGGCTTGTTAAAAATCAAATGAATAACAGAAAGACAGCTTTTCTGTTTTTAAAGCTATTAGAAATCAGTTTTGTTTAGTGCTATAAAGCTGGAATCAAATAGAATGTTACTATTAGATGAAAACCTAAACTTACAAGAAAATTAGAAAAGTACTAAAATTACTAGAACTAAAATCTAAATAAATTCAAGGAAACAGAAATATAAAAACTTAAATAAAATATTACATAAGCACATATCTAAACAACTAAAATACAAATAAAAAATCTCAACATAAAAATATCAAAGTAATAAAAATATCAACATAAAAGCAAATTTAAAAATATCAATAGATACTACAATTGTATATAAATAATACAAAAATAACACTGCAGAGAGATTCAGGCTAAACGTCGACATATATGTCATTCACAGCCTACTTCTGTAACGTATTTCAAAAGCAGATGATGTGGTGCTACAGAAAAAGTCCTTTGTAATCTATTTAACACTCACATTTGGGTATGTGGGAAGTCGTGGCCTAATGGTTAGAGAGTTTGACTCCTAACCCTAGGGTTGTGGGTTTGAGTCTCGGGCCTGCAATACCACGACTGAGGTTCCCTTGTGCAAGGCACCAAAACCCCAACTGCTCCCTGGGTGCCGCAGCATAAATGGCTGCCCACTGCTGTGTGTGTGTGTGTGTTCACTGCTGTGTGTGTGTGTGCGCACTTTGGATGGGTTAAATGCAGAGCATGAATTCTAAATAAGGGTCACCATACCTGGCTGTATGTCATGTCACTTATTTATTTATTACTTTTTTGTCACCATCTTGATAAATAAAATCAAGTCCAGACCTATACCTGATTTTTTTCTAGTAGAGCATCCATTTTTATTTAGAAACACAACAAACTACATTTGTATTGTTAATGCCATTTCATATTGACATGACTTATATACTGCTGTGGAACAGGCAAAAAAGACCATAGACAAAAACAAAAAAAGCTCTTCTCTCGCTCTTATCAAACATTTTTGTCTCTCAGGTTAGCCAGACACACTCTCAGACTCATCCTTTTCAACAGTTAGGAGATTTGAAGATTGGGCTGACAGGCGAAGACGAAAAACGAGGGACAGCCAGTCCTTAGCGAAGGGGGTGAGGTGGTATTATAAAAAATACCTTTTCCACATCCCCTGGATTTGACATGGTGGAGATAGAAGTAATAAGCACTCACCCACACTCTCTCTCTCTCCATCACTAAAACCATCAGAGCGGGAATGAGAGAGAAAACAGAGGAATTCAGCTGTATTTGTAAAAAAACTAGGTCAAATGACACTGTATCTTTCATAGAGGGGAAGAAAGAGAAAGGAAGTGACAGGGAAGTACTGGCAGACCACATGTGGCTGTGTAGGAAGTCTTGAGGACCAATGAAAAGCATTTTTGCAGAAGATGCACTGCACTTATAAATCACGAGGGCCTCCATTTACTAAATTCAAAGGAAAATGGTTTCTAGACCAACTTTACCTGTGCACCACTACTTCACAAATCCTTGGATATTCTAAGAAAAAAAAAAAATATATATATATATATATATATATATCGAGCGGCAACCTCTCTCTCGTGAAGCCAATAAGGAAGTGACTAAAACTGCAATTCATCGACTGGCTGCGTGAGGCTGGCTGCAAAAGGGAGTCAGTCCCATAGACTCCCCATGTTAAAATGCCCAACTTTACAGCAGAAAAAAACATGTTTACAGCCTGGTTCAAAAAAATGGTTTTGGTCTATATTGCTAATTTTGCCCTTCATGACAACTGTGAGGGGGGTGAATTTTTTTTATAACTCGTCCGTTTAAATTATATTAAGCCTTAAAGTTCTGCATAATTAAGGGCGTGGCCACTTAAGTGACAGGTGGATTGCCGCTGCTGACAATGCCGTCGCGCTCGGTGGACGTGGCTTCACCAATCAGCTCCCGCCTTTTTGCCCATTTTCGATTATCCGGGAGAGTCGCCCGGTGACGCGCTGCCAAGAGGGCGACGGCCCGCTCTGCACACTTTAGGCTTCAAAACCGCTATTGAGGAGTCTATGGGTGACGTCACGGACACTACGTCCATATTTTTTTAAAGTATATGATATATATATATATATATCTGTGTGTGTGTGTGTGTGTGTGTGTGTGTGTGTGTGTGTGTGCGTGTGTGTGTGTGTTTGTTTCAAAATTTTTGATGCAGTATTCAAAGCCAAAGGTGTTCTTGTTAATAAAACAAAATCACAATCAATTTCACAAAGATAACATGGAATTTACAAAATCTGCCAAAAAATTGTGACTTATAGATCAAAAAAAAAAATTACATAGAAAAATTTTCACTCAAAAAACTGGTAAAGAATTTCACAAATAATTAGAAAGAAAATGCAAGTAATATGTTTAATTAAACATGAAAATTTCAAGTAGAAAGACATAATAATATTTAATTTTCTTGTAAAAACTTAAAAAGTAAGCGGTGGAACAATATTACACCAAGGCAGGCTAAAACGGCAATGGAGCAAATATATGAGCATTTGATAGTTAAATGTTTGCTGAATCCCAAAGAGAAATGTTCATTTAAGATATGAGACATATAGAACTAGTCATTTTCTGCAAAATATCAAAGATGACATCTCAGTCTTTCCCCGAAGGCTGCAAGCCTCCCAAACCAAAGCACACAGAGGCAGTTGACCTTACACTAACACAATACAACAAATGTGAGAAATAGAGACAGAGGAGAGAGAGAAAGAGAGAGAGATCTAAGAAAAATGGGGGGGGGGGGGGAGTAAATGCATAATTGTCCCCAAGGTAGCAGCAAAAGTGAAATCTGTTGTTGAGTTTGGCAAAAGAAAAGGTCAGTTCTTTCAGAGGGCCTATTCAATATCGCACATACGCCCAAGCCTGGTGGTTTTGGACGGCCACTCTTGAATCAAGCTTTCAGATGAGCCTTTATTGTTCCCTGAGGGATGGAGAGAAACGCTCCGTCAACAAAGGCCACGCCAGGGTCTGATTGCAAGGAGGACAAAAAGAGCATTCAGCTGGAACCAACATATTATATCTGCTGATAAGTAATGGTTACAGTCTAAATACACACATGTGAACTAACACACACAGAAGATAGGGATGGCTAACAAAATGGTAAAGCAGGACAAAGGCTTACGACAAATGACTTGTAGCAACTAAGCAAGCTCTACAGAATGAGGTTTGTGTCGTGTGTTGTGATATAAACGACACTGCTGCTGGGCTGGAAAATCAGCAAGCAGAAAAAGCCCACAAAGAACAGAGATCTGAGGGCAAAATAAATGCTCTCTTTTGCTGGAAACACTATTTCAGTCCTTTGAACTCCCATAATGAAGTTGTAATACTATCAGCAAGTCTTTCTTGAAGGAGTTGGGAGAAAAATGAGACCAGAGGGTGTCCCTTTCTCTGACAAAGCTCAATTCAGTTGTGTTTGGACCTCCCAGCTTTCTGTACTACAAGCTCAACTACTCTAGTACACGCTCACAGACACAATTTACACATAATAGGCACTTAAAGGCTTTGTGGCCATTCTATAATGAATAGCCATTAAGCATTAGGTTACATGAGGCAGTTAGCGAGACATAACAACAGGTGCAGAACAGGAACAGCCTTATACGCTTAGCAAACATTAAGATGATGTTGCTTTGAATCCCTGAATAGATGACTGTACATCAATTGAATTCCATATTAATGCAACAGTTTGGCTTTCAAGCTAATGAATTACAAGGAATTAGATAAAAAAATATATATAATAAATTAAGTTGTTCATAGAAAGAATACACTGTCCAGACGGTGCTTTCTTTTACAGATGTAACAGGAAAATATACAGCATAACATTATTCAAAATAATAACATTTAAATATATTACATTTTACATTAAGAAAAGTTTTTGAAGATTTTTTTTATATTTATTTTTTTAAGATGGAATCACATAATATGGCAATGACGATGCATCCAGAGAATTTTCATTACATTAGATTTTCATTAGCATAATACAGTGATATTTTACTGTATTACGGTAAAGAAATATTTTTTTAATCAACATAAGGGCAGGACAATACAACAATACCATGAATTATAAATGACTAATACTTTATTATTATTATTATTATTATTATTTGAATTACAGTAATGACAACTTAATTAGGAAATAAGATTAATAATACCACAACAATCATTTAAATGTAGGGTAAATTGTTCTGAATTATTCCTTTCTTTAGATTTTTTAGGCAGAATTTAGTTTTGGGAGTATCAACTAGGACTGCCCAGTTTTAGAGAAAAATCAATTAGCCATTTTTCTGGTTAAAAATTGCGATTACAATTTTAAATGCAAACATTTATATAAAGAAAAACATTTATACAAAGAACAATAAGACTCTTTAGTTTTATTGTAGGGCTACACAATTTGGCCAAAAAGTGTCAAATGTAAAATGCTTATATATCAGTATGACTAATAATAATTAATATGATTATTATGATTATTATTTTAACAAATAAATAAAAAATACTATTGTAATAAATATTACTATTGTAATAAATTATAATAACACAATATGTTGTGTTATAAATTGTAATAGCACAATTTATATATATTTTTTATTTCGAATCTTATTATTATTAATAATAATAATAATAATAATAATAATAATAATAATAATAATAATAATAATAATATGAAAATAATTTCCACACAGCCTTAATGGTTCCACAAATTCCACAATTTTCCTTTTGCTTCTTTCGTTTGATTTTGGGGTTCTATATAGTTTCGAGTAGGTCTGGAATTCATGGCAGCGTTCACTGGCCAAGCCCACCCAAGAGGCTCTTTGACCGACATGTCACATTTCGGGGCGTGGAAATGTCACCACAATCACAGACCGGTGAGTAAAACTTTCAGACATATTTGAAAGATTCTATGCCGTGAACTTTAAATATTTCACATACTTTTGAAAATCCAGCGTTTAGTTGCACCTGACAAGCGCTCGTCGTCACAGTTGTAAATACGATGGCTTTTTTCTTTCCTGAAGGGGTTTAGCACCACAGTATTTTTGTTTCCAGCCGAACGTTAAAGAATGCGACACACACGTCTCGCTGAAATCCTGTATAATTCAACCAATCCGATTATGACTTCGACACTCCTGAAGTGTTTCCACTTTTGTGTCCCATATGCGTCAGACGTTTAGCCAACGGTCTGTGGGCGTGACGTCTGAGGCTGAGACTAGGTTCTATATGACCTAGACATGATCTTGAGAACACACAATATCAGGGATGCATGATCAACACAGGTACTGTGGCTAAATCACAATCTGAGCAAGGTACAAATCATCTGAAAAATGGCAGTCGCTAACTAATACTTCCTAAGAACACCGATAAGGCCTTTGCTATATTCTGCACCCAAACTTCATCAGCAGAAAGACTGTGGTAACGTCACTTCAGCTCAAGGATCAGTATAGATCTGCTGGGTTCAACTGTTCAGAGTCTAAGCTCTCTTGCGGTATTTAATTTCAGCTGTAAAGTGGCCCTCTCATCGCCCGGAGCTCTGCTGTCTGCTTCACAATCTGTGGAAAGAGACAGTAGAACATCTCTG
This sequence comes from Carassius gibelio, assembly GCF_023724105.1. Classification (NCBI taxonomy): domain Eukaryota; kingdom Metazoa; phylum Chordata; class Actinopteri; order Cypriniformes; family Cyprinidae; genus Carassius; species Carassius gibelio. The sequence goes on along the minus strand of NC_068401.1, from coordinate 4,331,525 downwards.
TTCTCTCTCTCTCTCATTCTCTCTCGTTTTTATTCCTGCTCTCATTAAGCATTCTTCGCAGTGCCTCATATGTCACCCTGCATTTATTAAGTCACCATCAAATTAATTATGCCCTTCTCTCTGCCAGCCCAATGCAATCTTTCTGGTCACATTATTTCAGATTAAACTATTCCAGTGAAGAAATGGCTCCCATGAATGAAATTTGGTGGAACATAAGGTGCATTGTCTCATAAAATCATTTCAAACAGATGTAATGTGAAGAGAGTTAACTGATTTGGTGAGGACAATTTGCTGAATTGTGATAGTATGCTTACGAACACGAGGCGAAAAATCAAAACAGATGTTTGGAAGAGAGATTTAAAGAGACAGTTCACCCAAAAATAAATATAATTTCACTAATTACTTACCCTCATGTCTTTGAAAACCCAAATCCATTTCTTGCATGAAATACCCTTTGTACCCTGTTCCTTTTAAAAACAAGAAGAAAAGCTCAAAGGGATGGTTCACCCCAAAATAAAAATTCTCAAATTGTTCCAACCCTATATGATTTTCCTTCTCCTGTTGAACAGAAAATAACATATAATATTTTAAAGAACTCAAACAGGTTTGGAACAACTGTAGGGTGAGTAATGGATGAGTCACTGGTGCACTCTTAAAAACAAGCTACTTTTCTATTTATTTATTCTAAAATAAAAAATAAAAAACACACGGATGTGTTCAATCACAGTGCAATATTTCTGAAACTTAAGAGACCATGTGGCAAAAGCAAAAGTAACACAAAAACTTACTAATATAAAAATTACATAAAAAATTACAGTGCAACACAATTTGTTACTTTACTTCAGTAATGTTGTGCTATGTTTAAAAGTAATATTACACAGTATTTTGCATAGAAAACCTGAAACTGTCAATAGCAGATGTGTGATTCATTACCCATGTGTGCAATACTCTACATTAGCAAGCCACTGTTTATGCTTAATTACGATGCTGAATATTTTCCTTTATTTATTTAAAACACTCATCACCAATAATGAACAACAATTCCCCATCTCTGTGATTAAATCTAGTTTGCATCATCTTGATAAATGTTAATGATGTGTATAGCAATTTTAATATCTTGCTTAACAAATGCACATGCAAATCATCTAAAACTGTAGTCCAAAAGGGAAACTGATTCATAGGCCTGTCTGCTCTCTCAAAAGATTTTCATTCAGTTCTTTCTGATTGCAAACATTTAAACCTCTTATAAGAACTTCAGCATTTCCACAGTTTTTGACCAATGAATTCCTGTGACATTTCCAATCAGTTATTTAGAAGACCATTTCTAGACAAATATGTGAGCATTAGTAGAAAAATAAAACAGCTATATTGACTATTAAAATTTACAATTACTTTTGGTGGCTTTTATAGGCCTGGAAATCACAAATTTAATGAGAAAATAAATATATCCCTGATACATGTTGGTTTTACACAACTTCGTTCAAGACTTTTCCATTTTGAATAACCTTTATATCTCTGAAATTAACATCTGGGATGCCACGTCTTTTGATTAATAAACTTTTGTGACTTTTCCAGCCTTTTACGATCACTGAACGAGGATTTTAACCTTTTTACTTTAGATTAAATATAACACAGTGTTTAATTACAGGGTTTCTGTTATATCCTCCTTTGAATACGCTGTCCTATGTAGATATAGATATTATATGTCTGTAGAACTCCCATATAACATCTTCATCTACTGAAAATACTCCATCAGCCTTTATAAGAAATAAATGACCTATATGATGCATTATGGTATGATTAGCAGTTTCTTGCAATCCTAACAGACCTTGTAGTTCATGCTATTCTCAAAGCACGATCAAGGCCTCTGATTTGTTCTTACTGAGGCAGTGCTGAATAAAGCTAATACTCGCCACAAAGAAAGCACCAACTCTCTGTGTTTCTCTGTGGGGCAACATTGCTCCTGACAGCAATGGCTTTTAAATGCTCTGCCAGTCGAACAATGGCATTGACTAATGGTTATCCATCCCTGTTTCCTCTATGTGAACAAGGGAAAAGGCAACCACACAACCACGCACCGCTCAAGGTCATAACCAGACAACAAACTTCTGGCCTCCGTTACAAGTGATGGATAACAAAAACTCCTTCATCCTGACACAGAAATGTTCAGAAAATTGTATTATCTGAGCACAGAGATGAGAACGTGAGCGATATGGAGACAATGAAAAATGGGTGTATAGAGGGATAAGGGGAAAGACAAAACATTTCACTTTTCGAGGTGCTGTACGAGGAGAAAGACACTACATGTTTCTGACAGGTGATCACAGGGCCTTCAAGTCTGTATGTCTGTCAAATTCAACGACAAAGAGACACACATGCACAAAATGTTAATGCTGCAATGGTTTTAAGTAACAGAGATTCTAATGCAAGGCGCATTTAGGCCATCAAGCTTCAAAAACTGGAAGGGTGAAAAGGTCCATTTTTGATATCAAAATAAAATTCAATTGTTTTAAATCATTAATGCTATCACATCGTGCCGTCCACATTTACAGCACCGATCAAGTCATGTTTATGTATAACACTTTATACAGTACAGATTCACAGCTTCACAGTACCAAAGAGGAAAATAACAGAATCACTGATGCAGATTTCTTCAATTATGAGACACATTCAAATTCTAAAAAACACAATAGTGTCCTTATTCAGCTCAAGTCAGTTAAGTGTTGAAAAGCTGTGTAAAAAGTTAATAAATTATGAAACAATCATTTAATTTAGCTATAAATAGCTCTACAGAAGACAACAGCAACATTATTCAGTTCGATTCAGTGTCGTTATTCATATCGTTGTTCACCCACTGCCTTTCAGTTGTTATTAACTTGGCCTACCCAGTCATAAGGATGGAAAAATTACATAAAAAATGACATTTTGATGTATTTAGTTGAACATGAAGCAAACGTGGACAAAAAAAAAACATTCTGTTTTCCCGCGGAGAACAGATGCATGTTTTTTGTCCTGTTAATCACAAGCTCCGATTCCTGACCCGAGCCGCTCGGCAGCATTCTGTCCCACCGAGTGAGTGTAAGCATGTGTGTGAGTCTGTAAGTGTGAATGCATCACTGGGAGTGTGCTCATCGAGGCATGTAAACCAGAGCAGAGACATGTAAGTCAGCAGAGGGCCCGAGCGAGGCTTTAATGAAAGCAGCGTGTCAGCGGAAGGTGTGATGAATTCGGGAGACATAGGAGGGGGAGAGGGGAGAAAAAGCAAGAGGGAAGATAGAGACAGAGAGAGAAGGGAAGAGCGGAGGGCTCTTAGCAGTTGGGTCCCCAGTGTGAGAGCGTGATTCCGGCAGCTCGCGGCAGGAGAATCTTAGAGGCTGTAGCTTTGCTTTATTGGAGCCTGGAAATCAGTAAACAAGTCTGATGTGTGTTGGGATAGGATGCTAAACCCACTAACACACTCTCCATCATCTTTTACTGTCTGTCTTTTTCTGTCTATCGCTCTCAATTTCTGTCTATTGTCTCTTTTGGTCTGTCAATCTCTTTAAGTCATTCATGGCAGTACGCTGCTGGATACCCAACTTCCTTCATTCTCTAGATCTCTTCCAGTAGCATTTTAACATAGTCACCGCTGCAAAACCCCCTACTCACCAGAATCATCAGATGAGCCTTCATTATCACTGTAAGATGGCAGAATGTCACTATCCTCTTAGACAAAAAATATCTAATTAGAAATGATCTAATAGCAATTTTTCTGATGAAAATTTCAAATGCATTAAAAAAAAAATCCTCTAGATTTGATGTGCTGACTTGTTGAGCTCCACAATTGGCCAACAAATATTACACATTAACATGACTATTCAATAACATATATATATGTATATATATATATATATATATATATATATATATATATATATATATATATATATGAACTGCCTAAATATAAACAGAACATCACATGCCCCACCAGAGACAGCGATATACACACAGTTTTAAAGGATGCATACCACTCTGTCCCCAGAGCAGCTCTAGGATTCTCTGATCACTGTTTGGTTCACCTTCTACCAGCGTACAGGCAGAAACTCAAATCTGCTAAGCCTGTAGTAAAAACTGTAAAGAGATGGACTGCTGAAGCAGAGCAAGATTTAAAGGCCTGCTTTGAACTTACTGATTGGAGTATTTTTGAGGCTGCAGCTACTGATCTGGATGAGCTTACTGACACCGTGACATCCTACATAAGTTTCTGTGAGGACATGTGTGTTCCCAACAGGACTTATTTAACTTATAACAATGATAAACCTTGGTTCAGTGCAAAGCTCGAACAGCTTCGCCAGGCCAAAGAGGACGCCTACAGGGGTGGGGAGAAAGTATTGTACAAACAGGCCAAATACACACTGAATAGGGAGATAAGAGTAGCAAAGTTAAACTACTCTGAAAATCTAAAACAACAGTTTTCAAGTAATGACTCTACTTCAGTGTGGAATGGCCTGAAAGCCATTCCTGAAGCTTGCAGACGACACCACAGTCATCGGCCTCATCCAGGATGGCGACGAGTCTGCTTACAGACAGGAGGTTGAGCAGCTGGTTATCTGGTGCAGTCCCAACAACCTGGAGCTCAAAACTGTGGAGATGATCGTGGACTTCAGGAGAAACCACCCTGCTCTCCCTCCACTCACCATCATAGACAGTAGCTGCAGTGGAGTCATTCAGGTTCCTGGGCACAACCATCTCTCAGGACCTGAAGTGGGACACTCACATAGATTCCATTGTGAAAAAGGCCCAGCAGAGGTTGTACTTCCATCGTCAGTTTAAAAAGTTAAACCTGCCACAGGCAGAGATGACACAGTTTTACTCGGCTATTATTGAGTCGGTTCTGTGCTCTTCTATAACTGTCTGGTTTGGGTCAGCCAGCAAATCAGATTCAAGAAGACTGCAACAGACTGTTAGGGCAGCAGAAAGGATCTTTGGTGTGCACCTGTCCAGTCTTCAGGACTTGTACAACTCCAGAGTGAAGAAACGGCAGGTGACATCATCAAAGACCCCTCTCACTTCTCCCCTCAGGCAGACCCTACAGATCTCTGTGCATTAGAACATCTAGGCTTAAAAACTGTTTTTCCCCAATGCCATCTCCAACTTAAACAGCTAACATATGAAGCTAACATGCATTCTTTAATTCATTTCCGTAAATAATTGTACATCTTAAATTATTGCCTTTCTCAAATATTATGTAAATAGATATGCCTATCCCTTTATTTATTTATTTCTATATAGTAAAATAAATAATAAAATTGCACAAATCTGTCCATAAATCAGTGAGCTGTTCCAGATGCATACACACACATTACTTATTGCTATGTCTTACTAATTTCATTTTATTTTAATTCTGTTCTCATGTCAGATGTGTATGTATGTACCAGGAGCACCTTAAAAAAAAAGAAACACAACAAATTCCTTGTGTGTTTGCACACACCTGGTGAAAAAAGCTCATTCTAATTCTGGTTATTATTGTCATTATTGTTATTAAAGTATTACTTTTTTTTGTATTGTGGTTTATTACTATTGTAATATTTAATTATTATTATTTTATAATCAATATTATTAAATATAATATTACATATATTATAGTACATTATGTTATAATAATATATAATATTATTATGTGTGACATATACAGACACAATTTCATATATATATGTCCAAACTTTTGGTCTGTACTGTATATATATACTGTGAATTATTTAATTATATAAATATTAAAATTATGAATTATGAATGAGGTGTTCTCTAGTTATATTAGGGTCGTTTTGTGAATAAATCTGTTCAAATCTGTCATCTTAATTAGAATTCATTTTATTTGTGTTAAAAAACACTGCTCTGATTGCAAATAAAAATAAATGAATTCATTAACTTGTAGTTTAACTACTTGAAATTATGAGTACCTTGAAGCTTCCCCCACACTGGTTTTTATATGTTTATATATGCTTAAGTGCATGCGTAAGTGGGTGTACGCAAGTGCTTGCCTAAAGCTCCTTCCCTGTCAATTTCTTTTCAATTGCAACCTTTTCTGCTCCACTTTCTAATCTTAGAGGAAAGAAATCAGACACACAATCAAGCACTGCTGCCCTTGAGGACCCTCAAATCATCAAAAAGAACAAAAAAATATGAAAACGTAAAAATGCCATTTACCCTCATCAACCATATGTAACGTGCACATGTATGCAATGCTGCCCTGACAACCTATAATTCAGAACTCAATTACCACTCCAAAAAGTGCACAGTATGCACAAGGAATTCGGACATCATAGTGGACACCTGCACAAAATTGTTTGTCATGATTAAATGACAGCTCTTTTGATTGCCTCTGATTTGTTGACAGCTCCGGCCAATCAGAGGAGAGAAATAGTAGGACAAATATCAGACAAGCATGAGAAACAGAGGGAGAAAACTGTGAAAGAACACTAAAATTAGGCCAAGAGCTTTCATCTGTCCATCAAAGACATATCTGAAAACCACCAGCCTCTTTGAGTTCATCAGGTTCATAAAGATTTCAAAAAGTTGTATAAATCAAACACATCACCAGGCTATAAACTCAAATTCTAGGACATTCAGAAAGATACTTAGTTTTTCCTTCAAGGAACAAACCAGTGACCCTATATCTCACAGTCTAAAAATTCCCAGATAGAGCTGTTTTAATCTTACATTTAAAGCAATAGTCTTCCCAAAATGAAAATTTGCTGAAAATCCACTTACCCTCGGGCCTCTCAAGATGTAAATTAGTTTGTTTTTTTCATCAGAGCATGAACATTTTTTAACATTACATCACTTGCTCATCAATGCATCCTCTGCAGTGAATGGGTGCCGTCGGAAAGAGAGTCCAAACAGCTGATAAAACACTGCAATAATCCACAGCACTCCAGTCAATCAACTGATGTCTTGTGAAGCGAAAAGTTGCATGTTTGTAAGACACTAATTTATTATAAAACTATTGTTTCCATTACATTATAAGTCCATACTATTGCTTTCTCAAGACGTCACAACTGAATCAGGAGAGAAATGAGTACAGATCAAGCATAGATTACCAGCCAAAACTGTCCAAAACATTTCTAAACTAATATTTTGGATTTTTGGATTTTGATGTGAGAGGACAACAGGGGATGGACTATTCACTTGAGATGTCTTTATTCACAAGATGTTAATTAATGGACTGAGTATTCCTTGTGGATTATTGTGATGGATTTATCAACAGTTTGGACTCTCATTTTGACAGCACTCACTCACTGCAGAAGACCCATTGGTGAAGAAGTAATGCAATAATGAATTTCTCCAAATCTGTTCCAATGAAGAAACAAATGCATCTACATCTTGGATGGTCTGAGGCCAAGTACAGTATGTTTTTAGCAAATGTTCATTTTTCTGTGAACTATTCCATTAAAGGGATATTTCCCTCAAAAACGAACCTGTGCACATTGACACAGATGTTTTTGGCAAAAAATATGACTACCTGAAATAACTCCAACTGAAAGTACTGGCGCACATTCCCTCACTTAGCATTTTGAAGTGTGGCATCGGAGGGATGATTGGTCTCCTCTCCGAGTGAAATAAGAACGTGTGCACCTGGCCACAACATCTCATTCACTTGTGTGTTTCCCTGGAGAACCGTGTCTCTGAAGTCTTCAGAGAGCGGCAGTAAAGAGAGGAATGGATTGTATTGATGCTAGTGACCCGTGGTCCATGGAGGAATAAAACAAAACAGTGGCGACTGACAGGCTTCATTACACATCCTGTAAGAACACATTAATGTGCCCTCATCCCCACCTGAGTCACCTCTCTCTTTCTATCTCCCACCTCTTCTTGCTCTGGCAGTAGAGAAAACAAAACATAAATGAAACCTCCTTATTATTCCAATGTGATTAATTAGAGAGCAAAATGAGATGTGAGCTTAAATCTTATCTTTCTCAAAGTTTTCTTTTGATAAAAAATATCCTAATCTCACACTCTATACACTTTACATGTCATGAAATTGTTTCAAGATCAAATTCTCTCAGCTATGATATACACAGATATTTAGCTCTATACTCATACTATTCATCAACAGTTGTCTAATTCGTGTAGATTTTCATTTTTTATAAAAAAAAAATGTAGAGGGATAAAAAAAAATGTAGAGGGAGATGATGTTGTTACTGCAATGAAACTTAAATTAGAAGCCAATTAAGTTCCCAGTGGATGAGACAAGACTGAGCAATAAAGTGTTCCTATATTTGCTCTTATCTTCTAAGGCTGTTCTAAAATGATTGTAAAACCTTCAAAAAATTGTTTTTTTAAATTACATGTAATATTATGTTACGTTATATTTTTTTATTTTATATTTTATTCTCAATTTTATTATCATGAAATGTATGGTGTTCTATACTTGCAGCATGATATGAAAGAGCAACATCGTAGCAATAACATTTTTCTGTGGGTACACTCTTAAATTGCTCTTTTTTCATCCTGGGTGTAATTCACTGAACACTATATTAAGTGCTGCCTACAATCAGAGGAGAGACTGATATCTGCTCGTCTCCACAGGCTTTAATGACGGAAGGATCATGCCGCGGCCCAATTTCCTCCCCTGATTAGACAATCAGATCCTGATGACATCAAAATGCGCAGATGGTGCTTCTTCAGCCGTTTATTTATTAATGAGTGCTTGTGTATTTTTATCAGATGGGGCCTGATGCTAGTGCCCCCAATAGAGAAAAATTACTAGACTTTGATGTCTTTGGCTGGATTTAGTTTGATGTTGCTGACGACCCCGTTTCCTTAAAACAGTACGTCTCAGCTGGCTTTCCTTCAGGACCCAGATTTTACTTTAGACATCAAGTGGCGACTCAACACTGTGTCCTAATCAGGCATGATGCAATAAATCACCATAAAGCATTTAATTTTGTGTGTTATATATATATATATTAGTGCTGTCAATCGATTAAAAAAAATTAACTAATTAATCGCACAATTTTTTTAAATTAATCGCGATTATTCGCGATTAATCGCAATTAAAAGACTGAAACTTTTTGGATATGTAAATGTAAAATGTAAATAATTAATGTAAACTCAAGACAAAGAAACTATTTAAATTCAAAATATGATTGTTTATTGGAATTTTTGTTTAACTTGTAACACAGATTTTCTCATGTAAACAACATACCTGCAATAAACCATCAATATCCTCCAAATTAACTGTTGGCTTGAAAGCCATATTTATTACAGAAATAAAAACACAGGCATGTAAGTACCATTTGAATTTCAAAACAATCAATGCCAATAAAAAACAAAAATGATTTCCATGTTGAATTCTAAGTGGACTGCAAAAAAATTCCAAAGTATAGTCATTGCCAGTGCTTTAAGTGGGCCGGTATGCACTGGTACTCAGTACCGCCACTTCCAAATATAGCTCTTGAGCGTACCGCCACCTCTCCGTGCGCCCAGAACGTGCTTGTAGAGTACCGGTACGCTCATTTGGACATCTGTTTTAATAGAGGTTTTAATCTTTTACCTGCACTGCCGATTTTCAGAGCGCCCTTCACAATGCAAGCTTCCTAATTCATCCCACCCAGAGCAGAAACTACATTACCCATTCACCCTTAAGTTATACAAGTGAATAACGCATGTGTCGCTTTTCCCACTGTTAAGTGTCAACAACTCAACGTGGCCGGAGAAGGTGTGTGAAACTCGTTGTGAGTTATACTAAAGCAAAATCTTGAGTATTTATTGTCTGATAAACATTAAAAACTGTCTGCGGAGGTTGAGTCGTCCTGCAGCCCCCGCTGGCTGTTCATTGGCTGCAGCATCTTTTTTCTAAGTTCTAAAAAAATACCGTAGACGGCAAGGCACGAATTTAGATATTCATTTATCTAATTAATCTATAGCCTATGCACAAAGACAATATGATCTTTTTGTCCCCTTTTTGTTTTAAAGCTTGATGAAGAGAGAGAGCGCAAGTTGCTGCAGCTGAGGAGGACAGTGATGCACGCGTGGGGTGATTGACAGTTCGCGGCACTGTGTACAAAAAATACTCCGCTACACAATTATTTCGTTATTTTCGTTTAAGCTTATTAACGTTAGCGTTACAGAAAGGTCTGATTTACACACTGTTACAGTCATTGTTTTTTGTTTTTTTTTTAAACAATGACATTTGAGTTCATAATTTGAATGTTGCTGTTTCTTGTGGCAGACTAAATGAAGAGTAATGTTTCTTGTGGCAGACTGAAGAGTAATCCGGCAGAGTTTTATACTGAAACTTTCCGTCTAAAAGTCCCTTGGTCTTATCCATATTTCTTTGCACGTTGAACACACATAGGCCACAACTGGAATAAAAAAAAACTGCAACCGCGTTAATTGCGTTATTTTTTTTTAACGTGTTAAATATTTCAAATTAATCGAATGCGTTAACGCGCTAATTTTGACAGCACTAATATATATATATATATATATATCTGAAACACAACAGCTCATATTTTTAGGACATAACCGGCCAACTGAGAACCACTGCCTTGAAAAAAAACACTTTTGTCTTCAGAAAACCACCATCCAATTCTGGGAATGGTGCTTTCACTAAAGCAATCCTAAACTTCTTTAGTGGTTTAAAAGCAGCACACTACACCCCAAAATGGTCATTCATTTATAAGGATGTAGCATCTTTCCAATGGAGTGTCTGGAAGTTGGAGTGCTTTGGTGTCAGATCTAGTGTGTAGGGAGCAAATGGGGTTAAATAAGCTGGCGTGGAGAGACACAGTTGTGTAGCTGACTCTATTGTCTTTAAGGGTGCTGCAAGACAGAGGTTGTTGAGCACTGCAGGAGACGGCTGAGTGAGACTGACAGTGAACTTGATTGCCATTTGTCTCACTGTGAACTACTGCTTCTGAGAGAGAAGGGCTGAGAGAGAAAGAGACAGACGGGAGGCCAAAGAGCCTTCTCCATATAACAAGAGGCCAACAGAGAGAATGAAAGGGGGAAAAAACATGAAGAAAATGATGAAGAAACTGAGATATGTCTGAAGAAAATGGATCTTTGCTGAAAGAAAGTGCTGGAAAAGGAACTGATCACCCAAAAATGAAAATTTTTCTTATTTTCTCAACCTTACGTTGTTTCAAACCAGTATGTTTGAGTCTTCATTCAACATCAACTAATCATATCTGTTAAGCTCTAAAAGAAAAAAGAAAAGAAAAAAAAAACCTACCTTAACTTCACTTTTAACTTAAAAAAAATGCATACAGTGTTGGTCTGTTCTTCACATAAAACTATGATATGGCTTGGGATATAGTACAAAAGTCTAGAGTTCAAAGGTGTGCACCGATTTATTCAGCAGTCATTTTTTTTAAGTCTTTGTTAAAAAGTTACACACCATGAACCAAACCAACCAGCTACGAGGATAATCACAACATGACAAACTTTGATGTATACTTTGAAATGTATTCACAAATCGGACAAAAAGGTAAAATAAAAACTGTACTGTAAAGCTTAAATGGGGGAAAGAACTACAATCCCATGAAGCACTGCAAAAAAAAAAAAAAAATGAATTAAAAATCACAAATAAATATAAAATTATTGATTTAAAGATGTTGATTGTGCTTAGTGAAATTATATTATATTTCATGTTTATTGCAAAAAAATATAAGTACTTTTTTCTGATTGGTGGAATTTCTTTGCAGAATCATGGGTAATGTAGTTTTTCCACCAGGAATTTAATCATTAAACACAAGTGGAATAATGCAGACTGACGGCTTCAACACAAGCATATTTATTCCATTATCACATGGCTCTGTGGAATACTTGATTCTGATTGGTCATTAAGACATTTTTGTCTTAATTATTTAATTGCCTTAAAATTATTTTTGTGGTGAAATGTTGTGTAATAAGTAGTTTGACTGAACCATTTCCCTTAAATCTCTGTCTAATTTGAATATGCCGCTTGCTCGAATGAATATTTCACATAAAAATTATTTACTAATGTGTTAAGTAGCCGTGTAATAAGTGGGATAATGTACATCCAGCCAGTTGTTCTCTCAGAATAAACCCCGACAGGGTGATCTGGACCCCAACACGAAGCCAGCTGGATGTACATTATCCCTTACATAACAACCTTGCAGTTCACAGTAGGTCTGTCTTTAAAGGTTTATAAGATAATATTAAAAATCAATTCCATTTAAAAAAAAATGAATGGGATTTTTACTTCCAGAACCTGACTGTCGTACTCTACAGTGCACTTTAATGGTGTTTTATGTCCATTTGGAGATTTCTTCCACGCTCCATTAAAGGACTGGAATGACAATACTGGCAGAACTTTAATTTCTGAGTGAACTATTCCTTTCAAAATTCACTAGCAGAAGAGAAAGAGAGGAAGAAAACAGGAAAGAATGAGGCATGGAGGTGTGTCCCATACCTGTGGGAACGGCCGCGTCCATGGAGGGTCTCTCCCAGGTGTTGACTTGCTCCCAGGTGAAGCCATTAGTCCCCAACGCCACGCTGTAGCCGCAATTACTGTAGTGCTCTTCAAACGAACAGCTGCCTACAGAACACACACGAGAGAGAAGAGGGGAAGATGGCATATGTCAACATGATTAAGCCACGGAGTGCCATCATTACTTCATCTTCGCTAAAAACACGATTTTCCACCGCATTAAGCTTTATGCTAGCCGAGAGCTACGGATTAGAAACCCAGGATGAAATAGCACTAATTAAATGTACTCGTTTTAACACATTGTCTTGTGTTGTAGCTTTAAGGGGGGGGGGGTGTATTTAAGCTGTAAGGTGCAAGAGGGTGTGCTGTATTGTGAATACAGACATGACTAAATGGCCTTTTTTATTTATGAAGTGTAGCGTAGTAGTCTCAGCCTCAGACATCATGCCCACGGACTGTTGGCTAAACGTCTGATGCATATGGGACACAAAAGTGGAAACGCTTCAGGAGTGTCGAAGTCATCATCGGATTGGTTGAATTATACAGGATTTCCACGAGACGTGTGTGTCGCATTCTTTAACGTTCCGCCTGGAAATAAAGATACAGTGGCTCCTTACCCCCTTCATGAAAGAAGAAAGCTGCCATGTTCACAACTGTGGCGACAAGTGCTTATACAGATCAAATAAACGCTGGATTTTCAAAAGTATATCAAATATTAAAAGTTTGCGGCATAGAATCTTTAAAATATGTCTGAGAGATTTATACACCAGTCTGTTATTGTTATTTTGTATTGTCATGCAAAAATTATGAATTATAATTTGTGGGAACATTTTTCTGAGATCGTTTTGTGCCTCTACAATAGCAGATGAACAGGTTTTTTTATATATAAAATTACTATATTATTACTGGAACACTATATTGACCAATCAGCATATTGCTATATATGTTACATCTAAATATTTATTTATATTTCTCGTTTCCTTCAGACTATTTTCTTTTCTGAATCTTTACAGGGTGGGCTGAACATGTCACGCAGTCATTACTTTCTGTGTCACCCAACATGGTTTGTGAGCATGTTAAGTGCTCAGATTCAACATGATGAAACTTATGACTGCAGGATACTTACATTTACATTCTGCATATTTCAAGGACCAAATATTCATTGCCGTCTTAATTTGCCCCTGCGTATTAAGCTACACAAGAGAATTAAATGCCACAAAAATAATTAATTTGCCATGAGCGCTGAAAGGGCGATGAAACCTACAATACCAGCAAGACTCGCAAGCCACATCAAAGGTATTCCCAAAGAAATCGCACAACCGTAAAAAACAATAATAGTAAAATATTCCGAATTTTCCAGGGGGAGCGATCAGATAGCCTCGTGATCTATTGAAGGAAAAAATTAACCAGTCAAAGACGTGATTTTGTGGAACACGACTGCCCGCTGGGGTTCAGTTAGACAGCAGAAGAAGAAGAAATGAGGTCTCCTGTAGTTTATGTAACCCTCGGTTTCTAACTGCCTTTGAAATGTTCACATATTCATACTGCCACCCCAATCGTCTCAGGCCGACGCTGGGAAAAGAAGATGTTTTCATATTCAGAATCGAAAAAAGTGTCAAACAATTAGCACTGCAGTGTGTGGTTTTTGTTCTGAATTTTGGGTTTGTTGAGGGATGTTTAGGGATTCATACACTTTTGGAGAGATACAATAGCTTTGTATCACTGTTGGTATCTAAAGTTCAAAAGCAAAGCTTTTTATACATGTACCACTTTAGAGATGTACAACACTTTTTTTTAAATCTGACCTGTCAGAAAGTTTGAGAAACACAAGCCCATTTCGGGACTTTGAGAAGAAATAGGCCTTTGAGGAGACCTTTCACTGGAAAAGTATTTTTAAATGGTAAATAAATGTTATTTTTAAATAAAAAAATTATAAAAATTAAATGGCAGTGTCTATCCAAATGAAAGTAAATAAATTAAAATGTGCTTGGACCATACTTCACATTCAAATATTCACATGTACTAATGAGGTCACATTGCACACACACTAACACACAGACATAAAACAAGCACACGTTCTTCATTTCTCCTTTAATTAATGTTGCCTACCAATGTGATCCATTATTGATAAGTTGCCCCACAGCATACAAGCAACAGTTTCCAATCTCATCAGCGGCAGACAAGGCAGCGGTACGAGTGAGACTCGTCCCCCACATCTGCCGCTCACGGCTCCACACATCTCACAGGTCGCTAACATATGCCCTGTTGAATCTAAGAATTGTGCTGTCCTATCAGGAGCGCTTGATATACTTAGAGATCATTTCACAGCATAGGAAAAGACAAAGTGAGATTTGGGGCGGATGTGGAAGGGGTGGATGGGTAACATCTGCTCGATTAATAGAAGGGTTTGTTTACACTCTGACAAATAACTGGCATGTAAGAAACAGAGGTGTCACAGTCTTTACTGTTCTCTTTAACTGCCACATGAATAATTGCGTCTTATAATATAATAAACAGACAGAAACAACAGAGACATAAACCGAACAATAGAATGACAAAATGACAGAAAACAACAGAACAATAGATAGAATGCTAGAATGATATAATGCGATAACATTATAGATCGATAGATGATAGATATACAGGCCTTTGTCTATGCTACAAAAAAAAAAAACAGATACAGACTGATAAGTGTATAACATGAGACAACTACTGAATTGACAGCTGAATGTTTTGAATGTTCACCTATTGTTTTCATCCTTTAGTTAAGATCTTAGTTAACAGATACTGACGTTACATTCATGTTTGAGAGTTTAACTGCATTAGTCATAAGCATATTCTGTGTCTTTCTTGGCCCTCACCAGCGGCGTTTCCAGTCGAGCAGACAAATAGTGGGTTTGAAACTAAAGTGATTTTGTCCACCCCACTAAGCACAGATAATAGCT
This sequence comes from Carassius gibelio, assembly GCF_023724105.1. Classification (NCBI taxonomy): domain Eukaryota; kingdom Metazoa; phylum Chordata; class Actinopteri; order Cypriniformes; family Cyprinidae; genus Carassius; species Carassius gibelio. The sequence goes on along the minus strand of NC_068401.1, from coordinate 4,316,141 downwards.
CCGATATCTGTTGTTAATGCAGCGATCAAAGTGCTGTTTAAAATCTCATAATCTGTATTTAGTTTATTTCCTGCTCCGAGCCACATTCAAATTTATCACAGGTTTTATTTGTGTGAACGAAACATACTGAAAATCCAAGCCAAACTTAGATGGGCTCATTTTTAAGAAGTAGGCCTTATTTATTCAAGTTCCCACATAACAATAAAAGATAAAAAATAATTCTTAATTTGTTCTTTCTCTAATCCTAACATTGCAACCATTCTTTTATGCATCCATTTCCATTTTTATTAAGTTTTTTTTCTTTTTTTTTACATATTTTTCCTGTCTTTTTTGTTTGTTTTAATTGACAAAATGTAAAACATAATGCAAAAAGGCCCATAAAGACCAATTCATACACATTTCAAAACTATCAAAGATAAAATACACAAAAAGAGCCATAGGTTTATTTCCATTGTGGTCCTCGATATCACTTTCTATCCTGTTAGGCTTTTGTAAAATCCCTTACTAACTAAAGCCAGTTTCTAATGACATCATCCACCAGACAGCGACATCACTTTGGGGACACAACCACATGGATTTGATGAATTGTGACTTTATAATTCTGACTTTGTAACAAGCAGTTGCGTTGTTGAGTCAGAATTGTGAGTTATAAACTTGGAATTCTGATAAAATCAGATAATGTCCATGCAAATACAATAATTTTTAGTTTTTTTAGTATATAAAACTCTAAAAACCGTCTACATTTAGTTCCTTACTTCCATGTTAGCAGAAATACTACCTTACATATAAACATACTCATTCTACAAATCATCAAAATGTAATGCAGAACATAACCCAGAATTTTTTATTTTTTTTTGTCAATATTATTGATAACAAGAGACTGCTGCTGTAATTATGGAGTTCACGGGGAGAAAACCAACCCCACCCCAGAAGTGGACAACTCCCAATCAGATCAGATGAGAGCAAGAACCAAGAGCAAGCAAGCCAATTTAATCCATGAAAAAAAAAAACACTCACACACACACACACACACACACACACACATACACCTATTTGAAGGCTACCTTGCATGGCTAGTCCCTCTGAATTAAGCAAGAGGGACCTGACACGAGCGTACAATGAGAAAGGAAACTCCACATCACACGCTCACTTGTTTCCCGTCTCCAACACCTTTTGGCACACAAACACGCGCAGCCGCTCTCTAGTGAGCTTGTCACTCATTCAGTGTAGCAGCTCCATCAACCTGAGCTAATGCAACTTTTTCCACCTCACCTGCCGCCTTTAACCTCGTCCGCTCGGGCCACAGAATCCACTGTGCGCTGCAAATCTCTCCCATCCATCATCTGTGCTACAGGTGCAGCCGTGCCTGCCGGACGGATGCTGATTTCCTAGTTTCACTTACAACAGAAGGACAAAGAGGTGCCAGTCCACCCACGCCTGAGCAGATATTTACCACTCTACCCAACGCCAACTTCCTAATTGTTCAAACTCATTCATACGTCCCCATACACCTCAGCGATTCCTTCATTTAGTACACACTACACCCACACAAAGACAGCAGGACTCGGGTCCTCTAAGAACAGGCGTCCAACAGACATTCACACTTCCTCCAGCGCGAGTAGGAAGTGTCGTGTTGCTCGAGTAGGTTTTCGCGCCTTTAAAATGCTACACGGATTACGGGGTTCGGTACCCCGCACTGCTCCCATGGATCCACACATTGCACGACTCGCTAAAAATCACATTTTACACCTTCGGTTGCAAGACTCTGGAGTTAAATATCAGCACTAGTAAAGCAGTTTTGACCAGATATTCAGTGCCAAACCACTTTCCCCCATAGACCAAGTGAAAATGCAACATGCCTTTGCCAAAAACTCAATTCTCACGTTTACAATACCCTGTAGTTCTGCTGACAAATTGCGTGTTTATTCCTTTACTGTTCAATAATAAATCAGCTGCCATATGCGTTTCAAAAACTTTGAAAATTTGATTAGTGCTACTACTAGTTGACTCCGCTGAACTTGGTAGATCTTCTCTTGACCCGGTTTGTTCTGATCTGCTTAGCACATACCGACTCCAGCTGAAACTTCCTCCAGACATGGGATTCTTTCAGATATTATTCTCACTTTCCCACTGGGCTGAATAGACCTGATACTTTACCTCAAAGGCATATGTTAAATCTCTTCCTCCAGCTTTCTCTGAAGAAAACACTATATAATACTCTGCAGTATAATATTTGACATACAGGGTCAGGATACCTTTCCTGCAGAGAAATAAACAGCTAAGAAGAGTTTGGACGATCTAAAATCCCAAAATGGACAGGATTTAAAGGTACAATGTTGGTCTGTTACAAATGCAAGCTAGACAAGCTGGTTATTATTGCATGTAAAGTGTCACAGCATAGGTTAAGAATTGCTTATACAGGTAACAAACTTCTTTTATTATATCAACTCCAATATTAACGTAGTACAGTTTACTATATTCAGAAAACATAGTAAAACAGGAATTGCTCATGCAAAAAGTTTTTTGTGTTCCGGGTGGTTTTAATGCACTGTTTAACACTGTTCAACAGAACTTTTGCAGGCAAAATTCAGTAATTTCTGAAATATTAGTGAAGGCAAACATTTTCTCACTGAGACTGTGCATGGGTTTCAGTTGGTTATGTGAATTTGTTGTTGATGACAGACAATGTACCTTTTTTGACCACTAAATTCTCTGAAATATGGCTAATATGATGGCACCTTTAGGCTATCGCACTGTGTTTACTAATGTGTTCTTGATGGTTTCCTACCGACCCAAGTTGCAATTGTAAGTCTGATGATTAGGAAGGTAATAGCACATGCAATTTGAAGTATCATTCATGTCTGTAACACAAACGGTGCAAGAACCTTCCTGATGCTTGCCTATAAGAAAATGCCTATCATTAATATTTGCTGCATAAATCCCAGCTAGTTTTTTCTTGGGAATTTGTATTTGTCAGTTTAAGACTTTACAGCTCACTTTTCCACCTCATTTTATGAGTTCCCCCCTGCAGACAGACATACTCAGTCTCAATACTGTATGTCCTTGGAAGTTAATTATATTTTTCCCTCCGCAGAGGCCAAGTGGAGGTTGGCAGCCGAAACAGCAGAATTCACACGCAGGGAAGGTAGAGCCGCCTCAGGTAACTCCAAATACACCTCAGGAGACTCTCTCTCGCTGATTAAAAATGACAAATGTTCCAGTGCTGCACTTTAGGTCTTAAAAATTTGCCAATAAAAATTATTAGCTGCCACAAACTGCATGTCCTGCAGTTTTTCTTCCCTTAAAAAATGATTACTAGAGAAATGAAAGCTCATTCGGGCAGTAAAACACGTCTGCGTGTGCAACTCTAAACAACTGTTTCTGCTGCTTTGGACGGGTCATAAATAAAAACGTCCTCCTGCTCTCTCGCTCGTCCCGGGACAGACACTGAGAGGATGTACATGCCAAATATCCTCCTCACAAACTTCAAGTGTCATGTGCTGACTAATTCTCACAGATCTTTATTGCCAAATATTTAGCATCTTCTACAAATGACTAATATCATTTGTTTTTGTAAATGCTATGGGTCTCAAGTGTCAAATTTCATCACAAAATCAACATTAACACAATGACTGCAGAATTATATTTCCTCAAAGAATAAAAAGTCTATTTTAAGGAGCTTTTGCATTTTGACATTTATTTCATGACAGTAAGCACAATTTCCCCCACATTTTCCTTATCTAATGAGAAATCATTATTATTAATATTATTTTTAAATTATAATTAATACCAATATTCTCAATGGCAATTCTTAGATTTTCTTTACTGTAAATGTTTTGTTTACATTTATTTACAGTACAAATTACTATAAAAGTGTTTATTTAAATAGCCATAAAACAAATACTACTATAAATACTTAAATAAATAATGTGTCACTATATTTTTGCATTATAGTACAGAGAATGAGATACATAAACATGCAGCAAAAACAGAATAGTCCTATAATCAGCCAATAAAATAATACATATTATATATTTAAAATGTAATATATAAATATTTAACTATTCATATTTTTTAAATATAAAAATTTTATTTTATACATTTCATTTATTTTATTTTGCAGTAGGAATTTTCCTTACAGGTTTCATAAGGTCAGCAACACATACTTTCCAGACAGCAGAAGAAGGTTTTTATTACAAACACACACCCTCATTCACACAGCAGCTTTAATATGTCAGTACATTGCCATCCATCTCTGTCTGTTCCTATCAGCTCAACTGCTATTACTGGCTCATACACACACACACACAAACAAGCCAAAGGAATACACGCTTCAAAGAGCTGTTAAACTTCCCATTTAATTTTCAGCCCTGAAGTTATAGGTTATATGGGGTCATATATGCACGCTCACATGTAAACACCAGAAATTTCAACCTTTTTTTGTCTTACACATTTAAAGAAACCCCTAAACCCAAATTATTTGGATTTTATCTGGTATTAGGACATAATAACAACAAGAACTGGGCGATATATATATAAAAAAAATTATATCTCAATATTTTTACGATATTCAATATATATCTCAAGATAGAAAAAGATTTTGGAAAAAAATCCAAGTCCAGGCACTCAATAGGATGCAAAAGTAAAAAAGCCTTTAATGGTTGGGCTAAAGCATTAAAACACCAACGCGTATCGGCCCATTGGCCTTCATCAGGGTGTTGGTAACAAACAGACAGAATCACGCAGTACTTATAGTTGCATTGGTTTCAGGTGTGCCACTCTGGCACTTGTAACACAATTTTTTGCTTATGGGAGGAGCGCTATATATTTTCCCACGTCAACCCTTTTAAAGATAAAATCTTGTGGTGGGGTAGATATATTGACGATGTGATTTTGATGTTCTCAGGTTCAGAAAAAGAACTTGTAGACTTCCATGTATATGTTAATAGCTTAAATGAGAACCTTAAATTTAGTTTGGATTATGATTTACACACTATCAACTTTCTTGATCTACGGATCTCAAAAGATAATGAGGGATTCCTACATACATCTATCTTCAGAAAGTCAACAGATCGTAATACCTTGCTGCATGCTAATAGTTTTCATCCCCCATGGCTTATTGATAACATACCCTTTGGACAGATCCAGAGACTAAGGCGTATATGTGATTCAGATCAGGATTTCCAGTATCAGTCTTTGGATATGCAGCGGCGTTTTCAACAAAGAGGTTACCAAACAAAAACTCTTGTTCAAGCTCATAATCGAGCCCAATCACTTGAAAGGAAGAGCTTGCTTCAGTCTAGACCCAATAGAGTATCAACACAGAAACCCTATTTTGTCACTCATTACAGCAAGGAGGCTGTCCAGATTAAACACATTATAAAGAAAAACTGGAACATTATTGAATGTGACCCGACTTTACGGGAAATATTCACGGAACCCCCTGGAATCAGTTTTAGGAGGGCCCCCACACTTAAGGACAGGTTAGTAAGAAGTCACCTCCCTGCTCCTAAACGTGAAACTTGGCTTCGTCAACCCAAGGGTAACTTTCCTTGTGGTAATTGTAATTATTGTGAGAATATTGCTAAAACTGACAAATTTATGGATGTTTTTAGCAATAAGACTTACACTATTAACAGTTTTATAAATTGCAATTCTACCCATGTTGTTTATCGTTTAGAGTGTACTTGTGGCTGTTTTTATATAGGCCTTACTAAAAGGAGACTAAGAGACAGGGTAGCTGAACATAGATATGCCATTCGGACTGGAAATATGAACTATCCAATGGCCAAACATTATATAGACGCAAAACATGGGAGTGATTCGACCCTAAGAGTAGTGGGCATTGAGGCTGTTCGCCTGGATGCCAGGGGTGGGGATATCATCAAACGCCTTAAACAAAGGGAGACATATTGGATCTATTCCTTGAGGGCTACTAGTCATCCAGGTCTTAATGAAGACTTTGACCTCTCACCTTTTTTGTAAAAGTTGTGTCTCAATAGGGACAGTGTATTGTTGTCCGTGAATGTTGACTGTTCTTTTAATGTACTGTAATGCCCATAATAATATTTTTCTCCTGTTGCTTTGGAACTATCTTGACAATGAATCCAGAAGTAAGATGGGTAACTAGCCTCTACACATTTATTTGACTTTATGGATATAATTGTGTGGAGTACACAAGATGTTTGTATTGGTGTTACTCTCTCCTGTGTTTTTTTTTTTTTTTTCTTCCACTTGGAGATCCCTTATCTTGTATTTGTATGGTTTGATCTTTGGTATTAGCCATTATCTGAACTATTGCCTCTAGTGGCCAAAAAATTGTGTTACAAGTGCCAGAGTGGCACACCTGAAACCAATGCAACTATAAGTACTGCGTGATTCTGTCTGTTTGTTACCAACACCCTGATGAAGGCCAATGGGCCGATACGCGTTGGTGTTTTAATGCTTTAGCCCAACCATTAAAGGCTTTTTTACTTTTGCATCCTATTGAGTGCCTGGACTTGGATTTTTTTCCAAAATCTTTTTCTATATTTAACCCTTCCAAGAGCACCAGAGGATACAAGGGATTCCAGCAGCGCTCCAGTTCTCTTTTGTTTATATCTCAAGATGTTTGAATTTGCATTTAAATAATAAAAAACATGATTTTCTTTTTGCCATTAAAAACAACAACAACAAAAACCATTTAGATTAAACAGCTAATTTAAGCAGTTAAAAATCTAGACCAAGTGACCACTTCCTGGTTTTTATTAATTGAACACATGTAGGCCTATATAGCCCCTTTCACACTGCCATTCCGGCAAATACAGGGGTAAAATGTTCCTGCAATTGTTCCCTGGTCGCTAGATTTGGCACTTTCACACTGCCAGTGATGACCCGGTATATGTGCGTGCTTTCACACACAACCCTTGAAGATCCCGTAACGACACTTGACATCAGTGCGTGACGTGTAATGTACGAGTCGACAATGCTAGGCACGTTATACTTTCACTGAAGCAAGCAAACGATCTCGGCGTCAGCGCGGAAAGTGAGGAACTAACTGATCTCTGCTTCATTAAAGTTTGCACATATGTTTTCGTCGCGAATGTTGATCTTCCTTCAAAACAGCTGGTAAAAGAGTCGCGCGATAACGCACGTCATCACTTCGACACAGAATTAGATCTGGCTTTTGTTCACACAGCGCTCGTCCTGGGTCGAACCCCCCAATGTTTCTAGGTCCCCGACCCGGGTTCAATTCGGTAATCAGTTCCGGGACGTGGTTGCTTTCACACAGAAGGTGACCCGGCAATGTTCCGGAAATATTGCGGGTCCGACGTGCATTGTGAAAGGGGCTTATGTAACTCAAGTAGTGCAAAACAAATACAGAAAGTCCATTCTGTCAACTTTTTAGTGCATGCAATTCACAATTTAAACTATGCAACTGGGATTAGTATTTTACTTGAATTATTTTTACAAGTTTTTTAGCTAAGAACACAAGTCTGTCAACTGTCTGTGGTTTTAAGAGAAGCTCTGTGGCATGAAACTATGTTCCTACTGACACTTAAAACCCTCTTAGATGGGGAGCTAGTTACTGAAGCACATAGTTATTTCTTATATATAAATATATATATATATATAAATGAATACCAAAGACTTTGGTATTCTCTCTGTCTATATTATGAAAACTGGTAAATATAACAGTGAAATTCCCTAATAGTAAATCCCAATGGCCATACTCTATTCAAACATCAGCGATCGAGTAAGTGCATTTATTCAGCGATCACAGTCTCAAACAATACAGTCGAGATCTAATGGCAGAGCACAGACCGCTAAACTCCAGCTTGTTAGTGTTTTCAGATCATTGTCGGATCTGAAAACACATTGTTCCGCAATGAGGAGTAAGCAGGTGCGCATGGTTGCCAGATTGCTTAAAATAAGCAAACACCGGGCAGGAAATGTGTCCTTGTAAAAGCAAAACTCTGATTCATTTATGAAACATAGAGGCACGTATGAGCAGTCCGCAGTTACATGTTCCTTTTTTGGACATTCAGCGCATTCTTTTGGGAAATTATGCTTGAATTTGAAATATTCAATATTCCTGATATTTTCACATTTTACATCGTCTTCAAAATTATTCCGATATTATCACTTATATTCAATATATTGCCCAGCTCTAATAACAACTCAATTTACAAAAAATAAATTAAGGCTTTGAAACATCATAATTCCAATAATCAGATCGATGCATACAGACATAATAAAAAACAGAATACACCGGCCAATACCAATATGTTATCTGACAAATCAAACATTCCTGCTCTGTTGTCAATCCATTTCTCTGTCTGTACCAACCCTTAACCTTTCTGTAATAGCAGCTCTCTATGAACACCCCAACCGTAGAGCATTACCTACGGCAATGCAACAGAGCTCTGAAACCCCCTGCACTCTGTACAAGGCGTAATGGACCTCTGTGTCTGAAAACTGCAGACGTATTGTGAGAGTTTTCAGCACTGCGGTTTGTTAGGTTTAACGTCACGCTGAAGCTTCAGGGTCATGCATGCCTCTTGGAAATTTTCACCCAGGGATATGCTTGTTACGTGTGAGACATGTTCGACAAAAAAGAAAGAAAAAAATGACTGAAGTGGCAGAGCGGAACTCTAAAAAGACAGTGGAGACATGAAAATATTGAGAGCGTTTTAGGAGGAACACTAAAAGCATTGTCAAAGTGCACTTCAAAGTGCCCTTCTGCACGGGGTTTGAACTGAACACGCTCACTTGAAATACTCCTGACGCCCAGGCTGTCAAAAAAGTGTGAAATACCAGAGAGGGAAAAATAGAAAGTTCAAGTGCTGAGTGAGAAATGAATGTCAAAGATTTTCACCTGCAAGACTGTTCTTGAAGAAAGCTCATAGTAGCATACTTTACTGTGCACTCTGTATGAAGTTTTACATTAAAAGGTGTAATATCTTGCTATTCAAAGTGCAATAATTTGATCATTCTTTCATGCTGAGGTGCAAAGATTAATCATCTGCAATATTAGCCTGCTGGTTGATGGTTGCAGTTGCCAGATGTCAAGAGTTTAAATCCCCCAATCTGAGTTTTTCTCTTAAATTGATAAATTTTCTACCCAGTGGTTTACTTAATCTTCCCAACCTGGCAAATAATCTGCATTTCAAATATAAAATAGATCATATTTATTATATATGTACGAATAAAAATAACAAGAAGAAGGAGAATAAAGTAACAAATAAATAAAGTAACATAAGTATATAATAAAAATTTTACTTATGGGTGATCTATTCCTTTCAATATCAGAAAAAATGCAATAGTTGCAACAGATATTAGACAGTCACATTGTCTGGCTAGCATCTACTTAAAAAGAAACTGAATAAAACATTTGCGTGTGTGCGTTTGATTATCAATTTGACGCTTATTTATGCAAATATGCAAGTAAAATGGAAAGGTATTCTCATTTAATTCTTTAAAACTTGTCGGTCAGCCTCAAGTGAGGTGTTAGCGAGAGTGGCTAATGAAAATCTTTCAGAGGGAAACAGAGGCGGTAAATTAGCATAGAAAAACATATTTCAATTGCCAATCTAATTTAGCACCCATGGCCTCTGGCGGGAGTGTATGTGTATTAGTATTCTACAAGGCTATTTGTATGTGTGTGTGAGCTTGTGTTTATCCTTCTCTGGCAGTGATTGTCAGTATTCTAGTCCAGCTCCGCTTGCTGAATTCTCAGCTGCATCGGGTCCCCGGCACTGTGATTAAACTGTGTATCTGTGCGCGAGTGTGTGTACGCAAACAGCTTTTATGCAGATGTTAAAGCAATAATTAAACCCACATTAACAGTACTATACGAACACCACACAACAATAATGAGAAATCATCAAAGTGTGTTTTTGAGAAACATCGGCACATTTCTGAGCTGACCCTTGCTTGAGGATTGCAATATTTTTCAAGTTTAACTCGCACTCTTTTTGTCTTTCTCTCACTCTCTCAGGTGCTCATTACAGGTCCATCTACTGCTCCGTGAGCTCCGCAGGGATGCCCACTCAGCCCCCTTCTCTTCCTGTCTTAGCCCCTCTCTCCTCTCTGTCTAACTCCCTCTTCTCTTATTTCCCTCCTTTCACCCTTATCGTTGCCTGCAGAGGGAGTCATGCAGTCCTGCGGTGAAAAGAGAAAGGCGGGAAATAACACAGGAATGGATAAAAGATGTACGGACTGATCGAAGAAACAGGGTGGATTCGCTCATGGATCTTCAGTGGAATGTAATGATGATGTTTAGGAGAATGTTCACGTTGCTCTTTCCAGTGTTTTTGAAAGGCTACAAAAACACAGTAAAAACAGAAATATTGTGAAATATTATTACAGTTAAAAATAACAGTTGTCTATTTGAATATCATTTAAATTGTAATTTATTCCTGTGATGCAAAGCTGAATTTACTGCGTCATTACTCCAGTCTTTAGTGTCACATGATCTTTCAGAAATCATTCTAATATGCAGATTTGATGCTCATGAAACATGTTATCAACTTCGAAAACAGCTGTGCTGCTTAATATTTCAGTTGTCAGGATTATTTGATAAATTCTAAGTTGACAAGAACAGCATTTTCCACTTTTAAGAATAAACTTTGTAGCATTATAAATGTCTTTACTGACACTTTTGTTCAATTTAATGCATCTTTACTGAATAAATGTATTAATTTATTTTTAAAAAATCTTACTGACCCCAAGCTTTATTACAGTAATGTATATAAAATGATGATCACTGTAGATAACTGCTTTACATCGCTGAAAGCAATCAGATGTTGATTCAGTGACTGAAACAGTTTATTGAGTAAAGTATTTATCAAACAGAATCAAATAAATAAATCCTGAGTTTATGAGTCATTCAAAGGAACTGTTCGTAAGAGTCATTTGTAGTCAAACAAGCCTGACAAGCACAGACACACAAAACTGGTCTTTATGCAGCCTGTGAGGACAACCTGAACCTACTAAAAAAGCATGCCGTCTTGTCTTTACTTTGTGCTACAAATTCTTTTTATCATATCACATCCGATTCAGGCTGAAAGTGGCAAGTGGTTTCGATGATCTGTCCCTTTAAGGCCTAAAGGAAAGACGCTAGTCAGACTGAAGTGAAAGCTTCAGAAATAGAAGTTGAATTTATCAGAAAGATCTGCATGAAGCGACGTTTGAATAACTTCAGCACAAACTTGGAGGCATGAAGCACTCAGAGACAGATGGGTGAGCGAAGGAGAGGAGGAAGAGGACAGTCGGATGATAGAGAAGTGCTGGATGGAGTGATTAGTGAAACGAGAGCAGTAAGGCGTTCTGTCATCCTCACCATTTCCCAAAAGGCCATTCTCCTCATCAGCATGGAGGAGCTCAGATGAAATTGAATTCATTTGGCCATCTCTCTCTTTCTCTCTCTCTCTCTCTCTCTCTCTCTCTCTGTATCTCTTCTCTCTCTCTCTCTCTCTCTCTCTCTCTCTCTCTCTCTGAGGTGGGAAAGCAATGATCCATGTAATTATTATATATTATGGGAGGATTCCCAGTCAAGCAAAGCATCTAATCTTACAGTACTCCACTGCCCCTTTCACACACACACACACACACACACACTCCAGGAGACAAACACGCATTTTGAATGTCACTCTCTGGAATAATCTGCCAATGGATATTCTAAATGGACTGGGTCGCTGTCAAAGTCGTGTATGTGTTAACCAGACTGATAGACTCTTCACCTGTCCTTCATTTACTCTCTGGTCCTTTGTGTGTGTATGTGTGTGTGTGACCTTCAGGATATGACATGCATGCAAACAGTTCATTATCATCTGGATCGGTGGCATGTGATGGCGATTTCTGCGGAGGGACCAGAAAGCACACACACATGCATGGCTCCTCGCTCCTGTAACCTGTCATGAATATTTAGCAGACGTTCTGATTTCTTGCCGTTTAGCCAAGCTCTGCTTATGTGACATTTTATTACTTTGCCAATATAAACTGAGACGCAGACACACAGAAAAACACGGTTAGGTAAACAGTACTATCACTGTCAGAACAACTTTAGGTCCGCAAAGAATGTGTCACACATTTTCAGTGCTGATTGTGCAGGAAAACTGTGGAATTCTGGGGAATGGATTTAGATATGGAAAAAATTGTTAAAGAATAAAACTTCTATTGATAGCTGAAGGCATTATCAATATAAACAAACACGCATGAAGTTAGGGAGTTATGTGGAACTTTACTAATGATAGACGTTGATTCATTGTAATACAACTAGGCCTAAATTTACATTTATAAAAAAAAATAAGACCTGCAAAATGAAAACATTAAAAATAATTTATGGGTGGGCGTGAATCTACTGTATCTGTAGTATAATATAATATAATATAATATAATATAATATAATATAATAACTATATAATATAATATAATATAATATAATATAATATAATATAATATAATATAATATAATATAATATAATATAGTATAAACACTACCAATCAAGTGTTTGGGGTTAGTAAGATTTTTATTATTAGGGGTGTAACGGGTGTACACGTATTAGTAATGAACCATTTAGTACAACATTCGGTGGAGTAATCCTGTTACATTAGGTGGGGTGAACTCCAGGTTGTGACGGTAAAGTAGTTTGCTAGAGTTTTCCCTCTTTTCCTTGCTTTTATTCACTTTTAAATAGCTTGTAAATGTGCATTTTACTTTCAATTGACCGAATTGACAACAACAAACAGTGTTGGGTATAGTTACTTTGGAAAGTAGTTAGTTAGGTTACAACGTTACCATCAATTAAAAGTAGTCAGTTATGATACAGCGTTACCTATTCATAAAAGTAACGCGTTAGAGTACTCATGCGTTACCAAAAATTAAAAGCCGTTTGCAGCGGCTCACACATGACAGACACAGCCCCCGGCCCCTTTAAATGCACCTAGAAGTCGTGACTCCCGACAATGAATAACGTCAGTCATCCGACTAAATTAACACTGCAGGATAACAATAACAGGATAGACAGTCAGCAATCAGCTATTCCACATGGCGTTTTATTTATTTATTATCACAGAACATATTATTAATCAAAATTCGCACCTAACGTTACCCAGCCCGGGTAGCCTAGGCTACTGTATATTATGAGCACCACAAGATAACTCCTGATTTTTCTTTAACTTTAAATAATGCAGTTATCAAAGTACAAGTATGCTTACTTGTAAACACAACCTTAAACAGGCTTGCAGATTTAAATCCATTTAGAAATGATGAACAACCAGCCAGCCAATGATCTAACAGAAATTAACAGCTGCCTGTCAAACAAAAATGATAACAAACCGAATTAAATCCTTCACTGCCACACAGGCAAATGACAAATCGGTTAATAGCCGAACTAATTATTATTAAAGTGTCACTCACAGTCACAAGCCTAAATTCGCTTTAACACAGTCCTCTTACATTTACTCTTCAAAGTAGTGATTACAACGTAGCGTTAAATTTGAGGTAGAATTTTTGACGGTCGACAGAAGCTTTTCACCAAAGCAGAGTGTGCATTTTACCGTTATGTTCTTTTCTTTTTCGTTGACAAATTGAAAATAATGTGCGTACTTCCATAAACCAAACGCTGTCCTCTCTGCTATCTTGCCGGGAGTTCGAAAAAAAAAAAAAAAAAAAAAAAACACACACACACAGGGTCAGGCGCAGGGCACAGACGCATCACAGCCATTGACTTTACGATCACAGAGTTTCGGCTCCGCTGATACTGTACATCCGCAGGTGGCACAGTAGACCTAGGACTACTGTCTGACAAAAAGCAGGCTGCAGTCGGGATTTTCCTTTCCTTAAAATAACGGATTACTTTTTTTAAAAAAATAACGAAGTTACTGATTACTTACGCACGAAACTAACGCGTTAAGTTACAAATTTCAGGAAAAAAGTAATTAGAGTACTCTAACGCGTTACTTTGTAACGCGTTACCCACAACACTGACAACAAAACAGTACCAAAAAGACATCGAATGTGTAATTTATTAACAAAACAGATACAAATACACCACGCTATAGGCCTAATATAAAAACAAATAACTTACACAAAGTATTAATATAAAACACTGAAAATCAGCAAACATAAGAAACAAATGTTAAAAAACCTTCTAAAATCATCTTGGATAAATACCAAAAGTCAAAAGGCCTTCCGAAGTCTAAAATATTTGTACGATTATATGATACTAGTTTTAATCAATTTATATATATAAAAAAAAAAAATCAAGGAAATTTGTCTGGCATTTCTTTGTTTTTGCTGTATCGAACCATGATATACCTGTGTCATATTGAACCAGACTTTGAATATTTTTCTGGTGATTTTATTTAAAAACATCCATTAGAGGACTTTCCATTGCCTTTTCATTATAGATTAGAAAAAAAGTTTTTTAAATTGTTATATTTAACAATGTTACTTTCTTTCTTTCTCTTTTTTTTTTTTTTTTTTGTCTTTTGTATTTTGTAGCCTTGGTGAGCACAGGAGACTTCTCAGAAAAATTTATCCACATGTATATATTTGATCCACAATGGCTAGTCCTCTAGCTCTTTCAACACACACATAGTGACACAAAGCAAAAAAAAAACAAAAAAAAAAAGCTGAAAACAAGTCTGAAGAAACTTCGTCCAATTCAAAAGATATAAACTCAATGATCCATTGTGTACTCTTTTCAGCACTCATCCCTTCCTCACCACACAGAGCACCTGTTCAGACAGCAGATTTCTCTTGCCCACAGAGTCATGATCTCAGCCAAACGCTGAACACTGCTCCAGAACCAGTCCCGCTGATCTCTGTGGAAATGACTCCGCTCTATTAGCGTTTCGCTTTAGCGCAATCATTGCGGGATGGTTTCTAGCTGGCTGTGGGCTGGTGCTGCTGCGGCTCAATTACACTCATTATTTGGGGCACCATCAAAAGATAAAATGTAAAATGGACAGACCCCTGACGGCCATGGCACTGACAGGCCAAGGAAGCCTGTAGCTGGGATGTGGTGTGGGGTATGTCAAGCGCACACACACACAAATACACACACACCTGGGGTCATCCAGCCTTGCATGGAGAATAAAAGAGGTCATGCTTCGCTTTGAGAGAGTGAAGGGGCACTGAGGCATTGCTATAGGCTGCAGACTTCCTATAAACACCTAGCAGTGGGTTTATGGGTTTGGACAGGTATGACACATGCACACACACACAGCTGATGCATTCTAAGCATTACTGCCTGCAAACAAAAGCTTAATTGAGGTCACAAGCGTCCACGTCTATCTGAATGGCATCAGCCCATGAGGTGCACAGAATATGAAGTGCATTCTAAACAGACAAACTGAGACTATACGTTTTTGCCTTTAGTCGTAAATGACCTTGCAGTACTTTATGAGCGTTTGCGACTCGTTGCCTAACAAGCAATTCATTACATAGCAATTAGACACCAAATTAATTAGCAGTTTAAATACGTACCCCTGTTAAGCGGCTCGTCATCATGTGATTAGTACTTCCTTCAAGTAAAATGCCCACTTAGGAACACACTCAGACGTACTCAAGAGTACACAAAAGCACACACACACAAACATGATTACACAAACTCCATCTCTGTATGCTGATAATGACAAAAACACTAGTATGGGCTGAAACAGAACTGCTAACACACACACAACATGAGCCTCCAAAGGCCTCATCAGTCACCACATACTCAACGATTGGGGATGGGGAGAGAAAAACTGATGGAAAATTGCCCAACTTCCTCCAACTTCTATAAATGTCCTCTTAGACAAGCCAGATTCTTCTTTTGATTCACCTTTATAGAACTATTTATAAATTAAATATATTTTGTTTAATATGATATTGGCTTTTTTAAATAAATTAATTCAGAATGCATAAAAAATTCATTAAATTGGTCAAAATAGCCACTAAAGATATTTTTGTTTCATAAGAATTTTCTATTCATCAAAGAATCCTGAAAAATATGCATCCTGGTTTCCACAATAATACTACTTGGCACATCTGTTTTCAAAATTGATTACAAAAAAAATTTAAAAATGATTCTTAAGCAGCAAATCAACTTGCATCACTGAAATAAATTATATTTTAATATATAATCAATTGCAATGGACAATGATTTTAATTTGTAAAAACATATTTTACGTTTTTTTTTAATCAAATAAAGGAATCCTTGGTGAGAAGGGCTGCACGATGTGTCGTTTAAGTATCGATATCGCGATGTACGAATCCACGATAGTCACATCGCAGGATGTGTGATGTAGGCTGTCGTAGTTGATCCGTTATTCATTAACTGTACAGGCCAGCTGCTCTTGACGAATGTGATTTGTGGATTAATTGCACAGCTTAACCATCATAGAGTCATAGAGCACGAGAGAGAGCGCGCGCGCGAGAGAGAGAGATAGAGAGAGAGAAAGAGAGAGCATGTGTGTGCGCCCAAGAGAGAGAGAGAGAGAGAGAGTGCACGCAAGAGAGAGAGACACAGGGAGAGAGAGCGAGCGAGCCCCGGCCGCACGCTCACCGTCTTCAAAGAACACGAGCGCTGTCTTGCTCTCTCTCCCTCGCGCATATTAATCAATTGACAGGATGGTGTCGATATTTAAATTATTTAAAATGATAATGTAAGTGTGCTCACCCCATTTTTGTTTTGATTGATTGATTGATTGATAGCACTTTATTGTCCGTGTACACAGAAATTTGTCTTGCAATACAAGCTCCAACAACTACAATGCAACAACCTACAAAAACAAACTAAAAACATATAAGCATCAATAACAACATAAATTGATAGTTAATATGAAGGTGGGCCCTGCCCCATCTGCCCTGCAAGAGTGGTCTTCAATATCCATAAAAATATAAATAAAATTAAAAATAAAATTGGGTAGGAATTAACACTTCTTTACTCTCCCGTATTTATTCAGCAGAGATATGGACAGAGGAACAAATGAGTGTTTATATTTGTTTGTAAGAAGAAAATTGATTAGATTTCATATCGCAATACATATCGCAGAAAAATAAAATATCGCAATGTCATTTTTTCCCAATATCATGCAGCCCTATTGGTGAGTATAATAGACTTCTTTCAAAAGCTATTATTGTTATTAAATAAATAACAATAAATCATTTTCCTTTTAATTAGATACAAATCAATTCTCCCATTGCTACCAGTAATCTAAAAGCACTGTGATCAACTGAAGAATAAATAAGAGAGGTATGTGTGTGCCATTTCATTCCACTGGACGCTTCAATTTTCCAATCAACTAGCGGTTTGCTCAAGCGAGGGATGTTGAGGAGGACATCTTCAGAAATCCCAACCTTACAGTCTAATGCACATCAAGCCAACCCTTAAATGGGACAGATATTTCCCTGTCAGCTCCTATACACAGTCATTTGGGGAATATATCTTAGCTGACGTAGGCTGAACCAAAAACTAAATCACTCATAATGCCTTTCTCTGGAGTGGCCAAGAACTGAATTTCCACATTTTAGGATCACTGAACAATTATGGCACATTAAGGCACATTTTATGTGAGAAATGGTTGTAATTTTTATTCTTGAAGTTGTACTATATGGGAGCTACATGAAAACCTGCAAGTGTGTGCACTTACTTGGCAGATAGACAGCATAAAGACCCGCAGTGGGAATAAAATATGGTTCTGTGATCACGTCAAAGGCAAAAAACATGTCTACCGGCCCAAAAGACACAGATGTTCGAGACAAAAATGACAAGAATGATGAATGGCTCCATCTTAAAATTCACCAGAGTTACGAGAAACCCTTTTCAAGTCTACTATTCAAAAAGTTCTTCTTTCTGACTCCTTACAACTATAAAAGAGAGAAAAATAACTCATGAATGCCCAGCACTGTCATCCTAGAATCACCATAATCTAAAGAACATTTTCTCTATTACAACAAAGTATTACAACTCATCTTCCTCAGAGGTAGTCACAAAAAGTGGACCTCAATACAATTGTGAAATACAATTTAAAATAAAATGTTCTATTTTAATATATTCTAAAATGTAATTTATTACTGTGATGCAAAGCTGAATTTTCAGCAACTATTACTTTGATCTTCAGTGTCACATTATTCTTCAGAAATCTTTCTAATATCCTGAAATGCTGCTGAAGAAAAATAATTCTTCTTATTATCAGTGTTTAAAAAGATAATTGTGCAGCCATAGAAAGAGTTGGGGCAACCATGATCATTTGTTTCAGGCTTCGGTATGTCCTTCAAATTTAAATGTAATGTCTATTTTGCCCATTTTTATTATCTGCTGGCACAGATAGTAAGTCAAATTGTTTAGAATAATAGCACATTCCTTTACACAGGCTACACGATTTGTGGTATTATTTGTCTCTAGCACAAATAGCGAAGTTTAATTCTTATCAAGAGGAGTTTGTTCAAAAGGTTTTTGTGCTAAAATACCAAAAAAATGAGTGAATTCACCAATTTTTCTCTTTTTGCTTGGGTCTATATAGTTGATGGATTGACTGGCAGATGAGGAATACAAGTGTGTGTGTGTTAGCAGGGTACAGTGGTTCGATTTAGTTCATTTCAGTGGCCCTTGTGACCTCAAAGTGCTGTCAGCAGTTTTAGGGTTCAACGTTGACAGACAGACACACAGAAACACACATAATTGAACCCACAGCTCAATCTGAACAGACCCTACACAAAACAACACCTCCAGGAATGGATTTGGAGCAACTCTTTCTCCTTTGCTGTCTTGACCATGTCAATCCAGTCAGACCTGCACAAATGTAAGTGTTTGACAGAAAGCACCTGCAATGCCTCTAATGCCCCAAGAACATGGAATCATTTCTTTCTCTCTTGCCCTTTCAAGTTTAACAGAGCATACTTGTAAACTACCAAGCAAGCACTTCAGCGAATAATACTGAACGCAGTGAAGATGTACAACATGCAATAATTTCAGGCGATCTATTTAAATCACCCACCAGTCAACTGCAAACAGACAACAGCTGAATAAAGAAGATTTACACACAATTTTTTAAATGATATTAGCACTGTGATGTTTGCGTGTCCTCTGAGCAAATAATGGGCTTTACCGTCCTGAGATCAAAGTACATTTTTATGATCAGTTAAAGAGCCGTCTTTCTTTCAACTGGCTCTTTTATTTGACTGTAAACCCACAGAAGTACAGCTTTAGCTGATTTGAAAAACGCTTGGTGAATATTCATCATCATTCATTTTTATGACAGAAAAGAAGTCATCTGAATAATGATGACTTGAGAAAAAGACTTAGAAAACAGTAATTCTTCAGTGTCAATTCTATTCATAGTCTAATAAAATAAACATTTAAACAATGCAAAGACAGATTGCAAAGATGGATGGAAGGGAGGAAGGAAAGGAGGAGGAGGATGGATAGGCAGATGAAGGATAGGTGGATGGACAGAATAACAGAAAGAAAAAAGGAGTATGGAGGAGGAAGGAAGGAATGAAGGAAAATAGAATACAATGTTGGATGGATGGATGCTACACATCCATCCATCCATAGAGTGATAAAAGAAGAAAGAATAAATAATGTATGGACAGATATACTAATAAAGGATGGATGGATGGACATATGGATGGATGGAGTTACAAAGGTAGGAAGAATGATAAATGGATGCACAGAATGAAGACAGATGGAAGGAAGAAAGTAAGAAAGTAAGAATGGATGGATGGATGGGGTTAAAAAGAGAGGATGAATGAAAAATGGATACACAGAGTGAAGACATGGAAGGAAGGAAGGAAGGAAGGATGGCTAGAAGCATGGAAAGATGAATGGATGGAGTGATGAGGGATTAAAGGATGGATACTTGGCATCCATCCTTTATCACTCCATCCATCCATCCATCTGTAGAGTGATAATGGAAGAGTAGGGCCTAAATACAGATGAAAGCATAATGTGATAAAGTACAACTGGATGGATAAAGTGAGTGATAAAGGATAGATGGACGTATGGATGGATGGAATTATAGAAGTACAAAGAATGATAAATGGATGCATGGACTGAAGATGGATGGAAGTAAAAGGGAGGATGGAAGGAAGTATGGATGGATGGATGGATGGATGGATGCCACTTATCTATCCATCCATAGAGAGATAAAGGAAGAATAAATGGATGAATACATGAAGTGATAAAGTAAAGATGGATGGATGGATAAAGGAAGAATGGATGATAGATAGATAGATAGATAGATAGATAGATAGATAGATAGATAGATAGATAGATAGATAGATAGATAGATAGATAGATAGATAGATAGATAGATAGATAGATAGATAAATGGGGGAAGGATGGATAGATGGATGATGTTGTGATAAAGGAAGGAAGAAAAGGAATAATGAAAGACTGTCCCTAAAATAAGTTTTTGTTTGACCTTGTGTGAAAGTTGCAGAAACAAACTCCAGCAGCTCTTAATATACAGTATGACAACAAATAAAGATTCAGTATGAAATATTGAATTCCTCTGCCTAAATACATGAGACTCCTGAAAATAGAAACACAAGCGTAAGAGCAGATTGCTGCGGTCTTCACTGGTCCCTGCTAATGTGAGACCAGGAGGAGCATCTCATTTCCCTCTGGATCGTAAAGAGGAGGCTTTTAAACAACAAACAAATTGTACATTCAAGGTCGCACACTTCATTTCTGGGTTCATTTGAGCTACTGTGCTCCTCCAAACCTTGTCTACACCAACGGCAGAGTGTGTTTATGCCTGTGTGTGTCTGTTGATCGGAGTTGTGATGCCTCATTAAGCAGTAAGTTCTGGTAGGGGTGGGCACAAGGCCTCGTCCTCCTGAATTCAGCAGCAGCATCCAGCAGTTTTTCCAGCCATTACCTCCTCAAGCATTAGACCCACACATTAACATACAAGAGCCTTTTATGACAAACCATTCCCCCACGTCGAGCATGTGTGTTTGTAAAGAATGGCCAGTAACGCAGCAGGACACCCCAATGCCACCCACTGTCTGATGGGCGGAAGCGATTTGCTCCATTTGCACCTGTGAGCAGGTAATAAATGAGGAGGTTTGCAAAGAGCTTTTACCCACAAGGACAAAGACAATTTCACCCTGAGAGAGGAGAGGCTGAGTTTACCTTGCACTACTACACACACATACACGTATGAACCAGCTGCGTTGCACCATATGGAAAATAATGGCCTCCAAGTATGTGTGTATGCCAGTGAAAAAAGTGTGTGTGTAGCCACGGCCATTAAACCTTACATGGCTGTTTTTAGGGTCCACAAGGTGCCACTTTAAGTGCTACCTTCTGCCACTTACAGAGAAATATATATTTGTTTTAGCGAAATAGTTTATCAAGAATATAATATAATATCTTTAAAATTTATAATTTATTTTTATCCTGTGCTTGTGCATTTAAAAAGAAAAATTATTTAAAATAATGTGCATTTATATAAAATAATATATGTTATTTAATATAATTAGTTAAATTCCAGAGAGAGAGAGAGAACAACATTTTTGACAACATTTTTGGTTGGGTGAACTATAACTTTAATAAATATTTTTTCTTAATTTTATTATTATTACTATGAAAATATTACATCAATTCTTTAATGAAATGATGCTCTAAATAATAAACTAAAAGTAAATAGGTGCCAGTACGTGGTGGTAAATGTCTTAATGTCTTAAATGTCTTAAAGTCATTTATTTATTCGTTTGATTAGTTCAAATGGCTGATTCATTCAGGAGTGAAGTAAAGGGTTCTTTATGAATGGTTCATAGGATCATTAGGCTTGTTCGACTTGAAGTGAATCAAAGTACCGCTCCTTGTGCTTTTGAATCGCTCTTGCTGTACATTGATGTCATTCACCGATCGATCTGTGCAGCGCCACTTCAAAGTCAACGCGTATATAAATGGTTCAATGCACCAAATGGCTCACCAAATTTGTTCAAAGTGTGGATTCTTAATAAAATGTTCTATAAGCAGATTATCACATTTGCACTCATGTGATTTCAGCCTACAGCTTGTGTGATATTTCTTAACTAATTTCATACAGGGGAATTTTGCCCCATATCTTGAATTTAAGGTATATTCTCTAGGCCCCATCATGCAGTAAGTTGTTGCCCTGCCTCATATAAGTCATCAGACGACTGCATGAAATGGCAGATAATCCAGGTCTGTATGTCAATCATGTTCTTTAACAAAGGTATTAAATGAACAGCTACATGCATTCCTTCCACAAGTAAACAGCAATGAAATTTAGTTAATTAGCTATAATAATAATCTAAGACCATTAACATCAACGTATTAACAATTAGCATGTTAATTCTCAGAGAAAATGTGATTAAAAGGCTGATGAAAATATCCCAAACCAGTGACCGCCTTTGAAAGGTACTTCTTTAAAGTGTTCTACAGATTGTATCTTCTTTGACCGCCAGTGTCACTCCTCTCTATTAGCATTCGTCTCCAGCTAATTTAAATGCTAATGTATCCTAGCCTTTTCTCTGCGTGATAAAGCTAACAATCGACACTGGAGGCTTTTTTGTAGCTGAGCTATGAGGCAATTAGCTCGAATAGTATAACCATATACAGCGAGAGTAGAATATTAGAAAAGTGATCTGACTGCCCTGAGAGAAAATGCAGGAAAAAATGTAAGAAGTGAAAGAATGCTAGGGAGGGCGACAGTGAGCGGTCAGAGAATAATTTCATAGTTTCGTGAACTCCTATTGGACTGCCTATGATAAGAGAGAGAGGTCAAAGGTGAATTCTCAAATGGGTGTCACAGTAGAGGAAAAGACTTAAACATTATAAACATGAAGTCAAATATAGGGGGCGAGAGAGAGAGCCATTTCCTACTTGAGATTTCATAACGTAATGCAGCGCAGCTTCATCACAAATATTACACATTATGACAAAGGTCAATACGTCAAAATTTCCAGATAACCTATGCAGAGAATAGAGAAGTGTCCTTTTATAGTTAGGATAGGAGTGCATGATTTCCAAAGATATATAAATAGACAGATAGACATAGATTGACAAAGATATAATGACAGATAAATAGAATAAATTATAAAATGATCAAACAAACAAATGAACAAATGATGATAGATAGAACGATAGACTATAGACAGACAGACTGAACTAATGAACAATAGATAGATACCGTATTTTTTGGACTACAAGTCGCACCTGAGTATAAGTCGCCTCAGTCCAAAAATACGTCATGATGAGGAAAAAAAATGTATATAAAGTCGCACTGGACTATAAGTCGCATTATTTAGACCCAAGAACAAAGAGAAAACATTACCGTATACAACCACGAGAGGGCGCTATATGTTTCTTAGTGTAGGCTGAAGGAGCAGTTAGCAGCATAGAGCGCCCTCTCGTGGCTGCAGATGGTAATGTTTTCTCTTGGTTAATTTCTCTTGGTTCATGTCAAATTAATTTTGATAAATAAGTCACACCTGACTATAAGTCGCAGGACCAGCCAAACTATGAAAAAAAGTGTGACTTATAGTCCGGAAAATAAGGTAGATAGATACCATCACACAGCATTCAAAGCACAACATATGCTATTCTTTTAAACGGGGCAAATACAGACAAATCTGAATAAATAACAGGGAAAGTCCATCTGGAAATAACATAAGCACGTGTCTGCATCTGTGCGGGTGTTTCAAAGCGTTTCGGCATTTCAAAGAGAAATAACTATCCTGTAATCATAGCCGTCCTTTGCTCAGTTAGATTGGTGTATTAAATATTCAGAACCGGACAGACTGCATAAAAAGCCAGTGAAGAATTATTCATAATGCAGGTAACACTCACACAGGGGCACCTGGATGAAAGGAAATGTTATTTGTCACTGGTCTTTGTTCATCTCTCATAGCCTGTTGGGCATCCAACCATTAAGTAAGCTTTATTAATTTATTTATTAATTAAAGTTCTTGTTGTCTCACCGTGGTGGGCCAAAGGTGCAGCCTTACGTGTTATTTGCAGCTTAGGGGTCGAGAGAGACAAATCAGACCAGGAGAGAGAGAGACTTAATGAGAACAAATAGGTTGAGAATGCAAATGGTCATTCCCTCATCTGCACTCTGCCACCAGTCACATCTCTCTGCATATTACAGCTTCAGGGCACCCTGGTGGAACCAATGTGTGTGTGGATGTCAGCGAGCTTCGCAAGAGCTCCTCCAATGGTGTTACTCATTACTGAGCAGAGAAACTAGTGCTTGTGACTTTTACGCCAGATGATTTAAACACACACACACAAGAGTGCATGCATACACACACTTTCTGCTGATATTCTAGAAGCAATTAAGCTCTTCTCAGCACTGCTTCCTAACTTGATATCCTCAGTATTACCTGAACTTCTCATCACTGTGGGTCAAACACACACCCACACACACACACACTTTTGTTTTTCTGTTATGATAGGGATTTTCTTCTCACGTTTATTGTTTTATACTGAGCTAAAAATTGTTTATATATCCTATCCTACCCTTAAACCCCATAGTGATTCTTTAAATAAATTAAATGTTAAAAAATAAATAAAACTTATATTAAAATATTAAAACTTTAAATTAAATAATATTAAACATGACCAACAGTATGCACTATTTATATTTATTTATTTTTATTTACTTTAATCTTTATATAATTTCTTTTACATTTTATTTATATATAATTATCAAAATAAATATTAAAATGATTAATAATTATGAATAACAACAAAACTACGATTCATAATTTGTCTACATATTCTACAAAAAAATAATAATAATTTTACAAAGAGCTAATAATGTTTTCTTTGCTCTGTTATCTAGCCGTAAACCCTATAATAACTTTAACTTTAAAGTTAACTTTTAAGTGTGTGTGTGTGTGTGTGTGTGTGTGTGTGTGTGTGTATATATATATATATATATATATATATATATATATATGAATTGAAACAATTAAAATACACTTTAAATAAAAATAATTACATTACCAAACGGTATAAAGAGGAGACCTATTATCTTTATTACAAATAATAAAATAAAAATGAAATAAAATTAAAAATAAATAAATATTTAAATAAAACTTACAATTAAATTTGGAGCTATGGACAAAGTCAAAAGGTCATTAGGTCAAAAGGTAAAGTCAATAGAGCTTATAAACAATGTGTTCTGTGGTTGCTATAGGACATTGCTATTTGGTTGCTAGGATATTCTGTTTTTCTACAATATTTTGGTCCCTTTTTCCCATTTTTTTTTCCCATGCACACACTAAATGGAACTTCCTGGACAGCACGCAACGTTTGAGGTACCAACCATGCAGGCAGCATGAATGCAGTGAGATGAGTTACTTGGTGAGATTTAATATTTAGGATAGAAGTTTGTTTAAATCACTAACTATGAACAATACTAACAGCACTAATGTTCACACTGGCAAACCCACTAACAGTGCACAAACTACATAAACACAAAGGACAAACCGCCCTTGCAAAAAGCAGAACAGCAGCATCAGATCCACACGTAGTGCTGGTTCGAGACAAACACCCGTAGGGTCAAGTGTCCAGAGCATTCATCGCAACTCCACACACACACTCACATCAGCGTCCTTGAAACACATGAGCAGTGCAATGAAAAATAAAGAGCAGGTGATCCTCTTCTACAGCAGCCTGCTCTTCGGTGGTTCGTCAGCTGGCATCAAGAACATCGGTACCCTGTGGCCAACGGGGCAACGGCAGGACCACTGAGGCAGAACGAAGGTTGTGTGTGTTTTAGAGCATGACGGAGGTCACGGGATGCCAGGCTGATCTGTGTAGGTTATGATCAGTGTCGGCGTGTGTGTGTGGGGTATGTATTTGTATGTTTTCACACTCCAGGGGCCCGAGTTGATCGAGTAAAATGCTTCCAGGGCCAGCGGGGGGAATGGTAGTGTTCCATTAGGAGCTGAGTTGCGGGCACATTTTCCCTGATCTATCATTAGCATGACAGGCAAGACTAATCAAGTGCCGCACATACAAATGAAGATCTCCCCCTGTGGCCCTCTGAAGTCGCTGGGCCCGAGAGCGCGTGTGCTGGTAAGCATTTCGCACCATGCTGCTGTTGCCTTATCTCGCTGGGCAACTGCATTTCAACTAATGCTAGGAAGGACACATGAAGTCACAGGTAGATAAGTCAAAGCACTTTAGCATAAATAGCTTGAGTTACAGCTGAAGCATGTTATTTCTGCTCCGCTAGCACACAGACTTCAAAACAGACTTCCCAAACATGCCCCAGCTGCCATTGTTCAGCAAACAGGTAGTCCTGGCCTAAATTCACAACACTTCACAAAACACACGACCTAAAAATGTCTCTGCACATTAGGGTAGGATATAATGAAGTAATTACATACAAATACGAACATATCCAATATATATATATATATATATATATATATATATATATATATATATATATATATATATATATATATATATATATTTATTTATATATATATATTTATATATAAACACAGTTTATGCACATTCATAAAATTATATATAATTTATATACATACACACACACACACACAATTTAGTCCTAATATAAATTGTTATTTAGATTAGATATTTTTATTTATTATTATTTTTAAAAAAAACTGAATTAAGCAAATCAGGCTGAAATAATTGAACTGTTGAACTAAATAGACCTGATTTATTTGCTTCAGTTTTTGGCTTCAAAAATACCAAGTGTTTTTGTTTTTTTTTACATTAATTTAATTTAATTTAACTTGAATTAAAAAATACATTTAAAAAATTAAATTATTTTATCTGATTATAAGCTTAAGAGTTTAGTCCATAATCAAGTAAAACAAACATTTTTCAACCTTTCAGCCCATACTTACTTATTCTTTCTTCAGGCCAGAACAAATTCTCCTTTAATTTTATGGCAGTGGTTTCAAAAATACTGAATCCACATCCTGCAATATGCTTATAGACAGTAAGCACTGTAAGCGTAAATGCAGCCTAGAGTGCTCGGGTCGTGGGTTTTAGCTGTTAGACTGGCGCCATGCAAATGCGTGACTTGCTGGCGTGCAACATGTCATTAGCGTACGAGATCCACTTTCCCTTGTCACACTCGCCGTGCACTGTTGACAGTCTGAGGCTGAAGCCAGGCGACACTTCGAGTAAACTCAATTAGTCTCCCCGCCATTATGACACGCATCAAAAATAAAAGAAAATATTTACATAGCGTCTGCCGTGGACCAATTACACACTGGAAGGTGGGTAAGGGAAGAGTTGCATTAGCATATAATTTGCATGAAGCTTTAACTTGTTTTTAACAGGTGACATTTGGATGCAACTTATACATAACAGAAGGGCAAAAGTGTGAGTTTTGCTGTATTTTTTTTCCACAAAAAATTTAATTTGTTAATTCTTGCATTCCAAAATTGCATCATAATGCACTACAATTATAGTGGGCATTACAATAGACAAGCAGAAAATCCCTGAGCCTGTTTCTTTACACCTGATCTTATCACTGTCTAGGCGAAACAATCTCATTTTTGTTTTTTCTTTCTTGGCTAACTCTATCTGTACTTTATGAGACAGACCATTCACCAGGAAGAACGAATGAAGATATATTAAATATAATGGGTTATAGCTTTGTGACAGCCATCCAGCAATATTGCAAAGTACAGCTGACACATCAAACACAGAACTAATAATAAAGCTCTGAGGCTACGATACTGACTCTGCTCATAAAGATAGGACGTTCACACACACACACACACACACTGTATCTGCAGAAATAGTGTCCTTGATACAATGTTACAATTGCATTAATGAATATAGTGCGGGATCAAGCACACATACAAGGACAACAGACTTTTATAATGTCATTGTGTCATTTATGAGCTGTGAGAGGGATATACGATATAGGTTTTATTAAAGGTTTATATAAAATTCTGTCCAACACTAAATGTCTGCAGAGAGGCCTGCTGTCTTACATTCAAAACCTGTTCAAAACTCACCACCACACTGCTAGAGTGTAGTGAATGGTTGCCAGTGTGTTGCTATGTCTTTGCTAAGATATTCTGATGGTTGTTATGTGGTTGCTTAGATGATTTCAATGCTGTATGTTCATAACTGGCTTTCCTACATTGCTGAATCTGCAGGACTAAAAAAAAATGCGATGAGAAACAAAAATAAAAAACTTTTACATACCAATTCTTATGGGAATCAAAAATATACAGCACAACCATTGTAGTCTGATTCATGAACATGTTAGTCTTATGAACCAAACTTTTTAAGTGAAACAAAAAACATACAGTATGACCAAATATAACTTTATCAACAACAACAAAAATCCTTATAAGCCCAGTTTTGAATGTGAATCATTTCTGGTTCACAAACAAATGTCTCGTATGAGATGTTTGTTATATAATGAGCTGATTCATACATTACAACAAATTAAATCCACCTCAATGCAAATAACTTATATGCACCAAATCTCTTAAGTGAATCAGAAACAAATACTGCACATCCAGTGTATTCTGATTCACGAGCAAATGAACCATATGAGCCGAATAAAAAAAGAATCAAAACACATCATAACTAATGGAGTACTTTTATGCAGGGTTATTCTGGAGAAACTATTAAAAACATGCTTGTTCACTGAAATAAAAGCTGAAATATATTATGTAAAACTTTAAACTAAAAATAGAAATGCTGCCTAATTAAAAGTTTAAGAACTTTAATTTACTAAATAATGAGTACTGAACTAAAATAAATAAATAAATGAAATTGAAAAAAATATTTATATAAAAAAAATGACAAAAGCACTTAACAAATGTAACATTAAAATGAAAACTGAAATTATAAAAATAAAAAAGAATTTCAAATATTAATAAAATAGTACTTAAATATCACTATTCTCTCTTTTGTTCAAAAAGCCCCACAAACTCAGGAGCCCCAGGTTTGAATCTGTAAGATGAATCCAGCCTTAAGGCCCGTTCACACCAAGAACGATAACTATAAAGATAACTATAAAGATAACCATATTAGCGTCCGCACCAGCGAACGATATTGTCTGTGTATTCTAAGCGGACGCGCGTCTGCTGCTTTAAATTCTCGAGCTCATTACTGCAGGATTGATTCTGATTGGCTGGCAATGTTTTTATCGTTCATCAGAAAAAAAAATCGTTCTGAAAGTGATTCCAACAATATCGTTTCTCTGTGCCTTTATCATTATAGTTGTGGGACTCTGCTATTCTTTAATATTGAGAATGATTTTTAGAACTATATCTTTATCGTTATCTTCATAGTTATCGTGCTTGGTGTGAATGGGCCTTGTGGGAATAGACTTGTGGGTTTGTACAAAGAGGTTTACATAGCAAGCACCACAAATAATATAGGAAAGAATTATGCTTATATGTCACATGAGGGGTTTAAAAAGATTGATGTTTTCCTCTTGATCCTCTCCCCTCCTTCTCATTCACTTTATATCCTCAGCTTTTTCATATAACATATTTACAGTCCCGATAAAGGAGAGTTAGCCATTATAGCGGCTGGAAGCCTGGCGCGCTAAAGCTTCATCAAATAAACCGCAGGTATGAAAAGACAATAATGATGATAAATCAACTAAAGTCTGGGGGGTATTGACCAGACGCAGGTGCACACGAGGCCTGTGAAAGAAAGAGAAGTGATAGATGATACGGTGGATAGAGACAGAATGCAGGTCTGATGGGGGCAAATTACGACTAATGGTATTTTAGTTTTCTTTCCCACCTGATTCTATTTGTCCATGAATCTATTTCACTGGACAGTATAATTCACCCTCTGTCTTTAATAGACTGCAGGCAGGGCCAAGAGAAACACATGCAATATTACACCTATATATTAGCAGAATGTATTTTAACCTCAAAGAAATTAACACATTTCACTTTCTACGCTAAAATCTGGTGTATTTGATTCTATTTTAAGATTTTTTTTTAACTACAAATTGGATATCTTTTTTTTTCTTTACAAACACAAGTGGGTTGCTAGAGTAACATGTTGCATGACATGTCTTAAAATAAAAAGCAATTAGTGTGCATTAAAAACACAATCAGATAGTAAAAGCTGTTAGAGAGATTTGTGTTATTGCTAGCGAGAAATAGACATGTCTGTTGTACTCTAAATGAAACTTAACAATTAAAAAACAAAGAGTGGTGGATAAAAGGGACAATGCATTGGCATGTTTGGTTTTGATGAAACAAAAGACACGATCTCCTGCTAAGTAAACTAACAGCAGAAAAGTTAAAACACTGTCAGGGATACCGCCAATCAACATGACACAATTAAATATTGTATTTGGGGATTTGCAGGGAGCAACGAGGAGAGGGTGAAAACAGCAAAACACCAGCAGCATTCATCATAGTCTGCCATTTTCATGCTGGTAAAGAAAATTAATAGTTTTTTGCAGGCTTTTTAACCAGGCAGTACAAAACAACCCCCTGCAAATACTTTTGAAACCATTTAAAATCACTTTCAAACATACTGCCAAGTCTTTTTTCAATTTTACAAAATCTTTCACATACAACCTACGAAATATAAAAGAGAAAGAAGTGAAAACTAGTCCACCTTCAAAACTCAAGGAGGGACTGAGATATGGATCACTCTCAGTGCTCCTATTAATAGCCCTAACATGTTTGTTGCTTTTAGATTGGGTGCATCGTGATGTAGAGATATAAGGTTCGACCCTTATGTACTCAATGTGTATATATATATATATATATATATATATATATATATATATATATATATATATATATATATATATATATATATATATATATATATATATATATATAGTTCCAATAAATTTCCAAGTTCAACTGAACAAGGACCAGAATTCCATGTAATTCCACCCAATTCCACAAGTGGCCTAACACTCTGCTGTTTCAGGTAATGAGGGGTGCTTTGCTGGATTTAGGACAAAAGTCATCATTTTAATACTTGCCATTAGCGGTGATCAAGGCAAACGTTCTACACAAAGGAGCTCCTGTTGGGTTCTGGCATCTCGCTGTCATGTCGAAAGTGTAACTCCTCCATCATTTTTACGATGGCTTCGGTTTTCACATAATTAATGGCCGTCAGCAGGACGTAAATGTGTGAAGATGAAAGAATAGGAAAACATTCAAATTAACACTGTCACTTTGAACAATGGTGAGCCGGAAAAGACGATTGCATTCGCATTCGCAGGAGATGAAGTAGACACCAGAAAATGAGAAAAGCAGAGCATTTATCTTAAACACAGGCAAAATCGATTTATGAACATCAGAGTACACCTTGAAAAAAACACAATGCATCTGAAAGTCACACATTTTGCTGACAGTTTTTATATTCATTTTAATATGATTATGTACAGATTCATGATTAAATAAGAATTCGGGGGGGGGGGGGGGGGGGGGGGCAGAGTATGACACAGTATGATCTATGGATACATAATATTTAATGAGGGTTTGAGCTAAAAAGCACAATTCTTAATTCCTAATTCATTCACATACTAGTTAATAACTGTTTTTTTTTTTTTTTTACTTTCTCTTTTCCAATAATTATAATAATAATAAATCACAGGGATCCATTTACTCAAAAAGAAAGAAATCATGAAGTGAGTCTTGAATGATCTCTCTTAGTCATAGCCAATAGAGCATCATCTTTACTAGATTTACAAAAAAAATGCAATGCACTGTTAATGCAAAAAAAAAAAAAAAACATTAAAGATTTTTTTCAAGACATTAAATAAAAAAATGCTACCCCTATAAACGTTAATTTTGAGAGGAAAAACTGCCTAAATTAGTGGGTTGTGTGGGCCCTTTTTATACTATTTCTGATGTGCCGATGGCTTTAAAATCACCCGATAAATATCAGTGGCCAATACATATTGGCGGCTGATACATCCGTGAAACCCTAATATATGAAAACATTTTATATTGCACTCACCATACAAATCATTGCGTGCATAATTTGCACTTAAAAAGTATGCAAAAAGTTACACTTTCTACCTCGTGGCTCTTTATTATCTAGTTTTTTGTTAACAATACATTTCAAACACTGCAAAAGAGTGTGCACCACTTTCTTTTTCTCATTTAAACCCTTTTACTATAGCCTCCCCACATCCTCTTACACATGGCTCTAGAAGATGACCTTTTCACAACGTCCAAATAATGCACCAAAGCATGAATCCACTCCTGCAAATCGCCATTAACCACACCAATTAAAAGCATTTTTAATCTTCCACTGGGGAACAAAGCCTCCCTCTCGAATAGCCAAAAGTATGTGTTGGATGTCCACAACAGCCCTTAAAGGTTAATGGTGTCTCTGGAGAAGAAAATGTAAGGAGAATGAATGCGCGTGGGGTCTTGTTACTCGTCTCTCCCTTCCCTTGACTTCTGACAGAGCCCTGACATAAGAGCCGCCCAGTTCATTATGTTTGGGTCACTGCGCTCTGCAAATATTCCTGCCTTTGCTATCTTCCTCATCTTTTTGGTCTTGTACTCACTATACTGTTTATACACGGAATTAAAGTCAACATGAACCAGCAGTCAGAGCTTCTGTAATGTGACATATCTTTGAGTGAAGTAGGTTACTATATTAGGAAACAATATGTAGCAAAAAGTGATTATTTTGATAAAGGTTTAAGAAGGTAAGTTCTTTATCTCATTACATTTGCCTACACATTTCTTTCTGTGGATCAACTGCGTGGTCTGGATGGCTAAGGTTTTTCACTGATGATCTTTTTTATTAGATTGACAGGATTATTATTACAAACAACTAGTAGGTTAATGAAAAAGTAAAAAACTGTGCCAACTATGGTATTGGCAAGTACTCAGATTTAGTGCTCTGCATTTAACCCATAGAAGTGCACACACACAGCAGTGGGCAGCCATTTTGCTCCAGCACCCAGGGAGAAATTGGGAGTTCAGTGACTTGCTCAAGGACACTTCAGCCATCAGTATTGAGGATGGAAGAGAGTTCATTCACTCCCCCCACCTACAATTCCTGCCAGAACTGAGACTCGAACCTGCGACGTTTGGGTTACAAGTCCGACTCTGTGATGAGTTTGATTAGTATGTTTGTCTAAAGATTTTTACACATCAATTCACATATATATATATATATATATATATGTGTGTGTGTGTGTGTGTGTGTGTGTGTGTGTGTGTGTGTGTGTGTGTGTGTGTGTGCGTGTGTGTGTGTGTGTGCATTTTAAATGCATTTTTAACAAAAATAAATAAATACAATAAAATAAACACTCAAACAACTAACACACTCAAAAGACAAAAGTTGCAGAGATCTTCACTAGTCAGCTACTAAACTGGGGGATAAAGCCTCGTTCAAAGTGATAAATGAAGAAACAGCTGGATTTTGTATAATTACCACATAAAGAAATGAACAGCCGGACCAAAATGGGGTCCTTAAACACCTTTCCAATGTTATTCAAATTAAGATTCACTTGCAACCACATGCAATCTGTCTTCATAATAACGAATTTAATTATCAATTAATCAGATCTACTCACAATCAAGACACTCTCCATCTCAATCCAATTAGACTGAATTTATTGATGGATTCATTGATGGAAATAACTGTGTACGTGTGCGTGTACACATCTGTGCAGGTTTCTTTGAGTTTGTTCCTCTCCATGAGAAAACTGTAGAGTAAACAGGAGGACAGGATATTTCTCAGTGCCAGCCATATGATGTTTGCTCAGCTCTCCAGATCTGCACCGTCTGAATCATTCTGCCAACCCCTTTCTCTTTCTCTCTCTCATCCACCTCTTGAATAACCCTCTGCCAGAAAACCTTAGCCTCATCCTCTTTATCTCAACCCCTCCATCCCTCATTCCCTCTCTGAGGAACATCTACGCCCGATTCAATTCAATCCTGCTTACAAACAGTGAGTTTCTGCTGTGATCAAGTCCTCCTGGGAAGTTTGTACTTACAAGCTCAGAACTCATAAATGCATTGTGCATTTTTCCTTTTTCCAATACTGACAAAGAAAGCTTTTCAGCACTACTCCAACAAAACAGGGAGCAAAGGATGCTCATAAGATTTGTAATTGATGGATTATCTGTGCATTTCATGCTGCTGTTGAGAATGATGGTAAATTCAGTTTGGTCACACAAGTCTAATGCCTCATAAACTGGCTAAATGACTAGTGGCAAGCTTTATTGCTGTTCTTCGTCATAAGTACTACACACAGAACGCGTGCAAACTATATTATACCATAAATATTGACAATTATATTCAATGACAATTTCTTTCCACCCTCATTATTTAATTGACACACTGTAAACACAGATGCAAAACAGAAACATTTGATTTTATGACTTGATTCAACATATAAATACGATCACATGGACTTGAATGCAGCATGACAGCCCTGCTAGAAGTGCACTTTTTGCACTTACATTTATAAAACAAATAGTTCCAGTCCTGAATGCTGATTGGTTGATATAATATTCCATGAATTCTAAAAACCCAATGTGGTAACAACTGTGGCAAAATGTAATTGGAAGGGAAAGGATAGTAATATATTTGCTTAACAAAATAATATTTTAATGAAAATGTTTTACTTTTATTAGCAATTAAACACTCAGGGCCTTGCTGTATTTTAAATGTACACTTTGAAGGCACCTCTATATGTGTATATCCACAATACTACACATCATCATGTACTTAATTGCATAATTATTAATTTAAACAATTAAAAAAAAAAGAATTATAAGTCGAGCTGTGACAAGACATCAGTTACAGCAGATCTTTCTAGGCTCACTGACTACATAATATGGTGAAAGAACTATTATTGCAGTTATTAAAATTATTATTATTAACAATACCCTTTCTATTAATCACTCTGTGCCTAATGAAACCTCTTAACTTTAGTGATAATTATAGAGCATATTTTGATTTCTTTCCTGTATCTCTCCCTCCTCTCTTTTTTGCTTTGGTTTAAGTGGGAATCTTTTAGCATGCTTTCTTTGAGACTCTTACAGCCGTGAACAGAAATCCATCCCCTGCTTGTTCTCAGGACAGAAAGGTGTAAGGTGTCACATTCAAATGTGTCCCTCGCTGTTTTTTTGCCCAAAGCTCTTTATTGCTCTATTGATTCTGAGAGTGTTACGATGACAGCGATGAACAGAAACTGACAGTGATTTGATGGGGTGTCAAATGCGCCTGTGTCTCTTTAATGATGCTGTAATTGAGCCTCACATGCTATGGCAACAAAACAGCTCAATCTACAACCCACACAGAGGTGGATAAAAAGAACAACAGGCCAGATAGTTAATTCCATCCAAAAGTATTTTAAGCAAGTGCCGTAATCTATAAAATGTTGATCAGATGCGAAGTGGTTCACATTTCAAAACACCTCATATCAGTCAACACTTCACATTGTGTCTTAATGCACAATGCAACTATATAAAACATGATGTTCTCTCTCTCTCTCTCTCTCTCTCTCTCTCTCTCTCTCTCTCTCTCTCTCTCTCTTTTGTTAGGATTTTTTCTCTCATTACAATTTCCTCACTCTTCCTCTCTTCTCTGTCTCTCTTTGACATTGTCTCTTTTTTCCTCCCACAGGAGCAGTCTCTCTTTCGACCTCTCTCTCTCTTTCTTTCTCTTCTTAAACTCTCATGAATCTTTCAGAGAGAATGTCTGTAAATCCTGCCTTGCACACACAGTAGAAAAAAAGATAATTACTTTTTATCACACATTAAATCCCCTGACACCCTGGACATCAGAGAGGGTCCTTCTGCCCATCCTGAATGAGCATGACCCTGCTAGAGTGCTGACTGAAGGGGAATGGATGTTTGTGCCCTGGAGAAATGGATGAAAGAAGAGTGGAAGATCTCGCTTTTATGTTCTCTCTCAGCATATGACTAGATCAGAGTCACATGCCTAATTAATTTAACGTCAATGACATTATACAAAAACCTGAAAAAGTCTGCATTTAAAAAAAAAAAGACAAAATCTCACTGGATTATTACAATTAATAGCAAAAATGTTTGGAAATGTAAACTGACACACTACAGCAAAAGATAGAAATAGCTGACTTAAAAACTATTTTGTGTTGGTGAAAATACTAGTGGCCTAAGACTTTTGCACAGTACTGTATGTATGTATTAGGGGTGTAATGGTACGCAGAAATCACGGTTCGGTACGTTCCTTCGGTTTTAAAGT
Source organism: Carassius gibelio (assembly GCF_023724105.1). NCBI lineage: Eukaryota > Metazoa > Chordata > Actinopteri > Cypriniformes > Cyprinidae > Carassius > Carassius gibelio. The sequence goes on along the minus strand of NC_068401.1, from coordinate 4,279,978 downwards.
CACGGTTCGGTTCATTTTCGGTACAGTAAGGGAAAGAAATGCAAACATTAAACTGCAGGCTGTTTATTACTATAAACTTTTTTTTAACAATTTGTTTACACTTTTTTAAACACTTTTTAATAAAATATATATAAAATAAAAAAAGAATAAGAAATAAGAAATAAAATACTGCTGCAAAGTTCTCCACTAAATAAAATACTCTTAGTCTCAAACCAATATCATATAATAAAATATAATAAAAAATATAAATAACTATGATTACAGTGCAGCATTACCAATCCCTCAGATTTTGTTCTTGCGTTGGACCGATCGGTATTAAGAGCAGAGGTCTGTTTAAATGCCGACAGGAGCTGCGTTTGAATTACGGTCATTTTTTCCTAGTTGTAGTGATGTTCACACTTGCGTGATAGCTTTTGTAAACTTTAGAATCAGCTGCAGGGCGGGATTTGCGCTGAAAAACTTCCGCCACTTAATATTTTCGTGTGGAAACACAAAAATGTACCTATGCTCCACACACAAAATATTACATTCGGTCATTCGGTACACACGTGCACCGTAGCGAAAGCCCTGTACCGAAACTGTCCGGTACGAATACACGTACCGTTACACCCCTAGTATGTGTGTATGTATCTATATATATATATATATATATATATATATATACACACACACACACACACATATAATAAAGTAATATTGAATATTACATGATTCACTTTCACTGTATGAGAAAGCAACTTTGTTTTCTGCAAAAAAGTATTTCACTGGGCAAAATGTGGTTTGAACAACATCATAGATGAAGAGGGTAGACTTCTCCTTTTTGGGTGAACTACCACTTTAAATACTGACTAAGTGTGGCTCCGGATAACTCCTCAGCTATTAAATATGGCTGCTCCACAGGTTTTTGCTCTCTGTACAGTACAAGGAGGAAACGTCTCATTTATAGTGGACTTGGCCCGCACTCCAGTATTGAGCTGTCATTTAGTCAGCCAAATAGAATAAGTGGGGAGGATTAAACCAGCACAGTCATGCAGATAACACCTCTGACAGTCTTCCTTTCTCTCTCGCTCTCACTCGAATACTAAACAGGCCGCTGAGTGACAGCTTGTCAGAGGGCAAGAGTGGAGCGCTGAAACCCGGCAACCCAAGAGCAGGCCGATAACAAGCAGGTCAAAGAAAACAATTACGGCCCTGGCGCTTTCTAATGGACACACGGGAAATAATCATGTTCCTGTGTGTGTGTGTGTGTGTGTGTGTGTGTGAAATCCATTATGTCCCGACAGCCCTTGCAAAGTCATTTGTTGGTCCTCTCAGGTGTCTCATTTTTTCGTCCACTTCAAGTGTTGTTTTGCCCCCTTTCCCTCCTCGCTCTTTTCTGTCCATCTCTCAGTTGCGTCTCTCAGCGTTTCATTTCTCCCTGATTTCTCGCATTGTTATTCCACCCCCTCAGACAGGCTCTCCATCTCGGTCTAGAGCAGCAATCACAACAAAACAGGGAGCCGTCACAGTAAGGCAACTCGTTTTGTTTCCACACAAGTTGCGATGGAGTGAGGTTTTCAGACTCGCCTGCTCATTTATCCCTGGCAGCCTCGGCAAGAATTCAACCACTCTGCTACTCTCAATGAAGTTAAAACTCTTTCCTTTTAAGTTTTGTTCGCCATTCCTTCCCACTTTTATTCAGGGTTTTTTTTTACTACTTTTTACTCTTGTTTGACTCAGAGAGAGATGGGGTTACAGCACGGGGCAGCCATTAGACATGGGTGAAGTGTCTCATTCAAGGGCTCAGACAAAGTGGTTGGAGAAGGAATGAGCTTTCTGTTCATTATAAGGAGCTTTTACCCACTGGACCGTGCGTTCAAGGCTTATCTCTGCCATTTCTAATGTGTGTAAATCAGAGTGTTGGCAAACATTCACAAAGATCACACATTGCGGAAGTAGACAGCATTGGTGTAGAAATAAATGTGCATCGTAAGCACAAGTTAATTCAACTATTAAGACAAATCTTGTCAAATGCAAGTGAATCCCTCAACAACAGCAGTAAACACTCAAAGAAACACTTCAGCAAGACATAGTAAAGGGAAAGATGAACAGAAAATATTAGAAAAGATGAGACATTGTGCAAAAAAAGGAATAAATGAATTCTTAAATGCCTCATGCTCAAGGACATGGAAATTAATCTAGAAGCCATAAGAAACACACACTGGGTGAACTGGATTATCCAGTAGTCTGGCAGGTTCTGGATCAGCTATTAGTCTGGCAGTGTGCAGATGATAAGAGACTTCACTGAGCTGCTATGAGTAGCTGTCAGAGAGCAGGAGACAGACAGAGACAAATCTGCAGCTCCCTCAGGGTATATGATCTCTCGTTAGTTTTAATTAATCATTCTTATTAATAACAGACATCTCCTCGCAACCTCAATGAAATAAAAAATTCTGACAGGCAAATTTTAAAAAATTATGCGTCTGAGTAAGATAAACTAACTTGGCCCTGCAATAAATTATAATGCTGCTGCTAAAACAGACAGGGCCTGGGGACAAATTTACATGGGTGAGGAACATAGAGGGCCCTCTTCATCACAGGACCCCCAGAAATCTTTTTTTTTTTTTATAAAACTGGATTACAACAACCTAATATAATTACAGACTACATTATAGAAAGAAAGCTCAATTCTCAAACCAGCTTATTTTATCATTAACAAAATGTGGCAAAAAGTACAATCGTAATACAAAGATATATTTTTAAGTACATTTAAAAACTAAGGTAATGCCATGGTACTTGAATGTAATGTTAAGCCATGAAAGACATAACAGAAGTCCTGTGAAATTATCTTGGTTTTAATAGTCAAGGCCCAGAAGTAAACTAGCTAATTCTATTTTAATATGTGTCCATTGTGGTTGTCTGTTGATTAACTTTATTGTCTGAGTGTTAGTCCTTTAACACATAGACCTCAAGCCAAAAGCTGAAATGCACAAACAACACATTTATTAAACAATGCATGGGAGATCATTTATAAACCTAATTAAAAAAGAGCATAATTAAACATTTATGCTTAATAAACTGCTTAATAAACTATTGATTAAAATATTTTTGTCAACACCTTTGTTTCCATCCAACTTACTACATTTCTGCCATTGTTCTTAATTAGAAGAGTTCTCAAAGATTCAGCTCAATTTTCTACATCAGTAATTCAATTCAAAGTGAACAAGTGGAAGAAACGTATCACTTTATTTAAATTTAAGGCATCAATTAAGTTTTAACATTTAAGGCATCAATTAAGTTTTAACGTACAAGACTTTTTCTTCTAGAATTTCTTGGTTTTGTTTAAACATTTAAACAGCTATATAACAGCAGAAAAATAATTGACTTTGCTAATCTTTCAGATAAATTAAAAATGGACAGTTCTCTGTTTTGTCTTACAGGCTATAAGTTCTTCCAAACACGTGGAAATCCTCTTTATCAATTAGCAGTAAGTCTATCATTATTGTTCTAATTCAGCTTTTATGTGTTGTATTTGAATGCCTCGAGTTATTTACGACAAAGAAAATATGCTTATAAAAAATAGTTATAATATGCTAAACAACAGAAATGGATAAATATTTCCTATTCTCTGCACAATTATTCAGCGACCCACGATTCAAGCGTTGATGCCGTGGTACATGGTTTGGATGTGCCCAGAGCGCCACCCTCCGGCGGAGCGATGAACTGCAGCCATTTCACAGCGGCACGGACACGGTGACCGATTCCCTCACTTGATACGAGACTATTTTAAGATCTAATCGCCGTTCTCAAAAGTTCCCCAAACCGATCGTTTACAGACGCAAAAAAATATCAAATTAATTATCGCAGTCACAAAGAACAAACAGCTGTTTTAATTATGAGCATTATTGACTGAGTAAACTTTTTTAAAATCCAGTCTGAGATGTCATTTATAAATATACAGCTTGAACATAGAATAGCATTAACACATAGTAATTTGAAATATAATAAACGTAATGTAATGTAATACAAAACAATACTTTTAAAGAGGACAACAGTCATCTTTCAGGATAAAAATAATATATAAAGAACTGAGGTAAATAACGGCAACATACAGATCCGTCATTAAAAGGTAACGTTAGGCTATGATTTGCCTATAAAAAGTCATAATATTAAACGATGAATAAAGCAACAACATACCTTCTGGAATTCGTATTCATCTAACATTAACGTTATAGCATAGTTAACATCTCCCCTCAGGACATCATTATTAATAAACAAGACACAATTATTAAAGTTTCATCCCGTCTTGGGTTACGGCATCCAAAGCTCGTCAACCTCCGCAAAGTGGCCAAAAAGAAACAGAGCAGAATGCAAACTTGCCTGGAAAGAACTCTCCAAATGTGAGCTGAAGATGAAAAACAAGCAGCAGAACGGAGAAGTAGTTCCTTTGGTCCATTCTCGCGGTCATTACTTCACATACTCGCTGTCCGTCCGCGCGCGAGAGAACTGACGGTTTCCCGGCATCAGTGATGTAGCGCGCGCGACTCGAGCCGTCAGTCGACAGCTGTCTGACTCTTGGCTCTCTGTACTGCTACGACAAGGGTGTGTGGGGAGGAGAGTGGGTGCGAATGAACGAAGAGAGGGTTCCAATATCCCCCAGGTCCCTAGACCTGCCTGCCAGAAATACTGTGGTGAAGTGATGGTTTAAACACTACCGCGTGCGCTGGAGACGCTCTTCTCGTGCACCTCGCGATAGGGTGCGCACTTGCGCGGTGCCTAAAAGTAATTCAACACCCCGAGCAATGAGTGAGAGAGGTTCCAGACCACTCTAGTTTCATTGTTTTCCACGGTGTTACATACAGAGGCCCCGAAAAAGTATTTGGACACTTAAGACACACTTAAAAATGTATGAATGCTGTGGTGTTAAATAAAATATCAAACCAAGTATTTCAAATATAGTACAAGAACATTTATCATTTCACCAACATAAGTTTTATTTATTAAATATAGGCCTATACATTATATGGAAAATTTGTTGGTGGAACATACCAAGTTAAAATGCTGTAACCATGTCTAAGATGACCAAAAGTGTACAATAATGCCATTAATGGTACTATAATTGTATGTAACCATGATTCTTTTATATTCTGAATAAAATGCATGTTACAATGTTTAGATAGATAGATAGATAGATAGATAGATAGATAGATAGATAGATAGATAGATAGATAGATAGATAGATAGATAGATAGATAGATAGATAGATAGATAGATAGATAGATAGACGTGAGCAAGAGAATGCAAGATCTAGTTACAGAATGCATATGGTCAACTCCATGGTCCATTTATAAGATAGAAACACCCTGAGTGGGCAGATTTCAGTTACAGTGTTTTATGGTTAGACCTAATTTATGAATTCATTATTTAGTGATGTGGAAATCAATGCCTCATTAACACAGAAAGGTGCCCTTTCATTCTTCATACCAACTCACTCTTGTCCAAGAGTCTTCACTCCACTATCAATCTCCCTTGCTCATCCCATTCTATTGGTTTCAGTTGCATGAACGCAAAGGTGTTTTTTTGTTGTTGTTGTTTTTAATTCTGAATTGAAACAGAACAACTACCACCAATGCAGGTTTATTTGGTATTGATAGTGCCAAAAATAAATAATTAAACAGAAATAGTGATTTTTTTTTTTCCATATCGTGATGTATATCATAGTGAAACAGATCACTGAAAATAAAATAAAAAATAGTAGGATGCATTTAAATTATGCAAATTGTATCATACATTAAAATATATATATATGAATAACAAATTGTGACTATTTCTCTGTAACTACATGTTCTTTGGAACATTCTCAAATAATGCTGAAAATTATGATCATCAGGTTTTACACAAACGTTTGGAGCTCCAGTGTCGCTGTCATAAAAGCAAAGAGGTGGCAAACTAAATACCAAAAAACTGAGAAATTCATATGAATTTTTCAAATCAGCCTTACTTAACATCTTTATGCAGGTACTCTCACTTGATATATATAAAAATATATATTAAATAATAAGACTACAAAACGTAAGCATGGCCTCAGTGGCCTCAAACTTTGGAGCCCCACTCTACAGATATATTAAACATAATGACAAAGGCAGAACTAGTGTCAGGCAGCAGAGTTAATAAACACAACAGGGGGCTGTGGATTGAAAAGCACCATACTGTAGGTGCAAATCATTCTGTTGCTGCGAGAGGTGAGAAGGCGTCCCCCCCACACACCTGCCAATAGTTACAGCCACCAGGAGGCCTTTCTACAGCTTGAATGTGTGTGTAATATGTACTCTGTGCCCTAAGGTTTCAACCATTCACCACGCTCATCCCAATCATCAGAAAGGTCATAAAGAACTCTTATAAGCGTCCATCAAATGCATGCAATGTGCCATCCACTCTTCTTTTCTCCTACATTCAGGGAACATCTCTCGGTTAGTCAATAGATTTAATTGGCCGACACAAAGCCTGCTGGGTCGAGTTGGACAATTTAAGAGGCGTTGCTTAAAAAGACAGAAAGTGTGAGCTAATGATATTTCTCTGGGCGGGATTGGAAAACAGTGAAAATGGTAGAGTAGGGAATTAGCTACTGTGTTTTTATGAGTTCACAAAAAGAGTTTTCTAATCACCAGAGAGATGGACTGGCTATTAAGGCTTCAATATGTCTCTGGGAAACTAGAGGGCAAGAAAGATTTTTGTGTGGTGCTAAATTCATGCATTATGTATAAATATTAGTTCTCAACTTATTGATTAAACTGCATGTCTGGAATCTTTAACAACCTCCAAATGCAAATCATAAAGTTATAGATAATACCATACAATGTTTCTTCCAGTGAATGATTTTTATAGCCAAGTTACAGTATTGTACACAGTTGTAGGAAGTTTATTCAGCTATGGCCACTTTTATGATTAAAAGAACATTTTCATCTTTTTCTTTTTGTTATATAAAGGACACATTCAAACTTTCCTAATGCTTTTTTGATTGTTTAATTGTCCAAAATTAATTTTGAGCTATTAAATATTCAAAATAAAAATTGCTTATTAATAAATCCATAATAAACCATTGGTTTATAAACCAATATTTATTTTTTATTCTATGATTATTTCATTCTTCGACTACAATCAGAGACTAAAATAAATAACTAGATACCATTTCAACATATTCATTGCTTGAAAATTAAACAAATTACATCTATACCTCAGTTTTTCTTGGTAAATATGGTGTATTCAGTCAAATTAAACTAATCCACAGGGCAGAGAGTGCTTAGCTGAAGAAACTCTACTTAGTCCAGAATGCACATAGAGTAAGCACTGTCTCCATGCATCTCTAAACACAAGATTAAAATACAACCTTGACAGTTCATTGGCCATACTGAAAAGCTTGTATGCCCACATCTTTCTGATTATATTTAGACTGTATTTAAGTTTTTTTATTGGTTCATATTTTTATAACATAAAGTCTGTTGTTTATTGAAGCTCCTCAGGTAATATTCATTTTCACTCTCATTGCAAATAGGCCCCACAACCTTCAAAACTCCTCCAGAACTTCATTTTAATTCTTCCCGCATGCCACATCCTAACACTTTCGCCCCTTCATTAAATACACTAGACAGCACAACAGGAAATTGCGGTCAGTCAGATCAGATACTTGTGCACCCAGGAAGTTATTGGAGACCAGTGTCGGACTGGAGGTCGGTTTATTGGAATATTACATACATATCGCTCATTGGGATCTTCAATAGCCTCTTATTTTAATTACAAGACCACTAACATCGTATTAATGTTTCATACAGGTTCCAAGGATACTTCAGTCAGAAATAAAACTCTGCCATTGTTAGACACCCTCATGCCATTAGAAACTGGAAGGACTTTTGTGAATTAAAAAATAAAAAATACAAAATTTCAACTGGTCAACTATCCATTGGGGACCAAGGGCGACTTATATTCTTAAGTGAGTGAGCTTTTAAGATTCATAAGAACTTCAAAATCACAACCAAGTTGCAACTCCGAATTTAATGAACTAAAACTTAAATTGAACTAAATTACAATATTTTGCGCAATATCTCTTTCATCTCAGTGTTTGTTTAAAAATGACAGATTTCCCTTTTTTATGGAACATTAAAACAGCTTTTTTGGTTGTTGTTAGTGTTTCTTCTTTTTCCTCTTCTTGATCTTGATTGATTAGTTTTTCCACTAATTCAAATTCTGTCATTGTTTACTCACTCTCGTGCCATCTAGAATCTGTAGGATTTCATTCTTCCATTGAACACAATCTGCTTTCATTTTATTTAAAGGGACATTCTCCCTTGTGTTCCAGAAAACAATAAGGTCATACATTTTCAGATGACATGAAGGTGACTAAATGACAGAAACACTTTTAGGTCAACTATTCCCAGAGCCACTTGTTTTAGTAATATTCAGTGCACATACAAAAATTATAAGGGTTTGTAAACAGTTTGACAAAATGGAAAGAACCTAAACCCCAGTCATGGCTGAGCTACAACTTCCAGTTCAATTAATTAACTCCTCTGGTGTCAAGCTAAACAAACACCTTCACAAACAGTTGTAATTGTGCATGAAGTTTAATCAAACCAACTCTTGTGTGATGAAGTTCTGTAAGAACGGCCACTGACTTTAATGGATTACACAGCCATGAAACTTCAGTTAGCACATCTTGTTTGCCTAGCATCGGGATATTAGGTCCTCCGTTCCAGGGCAGACACCGCTGTGTAACTTCACATGGACCCATTGCTCCTTCCCATGACTTCTCTTTCAATTAAAACAACTCAAACAATGTCTCTCCCTGCGGAGCCGTTTAATGAGAGGACTAATGTGTAATATCAGCTTCACCTCAGTGCTGGAGAAGAGCCTCTCTGGCCTTTTAATACCAACGCATGTGTGCTCGAGAGACTCGGGACCCCCTGCTGTTTGCAAGAAGCGAGAGCTCCCGGGACAAAGACCTCTTGTGGAAATGAATGACTTTCCACTGAACTCATCTGATGTCAAGACCGCATCTCAAGGATGCAGACAGTGACCTGAAGACCTCACTGTTAGTTCAAAGTGTTTAGGGGTAATGTGGTGAAGAAGGGAAGTGTAGAGTGAAACTTGAGCGAAGATGGAAGCCCATTACTCATCTAAAGAACTGCATAGATCAATTTTGATGCACTACCTTGGACATAATTTAATGATCGTGAGATCAATAGTCATAATCTTATGTGCTGAGCACATTAAGAGGCTATCATTTGGAAAAGCACCAAAGGGCCCAGACAAGGATCGGGCTGAAAGGAGTCTGAAAACATATTGGGAACTTAGCTGCACAATATTCTTTGTAAGTGCACATGGCAGATAATATATTTTTGATTCAATCATGCAGTGGCTGAATATGGCCAATTATAGATGATTTGATGAGCACTTCCCAAAAGGCCAAGATTAGATTTCAATTTTACAACGAAAATGGATAAATTAAATAAAAGTAGATCTATTAAAGTAATGGAAAGAGAAAAAAAATAAAAATAAAATAAATATATATATATATATATATATATATATATATATATATATATATATATATATATATATATTAAAGGGATAGTTCACCTAAAAAAATTAATTCTGTCATTTTTACTAACAATCATGGTTTTAAACTGTATGTCTTTCTTCTGATGAACACAAATGTGTCCAAATGACACTGGACCCTGTTGATTTCATTGCTTGGACAAAATAAAAATAAAATAAATAGCAGCACCAAAATATCAATGCTTTTCAAACTGAGTTGCTTCTGTGTCAGGCTGTTTGGGATACTGGAACATGAGAAACGAGAAGAATAAAATAAAATAAACAAAAATAACATATTTTATATAACATTTATAAAATAGGTGGGAACATTTAATTATTTTATTTTATTTTTATAAAAAAATGTTCATCTGTCATATCAAGTTAAGATGTTCCTTTCCATGTTTAAACGCAACATCACATAACTTCTTTGTAGGCCAGTTTGAATTTCAGCATTCACTGTCAAGGGAATTAAGATTTTAACTATATGAATAATTCATGTGTTCAAGCACGTTTAAAAACATTCATCTGTGCAGTGGAAGCTTGTAACAGTGGATGGGATGTTTCCTGTCCCGAGTCTCTGTGTATATGCTCTCAGATTCACAGACATCATCTGTGAACTTGTGTAATTTCAGGTAAATATTTGGCCAGATGATGCCAGTCGTCTGAACAATGTCAAAATGATTGCCTGTCAACTATTATAACCCGCATGAATAACATTTTCTGGAAATTCATACAAATATAATAGCCCCTTTCACTTGCACTCATGGAGAATAGGACAAACAATTAAATAATCTTGGCAATCAGGCTTTAGACGTCAAACCTCATACAAAGGACCTGCGAGTTAATTTGCATTCTGAATGGAATGTTAAATCTCACATTGTCCATGTCACAAAAAGATGCTTTTCTTCCATCAGAGAAGTCAAATCTTTTCTTGACTGCATTATATAGTTAACTCACGCCTTTTTGTTTTAATGATCGATAACATAAAATCAAAATGGAAGTTTTGTGGCTTTCAGTCAGTGCGTGCTATTCTCATCTATATCCTGGGTTACTTATAAAACTTATCTGAACAATATGCATTATATTACATAATATTACAGATTTAAGAAATGGAAGGTTTTGTTTGTATGGTACCAGTATACAACCCATGCAGGTTGTGAATGTACAATGGCAAACATATATTTCAAAACACATATGTTTTTCAGTCATCTCTCTAGAGAGCAGCATGGTATGCCATATCTAACGCACACAGAAAACGCTGCATTTTTCTGCATTTCATCCTGAACAATACCTCAAACCTTTGGGGAGACAAGGAGAGAGGAGTGCACAAGTGTAATATAAGAGGAGATGAAAAATAAATAGCATTTTTATATGATTTTCCACCCCTCCACATCAGTTTTATAAAAGTGGTGCAATGGGATGCTATGAGAGACTTCTCTAGTAAAAGGTATTGGGTGTGCAGAGTAATAATTTTCTTTCTCGGGCCGCTCAACATTGATCTGTGCTAGTGAAATCATCTCTGGGCTGTTATTAAATCATCATAGCACAGTGGTACACCACACACACACAGAGAGCTCTTATAAAACAGAGACAAACAACAATTTCTTATTATTTTACATTATTGTACCAGTACAAAAAATATAACTTTTATATCTGAAGTAACATGTTTAAAGGATGCAGTTTGATTATCATAAAAAATTAAACATTATTAATAAATTAACCAAATATATTTGTGACATATAATGATCATATATATATTAGATTTTTCCAAACACATACACGCAACTGTTCAAAGGTTTGTGGTCAGTAAGATTTTTTTATATTCTCTTTTGGTCACCAAGCCTTCATTTATTTATTCAAAAGTATTGAACAAAAACATATTCTGAAATAGAAGAATGAAGATTGTTTCCGAAGCAATTAGTGAAACATTTAGAGTCTAACCAGTTGCTTTATCGACAGCAGTTTGGATTTAGAGACAGATATTCCACTCAAACTGTTAACTTATATAAGCCTCATTGGATTTAGGGAATGTTATCGGGGCAGTGTTCAACTAAATAAATTAAATCAATTCAAAATGTCATCAGAAGCCATTCAGTGGTTTAGGTCTTGTTTTGGTGAGAGACAGCAGTGTGTCAGGGTCAATGGTGAGTCAGCTCTGCAGACAAACAATATAGGAGTACCGCAAGGTTCTGTACTTGGCCTTCTGTTGTTTACAATGTACATAAATGACACTGCCAGATGTATGCTTATGAAGCTGTCGTCTCTGTGTCCACTACAACACCAAGCCTTGCAGGTGAGCACCTGACACAGGCATTACATGACATGTTTCCATGTACTTCTCCATATGAAATAGGCCTGCAAGGGACGTATTTGAGGTGCGGATTAACAATGAAGTAATTGAAGCAGTGAATAAAGTCAAGTACATCTGTAAGGTCAAACCAAACCTAAATTGTTTTCGTCTTATTAGAAGGGACTTGTCATATTAAACTGCAAACCTAATCATGCATGCAATGATATTTTCACATTTATCATATTGTGTCAAATTATGGTCACAAGCCTCTCCAAATAAATTAAAGCCTATTATTTCAATATACAAACAGGCAATAAAAGTTATGAACTAAAAACCCATGACATGGCATCATTGTGATGTTTTAAGAAAACATAACCTTCTTAACTTCAATAGTTTCATTGATTTTAATTATCTCAAATTGTTTTTTAAATGTCTAAAGAATCATGTTTCACGAGATGTTTCACCATGTTTTCTGAATTGGTCCGTAGGCAGAGCTCTCATATGGCAAACACACGAGCCACTACTAGTGGTGACTGTCTTGTTTCAAAGTATAAGTACTCTTTTGGGAAATCTGCTTTCTCGGCAAAGGGCATACTTATTTAAAACTAGAGCCCAATCATAATGCTTTTAACAGAGGACTTAAACAATGGTTAAAAACCAAACAACAGTTCTCACATGAATGGTTCTTCATACCAAATTATTATTGCTATCTATCTTGTCTTTTCTTTAGAGCCTATGTATGTAAAAAAATTCTGAATATATTGTCCCTTCTTTATTTATTTATTTTTTTATTTTTTTATTGTTGTTGTAATTTTATGGTATATATATATATTATTTATTATTAATTTATTGTTAACATTGTTACTATTATTTATTATTATTAGCATTGTTATTGTTTGTTTTTGCTCTCTGAAAAGCCTCCCTTGGACTGTTGTGCAAAGACACTTAAGCAAGTGATGTCCATGATAAATAAAAATGTAATAATAATAATTACAATTTAAAATAACTGTTTTCAATTTGAATATATTTTCAAATGTAATTTATTCCTGTGTATTTTCAAAATTGTATTTAAAAAATTAAAAATTTGTTTATTCTGCCCCCCCCCCCCAAAAAAAAAAACTTATTAACATTAAACAATAATATTCATGAAACAATATATATTAGATATTCTTAAATATCCATTTGTTTAATACATTAATAATTATATAATTAAAATATAATTAATAAATCATTTGTTATGGCAAATCATTTATTTGGAAACCAGGTTTTCATGAAAGCTCAATGTCCAAATGCATTATATTAAACATATTATATTACATATGTGTTGTATTAACATATAATTGAATATATCGGTGTCTCGATGTATTTGCTTCGCACACAAGATGGTCTAACGCTACATTTAGATGATATACACAAGGAGCTTGCGAAGTCAGTGGCCTTTGCTAATCCAATGCCAATACCAAAGAATATAGCCGCATTTTGCAACTGAGAAAACGTTTTGCCACGGAAGCAATCACAACAAGGATTTACTAGATTTTCTTCTTCTGTGATCTTTACCATTGTCAATAACAGGGCACATAAATGGCAACCCTGATTCAGTATTTCATCATGTCGAGGGGTCAGACAAGAATAGTCCAGCTGAAAAGACACTGCAGGGATTTTGGAAAAACCTGGCCTTGAAAATCCGCCTCTTAGTCCTCGCTCCCTGTGAAAAGTCTCTTCATCATTAAATAAGAGCCAGTGACACACACATGGCCAGTCACCTCCGTGGCTAAGCAGATAATGGATTAACCGATTATCCCATCTGAGCTGTGCTGAGCTTAGACGACTTCACAGTTCGTCAACATCCTGGCAGGTCAAGGCATCATACAGGACGGATAATGATAAATGACAAAACACTGGCGCTGACTGGGTAGCTTTAGATAAAGATTAGAGCAGTCGATAGTCTGAAACAATTAATTGGGAGTAATCTGTAGAATTAACTGAAGTTTGCCACATATTTCCTTTCAAAATTAAGACCCCTTGATTTAAATGCGTTAAAGTCAACATGAAATCAAAAGCTCCGTTTACTTTCTTAATACATGTTCTTTCTCGTATTGTGTACATTTTGCAGTGCTACAGGAATAACATATTTTTTGTAGCCTCATCCTGGTTCCCTCCACAAAAACCCAATTGGATTTTTCCATTGGCTTTTGGATTAATGCTGAAAATAAGCTCTGTGATGAACAAATGTTTATGATTCTTACACATTTTGTTCATCATAATAAACTTTACAAATTCACATAACTTAAATATTTTGTGCTTTTTGAGCAAAAGAAGTAAAAAGCTAATGAACTACACCATGATTGCTTGAATTGGACTCTGCCAAAGTCTTTATTCAAATAAATAACCAGAGAGATTTTAGATGTTGCCATGATGACGTTTATCTGTCCACAACCTCTTTTGTCCCATTTAAACACTTGTTAGAAACCGCCTTTTTCAAGACAGGAAAAAGCTTACACAGATAACAAAAGGGGGTGTTACTGATGTATTTTGTTATAGAATACAACACAAAATTAAATTGAGCTTGAACTATTCACCACGGACCTCATTTCAGACATTAAACCAAAAACCCAATCTAAAAATGCACTTCAGGACTTCAGGACGATGAAACCAGAAACTGAAATACTAACTCTTTTCTGGATTTTCGTAAACAAAAATGTCATCCTTAAGCACTCTATTCTAGCTTGAAAAGTAGAGCATGACGCTTGCAAAACAGAGATGGGTTCGACTCCCGGGGAATGCGTGCACTTGATACAATGCCTGCTTTGAATGCAATTCAAGTAGCTTTGGATGAAATCATCCGTCATATATGTAAAATGTAATTATTCAATGACAATGTTGTCTTTGAAATCTTTCACCAAATGTAAAAATTGCTGAATAGTTAATGAAGCAGTTTGTTAGATTACTATTTAAACAATAAAATCTGAAGAAGAACAGTTCCACTGGGATACATCATATAAGTGATGCGAGCAGCAAACTTACGATGAGAAGAAATCCAGAACTGTGAACTTGTATCAACAGACTAAACTGCATCATGCATGCCCAGCCTAAATCCACAAACGACTTTTACATTTGCATTTAAAAAGGCTTTGCTCCATCATTAACTGATAAGCAAAAGTCTTACGGCAATAAACAAGCCTGCAGCACTGTTCTGAACTCAAACTCCTGTGTCTGGCTTCTTATTATGACCAGTCCTTAGGAAACACACAGAACAGTCTTTTAAAAGTCAAATTAGATAAAAGCAGTAAATGTTAAGAAAGCACAAACAAGACCCCCAAATATGATCATCCTTGTATGAATGTCCTCCATCCTGAAATTTAAACAGCAGCCATATATTTTAATTTATAAAGACACCGTTAATACTATCAATATGCCATGTGTAATGGAAAATGTTTAATTTCTGAAACATAATTTTTTTTTGGTCTACTTGCTACTGTAATATTAGATGTAGATTTATTTACATTTATTTCATCACAAATATTTATTTATAAATATGTATTTTCATTCACATTTAAATAATATGTATTTTTTATATTTATTTATAAAAAGTCAATTAAAAATTTTATATAATGTATTTATTTATTAATTTATTATTTTAGTATCAAATGTTTAAAATTAAAAATTAAAGTTAACATTTATTTTATTTTATTTTATTTTACACAGACCCTCTTGTACTTCCTGTCAATTTGAATATCCCTAAAATAAATGGCATTTAATTCACTTTATACAAATAGACACATTACAGCATCTGAAATAGTTAAAAAGTAAAAACAAACTAGCTATATATCACCCTTCTAGTGTTCATAGCAGTGCGGCTGTCGCTCCACATGATTTCTCCTAGTGCCAGCCCCCAAGGGAAGAACCTTAACATGGGCTTGCTCTCTATTCATCCTGCTTGCTACCCCCTGGCGGTACAGAGACAACTGGGCATGTTGAAGCCAGAACGAGCAAACAGAACATTATCTCAGATCCCCGGATCACAGCCGAGCACAGAAGGGAGGAGATGGCAGTCTGTGGCCAGGAGGCAGGAGCGAGCCGTCACTCACTGCTGCTTCTAAGCACCGTATGCTAATGCTTTATGGCCTATCTCTGCATGATTCTGTCTCTGCTAAATCTCTGTGTAGTTTAGCATTAGAACAGATCAGATTTCTTATGTCTTGTGTCATATTTCGCTTCTAGATTGTTCGTTGGTAGCAAAGAAATCAGTGGTTCAGTAAGTAAGTGAATAAAACAGCTCATCCATCATAAAAATTCAACAGCATCAGTATTGTTGACAAATGTTGGCACTTAGTAATGTTGAATAATGAAAAATGTTTACATTACTTATTCATCTTGCACATGCTTTTGTTCAAAGTGACTTAAAAAGAAGGGAAAACACAAGCAATTAAACATAAATGAGCCGAAAGTGTTAAAAAGGGTTATCACGGGATTTTGTGTTTTTCGGACTGCTATCCATAAAACCCACATCATTTAACCATATAAACAATAAACTAACAAATTGAAAGTTTAACTGAAATTATTTTAATTTTTTAATGTTTTTTGTAAATATATACAGTACAGACCAAAAGTTATGGAAACATTACTATTTTTAATGCTTTTGAAAGAAGTTTTGAAAGATACAGAAAAAAATCAAAAATACAGAAAAAACTGTAATATTGTGAAATATTATTACAACTTAAAATAGTAGTTTTCTATTTGAATATACTTAAAAAATGTATATATATATATATATATATATATATATATATATATATATATATATATATATATATATATATATATATTATTCCTGTGATGCAAAGCTGAATTTTCAGCATTATTACTCCAGCTTTCAGTGTAACATTCAGTCTATCAAATGGTCATTTAGAAATCATTCTAATATTCTGATTTATTATGAGTGTTGGAAATAGTTCTGCTGTCTAATATATTTGATGAATAAAAGGTTAAAAAGAACTGCATTTGTTCAAAAAAATTCTAATAATATATATTCTAATAATATATTTTCTTTACCAATACTTTTTATCAATTGAACACGTCCTTGCTGAATAAAAGTATTGATTTTCTTTTAAAGAAAAAAAAGTAAGTATTTTTGATCAAATAAATGCAGGCTTGATGAGCAGAAGAAACTTCTTTCAAAAACATAAAAAATAGCAATGTTTCCAAACTTTTGGTCTGTACTATATATATATATAAAAAAGAAAAAAAAAGAAAAAAAGAAAAATATAATTTAAATAGCTTTTTTGTAATTTCATAGTTATTTTATGGTGATATTAAGATTAACATTAAGTTAACATGCAAATGATATATTCCAAATTCAGCAATAATCATGACTGATTAATTGAATCAATTTTGCAGTTGAACACACACTTTATATGTATGCGTGATGTATGCCCTTGTTCAAGCTTTCATCATTTACATGTATTTCTCTCTGATACCTAGACTTCATCAGTGAACTTGAAGTTTTAGCAGGCTCTGCGGTATAGTCCTGACATCTCAGGAATTGCTCACTCAACTAAAACTAAATAACAACAAACGAGAACAGAACTTCCTCCTCCTCAGGACAGGATAAAAATCTCTATCTCTTTCAGAGGAATGAAACACACATTCCATCTGAACCGAAATGAAGCTTCTTTCCATCATAAGATGCAGTGCATTTACAAACAGTCCTGGCTAGAGGCGCATATGAGCAAAAGACAATATCAGTGCTGGGGATTCATGCATAACACTTTGCATATAGATTTCACAAAAATGTCTGTGTTCACAAAAAAAGTTGTTTAGGGTTTCTTTTAGCTGCTCTCCAGAGTACAAATTCACTGCAATGGAACTCCTAGTCCAATATGATTCAGCCTTTCCTCCAAATTATGAGGGTGGCCTAATGTATATTTGATAGTGTCTTTGTAAAATGCAAGATCAATAACACAGACAGTTTCATTTCTTTTCTTTATTGCTCTCATAAATTAGAATAGCCTTTCCCAATCCCAACTAATTTAAGGGCTAAAAACAAAAGATATTGCTCTTCAATATTTTTAGAATATAACTATTACTTAGAATACTGGGTATTTGTTTCAGATGTCCCATTCTTTTGGGTTGTGCAATATAGTGCAAAAAAATATTTTTTTTTTTTTTACTGTAGGCATCTGATTCATACCCACAATATTTAGTGACATGAAAAACCCATCTAAAGTTGTAATAAATAAAAAAATCCATAAAAATAAATAATAATTATTTTAAAAGCAATACATTACAATATGACTTTAAATATTATTATTGTTAATAATATGCAATCCAGCCATGACATGTATGTAATTTACAACTCAAATATACAAATTCATACAAAACTATAACCTCGCAATCCAGCAACTGTCCAATCAGAATCAAAAATTCCAGAGAGCTGAATCAGGGGCCGTTCAAAAACGCGTGGAAAACGCGAGGCGCGCCGCTTCCTCCTCCAAAGCCCTAGCACAGAAGCGCTCCTGAGGCGGCTGCCGTTGCTAAGCAACAATGACGCGCTCTCTCCATGAAGACGCGGTGCGGACGCGCCTGGAAAAAAGAGCGCGTGTGCGTCGCAACCGCTTTCATTATTACGAACGCGAAAAGATTCTGAAGGTCCACAATCAAGATCTAAAAATATCAAATCAAATATGCGAATCCTGAAAAAAATCCAAAGCATCACAATAGAGCAGACAAAGATCCAACCAGGAGAATAAAAGAGGCTTGGAATCTCTGAATAAATGTTTGTCTGATAGGTTCTCCAAAAATGTTTAACATCTAAATGAGAGCAAAAGGAGGCCATTGTGTTTGGGTCTTCAGGAGCCCACCGATTGTTAATTGGGAGATCTGGACTCCTGCAGAAAACTGTCTGTGAGAAATCTGGATGTTACCTTTGACTCTGCACTCAAGTAAACAGATCAATTCGGTAGTCAAATCCAGTTGCTGCCAATTAACATTGCTTTCAAAAGCCAAGAGGTTTTTTTTTGTCATTTCAAGAGCTAGAGAGAGTGATCCATGCTTTGTGTCCTCACGGCTCAATTATTGTACTTCCCTTTATATGGGAATGAGCCAAGCAAACATAAATCGACTCCAGATGGTTCAAAATGCAGATTTGATCATATCTGCCCCGTATTATGCTCTTTGCGCTGGTTGCCACTCTGTTACAGAATCAAGTTTAAAATTGTAATGTTTGTTTTTAAAGCTCTAAGTGGAACGGCTCCTGAATACATGAGTGGTCTTTTAAGCCCAAATATATCTGCCAGACCATTGAGGTCTTCTAAGAAAAGAATGTTGATGGGTCCTAAATCAAGACTGAAATTGAGGGGTGACCGTGCCTTTTCAGTTGACGGC
Source organism: Carassius gibelio (assembly GCF_023724105.1). Taxonomy (NCBI): domain Eukaryota; kingdom Metazoa; phylum Chordata; class Actinopteri; order Cypriniformes; family Cyprinidae; genus Carassius; species Carassius gibelio. The sequence continues at coordinate 4,260,735 of NC_068401.1, read as the reverse complement.
CCAAAACTGCGGAATAGTCATCCCAGTCTACCTCTGATTAGTTCCTTCAGAATCTGAATTTAAATATAATTTGAAAACATGCCTTTTTTCCAGGGTTTATAATTATATAATTAATTGTCCTTAGAGTATAAGGATCTATCACACCTATCAGTGATTTTTCTCATCTTTAGTGTATTTGCGGTCAAAACTGTTTATTTTTAGCAATGTTTGTTCAGCACAGTGCTCAACTACTGTTGTTTTTATTGTGCTTTATAAATACATTTAGTTTTTTAGAATCCATGCAGAATTCAGAAAATTACAACAAAGCTGACACAACTCACAATGTTTGATCATAACTACAAACAAATGACAGACAACTAAAAAAAAAAAAAAAACTGGTCAACTTATTTTCTCTATTAAAGGGACACTAAGTAGGAATTACTCCCATCTAGTGGTGAAATTGTATTTTGCATTCAAACTAATTTTGCTCTCCAGCGCCTCGCTTTTTCAAATGCGCGCTGCATCTACGGTAGGCGATATGTACCAAAAAGCTTTGACAGGATGTCTTCTAATAGCACTTCGTCGAGTTTTCCTTCAGGTGAACAGGTGTATTTCAAACAAACTGCAACATGACAACTAACAAACGAATGTTACAGTATGAATTACTGACTGTGGAAAACATGAAATATTGTAATTAGTAGTTATGTCTAATTTATTCGTTATATTTTCTGAATTATATGCATTGTTAGATATAAAAAAAATATTATAATAAAGATTGTAACACTGACTTACCTGTCGAGAAGAAAACTGGCCACTTCAGCGTCTCTTTTGAAATCTTTATCAAGCATTAGCTCTTTCCACCTAGAAAAAGCTTCCCCGACATTAACTCTTGTTTTCTGTAATCTACGGTCACGTTTCCTTTTACGTTCTATTTTTTTTACTGTTTTGGTGACTATGTTTTCTTCTCCTGTGGCGCGGCATATGTATGGTCCATAATAAGAATGCAATCCAGACTTTTAAACTTGCCGGTGCAGTTTCAAGCGCCTCTCACTGCTCTGCACCTGCGTTTCTGGCTCTGACCGAAAACGCGCTGTGGAAACGCGTTGGCTTAGTACTTTTTGTCCCTCTCTGCTATTATAGTTTTGCAAGATGGCGGAACTACATGGAAGCCTCCGTCGACCTACCCGTCCCATGTATATAAAGATAATAAATTCTTCATTTACAAGGATTAGTTTAAACATTGGCATAGGTATTTGTACACCATTGAGGGCATATTTATGAATAAAAATATTGATTTTAGATAATAAAATACCTAAAAAGTTACTTATTGTCCCTTTAATGTGCTAGTTTTGTGTCTTGTATCAATCACTATGTGCTCCGTGCATCATATTTTGGTTTATAATACTGTAGGGGAATTTACAGTTAAACCCAAAAAACAGTCATGATGAACAAAGATCAGGAGTCAGAGATGCGATCAATAAAAAATAAAAAATCGAATACCCTGGGCTGGACATCAGGGAGACAGAAAATGACGGTTTCCTTCTGGGCTGTCTCTGCATAGCTGCAAAGACAGACATTCACACACATAGGGTGTCCTTGCATTAATATGAAGTGTCGGTGATGCAACTATGACGAATGTTTCCCTATCTAAATAAGGCACAATGTGTCTAGGCCTGCCTGTTTAAACCTAGAATCAGAATCTAGAATCAGATTTAATCTACAGACAATATTTTCAGTTTGGGCTTGGATACGTTAAAAACAAACTATCTGCCATCAAATCTGAGCTTTATTTAACTAACATCATCTCAACTTCACATGGTCTTTGCAAGAATATAAAAATGCATCTTAAATTTGTCTACTTTAATATAAAAATGCACTAACCTTGTTAATTATGCAGTCCATGCAACTGAGTCACAGTTCCCAAATTATATGGACAAGTGTGATATGTTGCTTCCAGAGATGCTTCTGACGTTGTTTCTGTATTCCTGAAGACGTCTGAGAATGGTGACTCTTGATGCACTGACACCAGCTTTAGTCCACACCTTGTGAAGATCTCCCAAGTGTTGGACAGTATTCTTTAAGCTTGCTGTCATTCCTGTTGCTTGTGCACCTTTTCCTACCCAATTCCTTCCTTCCAGTCAACTTTGCATTTAATTTGCTTTGATACAGCACTCTGTGAACTTTCAGTAATGACCTTCTGTGACTTCCTCTTTGTGGAGGGTGTCAATGGTTGTCTTTTGGACCATTGCCCAGTCAGCAGTCTTCCCCATTATTGTGGTTTCGAAGAACAAGAGATACCCAGAATTCTACTGTAGGGATGGTAATTTAATGAAACTCAAATGTAAATATTCTAATATTTTGAGATACTGGACTTTTGAATTTCATGAACTGTAAGCTCTAATAATCCAAATTAAAATAAAAAAAATAAAAAATAAAAACCTTGAAACGTTTTATTTTACATGTAATGAATCTGGAATAAAGTTTCACTCTTTGAAAAAAAAGAAAAAAAAAAAAATCACTATATTCTAATTGTTTTTAGATGCTCCCCTATTGCTGGAAGTAAAAACATCCCACATCCAACTTTGCATGGAATCAGTGTTTTATCAATATTTTGAATTAAATTTTATTTGTATTTTTTATTTAATTTTTAGAGATTTAGTTGTCTGCTTTTTTTCATTTTATTAATTTTTTTCTTTTAATAGTTGTTATTTATTTTCAGTTCGGTTTTAGTTTTATTTATGTACTATTAGTAATTTTAGTGCATCAACTTAAATTTCATCCACTTAATTTCAGTTTCATTTAATTAATATATTTTATTTCATTTCACAAAAATATTGTAATAGTTTTCATTCGAGATTTAGTTAACGATATACCCTATGCACCATGTCTTCCTTAATAACAATTTGACAAAATAAATAGGCCTAAATAAATAAATGGATATATGGACTTTTCTTTGTCACATTACATCAGCAAAAATGTCTAGATCTAGTCTTCATTTCAAATGCATTAATCTTAAAATGCTCCCCTATCTTCTGCGGAGAGTGCAATGAATTACAAATGTCAAATGAATTGGGAATCTTCCAAATGTAAATGAACTCCGAGCAGGTGACAGATTCAACTGTGTGTCACGGTGCGATCGTCAAACTCGTTCTAAATACAGATGGCCTTTCTCGAGGCAAAGCTTTACCTTAACAGGTGACAGGGCTTGTCAAACCCTTCCTGTGACAGTAAGGGAGGACAGAAAAAAAACAAAAATTAAACTACCCTACAAGAATAGTCCTCATTATAATGGAACGTCCCACCAAAAGTGTCACTACCTCCGTGTGTTGAGGCGCAGGACACACTGGTGTGACAAGGGGGTCTCGCATTTTTTCAAAGTTGTTTACAGTCATTGTTGCTCAGCTCTCTCTCGCACGACGGTTCACAATGACAGTTGACTCAGCCCCGCGCACGGCACGCCGGTTATATTTGGGCTCTTGAATGCCACAAAGAAAATTGTGCAGATATCATCCCTATGTGTACAGTCACAAAGCCACCTAAAGCTGGAGGATAAGCATAGCCCGTGTGCTGCCTTTTACCGAGATCTGCAGGGAACACGGGGCGACGGATCAAGCGGCCTTCAAGTTTGCCCATGTCCGGTTTATCCGAACAGCTCAACGGAAAGAAGATAAGACTCGAATGGAATACAAACCGAGAGATGGGAAGAGATCAGGAGAATGAGGTGATGATGCGTGGGTAGCCATTGATTAACCTTACAGCGGTGACCCATGACATGTTCCTGCAAGCTGCTAAATGAGGCCCTGTGGATCTGTGGAATGGATTCGAATAGTAAAATGTGTTTTAAAAAATATCCAAAATATGTCATAAAGGAGGAGGAGGGGGATGTGACTGTGAGGAGCTTTGTCCAATTCTGCTGAGCTTTCTTTGGAGTTCAGTGGGCGCAGATTCTGTGTGGGCCATCAACTAAAACTTCAACAGGCACAATAATAGCTCTCCATTCCCTTCACTCATTAAATATTTAAGCACACAAAAGATATCAGTTCTGTTTCACAGCAGGACCCCTTTTCTTTTTAAAGCTTTGACAAAACCAACAGAAGTGAAAATAAAGCAAGTAGCTATAATGATTTGGTAACAATATGTTTCTGGACTAACATAAACTAACAATTTTACAGCATGTGTATCTTCTATTTTAATGTAGGTTGTGTATACAGTAATATCTATAGACCTACTTTTATTTTTATAGGCCTTCTTTTTATTTTTCGGTTTAGAAAATGCTTCAATCTGATCAAAACTGACAGTAGAGACATATTTTTCAAACTGTACAAATCAGTCAGTTCAATTCATATAAATGCTTTTATTTTCTATTCTGTGTTCATCAAAGAATCATGAAAAATAAAATCTATAAATAAATGAAAAAAAAGATCCACAAGATTAATGTAAGTATACATATCTTAAAACATACTATATATATATATATATATATATATATATATATATATATATATATATATATATATATACACACACACTGTATATGTATGTATTAATGTTAATAGATACAACATAAATATTTACATTTTTAAAATGTTTATATGAATAAAATATAATTTAATTATTAAATGCACTAAAACTGATTTTTATTGGTCAGGCTGCTGTAGAACAGTATTGTAAGTGTAAGAGACAATAAAGGAAAAATTGGACAAAATATTTTAAAATCCACAGAATTTTTTTTAACTAAATCAAACACTGATAGGGCATGCTTAAACTTTTCATTCATTCTCAATTAAAATATATATGAAATTTGAAACTAACCAAGCATTTGATATTCCCATGATGTAAGCGTTTACTTTCAAATGTTTGCTTGGGAATTCACTGAAAACCAGGCACAAATTTTACAAAGCTGAAATCACTCAGAGTAAAGAATTCATGTATTTTTCTAAAAGAACATCAAATCTGGGACATTCACTGTGCTCAACACCAGAGTCTACACTCACTCCAAAGCATCTGAAGAATCGCAGTGTTTTTCACTTGCTAACAGTCATCTCTCTAGGAGTCTGAGGGCAACATTTCACCCAGGAGGGAAGTGTTAAGTGTGAACCCACTCAGCAAGACCCCGAGAGCAGCTGCTTCACAGAAAACCATGCCCATTATGTTTGACATTTCTCATCAGCCTCTCGCTGGAAAACCACAGGAGAACTCTTGTGAGGTTCTTATATATTTATTCCAGTTATTTATTAATTACTTTCTGCTTTCACAGGGGTGTCATAGAAATTCAGATTTACAACAAAGCCCCATGGACATTTTATGATGTGAAGCCCTGACAGATACTTTAAGGTTACAATTTATGTACTTTCTGCTCCAGACAGAATGCTTCCAACAAATGTATTATCTATGAATGGCATCTGTGGCATTTCATCGATTATCACAGACATGTTCAACTCATCTCTCAGTTAAAGAAAAAAAAGTGTACAGTATATTTATAATTTATGCCTATGGATGGAATCTACTCATAATAGCTTCAAAAAGGTGATTGTTTTTGGTTCCCCAAAGAACCTTTCAGTGAACTTTTTTTTATATTTTCTTTTTTTTAGTGTGAAAAACAATTTAAAACATCTAAAGAAGTTCCATGGATGAGAAAAGTTCTTCATGGAACCAAAGATGCCAATAAACACATTTTGTGGGCTTAAAATGTGCAACTTGTGTTTTTTAAGCACTAAAATTAAATCTTCCACTTAAAAATATGTTATGTGAGCTGTAAAATCACCTAATTTATGCTATTAGTGATGAGACTACTTTTTAGGCAAACAAGCTGGTAATGCATTACCAAACAACTTTAGCTTGTTTTTACAAATTTAAGGACAAGCCAAAATGCTTAGCTCCATTTCTATAGCCCAAACAGAGCATGCATTGACAACACTGAGATCATGGGTTTTATTCTCAGTGATTCTTGATCAAATGTGCACTTGTAGTAGATGCATGCTTAAATGCAATATAAGTTGCTTGGGAGAAAAGTATCTGCCAAATGCATTAATTAAATGCTGTCGGTCTGTCGTATAAATGTAATGTCTTTCTGTGAGAAGTAATAGCAGGACGGAGACTTGGAACGAGAGAGAGATGAATGTGAAAATACAACAGAAATACAGTGATATTTAAAAAAGAATACATATATGATATAAAAACATTATAGCTGGAGCTTTTGGAGCGGCTTCAGAACGAAAATCCTGTCACTATTTACTCACTCACATTTTTCCTAACCTGTTTGCTTGTATTTTTTTTTTTTTATCTGTGAAACACAAATGTAGACATTTTTGAAGAATTGTTGCACAGCTCTTGCCAAACACCCAGAGTTCACAGTGACCCGTGTCTGTCAAGCTCAAACAGAGCCTTTCTGGAGTTTGACAGATGCGAGGGAACACAAAATACTCCATAAGACTTGTGCGCTTTAACACAAGTCTAAAAGTTCTATATGAAGCAGTTTTATGGCATTTTTGGTCCCTCTTAAATCTTTTCGGATGTTGTAAGAGCTGTGTACAGAACAAGTAACAGCATAAGGCTTTGTTTTTTTTTTTATTGAACCATTTCCCGATCTGGAGTTCACAAAGGAACTGCTCAGGGTTGAGAGATAATAAAAAGCCATTATTAAGTGAAAAATTTTAAATGAAAAATAAATAACTTTAGAATAAAACTAATTCAAATAAAACAATTATTTAAAAAATACATTTTATTTTTGTTTACCTTCATGTCATGTGATTATTAACTGACATTGGAGAACCATGAGCATGCAAATGCTTTGAAATAATTAATATATCTTAAAATAAATGTCAATCTCAAGACCATATTCAATCCCTAAACTTAACTACCTGAATAACTATTATTATAAGCAGCAAATTAGGAGTTTATTGAGGCAAAGGTCATAGTTAATGGTTTGTCAATAACGAAAATTGGACATTAAAATAAAGGGTGGCCAAGACTTTTGCATTTGATTTAGTTTTTTGAATATGTGTCTGACTCCATGGCTTTTATTCATTTAATGAAAATGGTAATGATAATAGACATACTCCACATTAGCAGAGTAATGTCTAGCTCACGTTAATTCTTATAGTCAACGTTAAAATGTATTTGCAACACATTTTACTGCTGTAATGTGCAAAACAGAAATCAAAAGGTAGAGCAAGACCGTTATCCATCGGGAATTTATTGTGAAAGCCGGTTTTACATAAACCAACAAATCATTTATAATAAGACAAGTTATGTTTAGTGGAGACAATGGAGAGTATTTTGCAAAATAATGTCTTAAAAAAAACTGCCATAAAAATTAGCAAATGTTTATAAATATTTGCATATTTAAAGAAAGATCTAGACCTACCTGTTAATTTCTCTTGGACATGTCTGTAGACACCAGGAAAAATATGAAGTAACCACCTTGCCATCTACTGGTTAAAATATGTAATATGAACTACAAGGAATATGAGATGCACAGACACATAGACATTGATAATTTCAACAGTCCAGCTGAGAGCAGAACAGTTTACACTCCTCGTTCTGTCAGGGATCCTTGGCCATCTTGAGTTTCAGATGCTTGATTTTGAGTGAATAGTATTCTTCCTGAAGCTGTAAGACTATTTCCTGTCTGCGTAGCACAGACATCTCCAGATCGCTCTTTCCTGCTGATTGTGTAGGTGGGGGTGAAACGGTCTCTGCTGTGTTTGATTGGCTGTCGTTTGCACAGTTAACAGGCTGAACGTCCAACACGGGTGCAATCTCAGCTGGGATAACATATTTCTCCTCTTCCTCCTGCTCCTCTTCCTCATGTAAGATTGCACTTTCATTCTCAGATTCAGCTCTGTGAAAAGGCAAAGTTGTTAAATTAGCAAAATGGTGACACAATATATTCAACAACAGCATTCAAGCAAGAGATTGAAAAATCGAATGTAAAAAGGAAACACTGCCTAATTCCTTCACTATATGGATTAAATATACATTGATTCTTAAAGTTATTAACTAAAGATCAGAGATTTGTCTTTTGTTTGATCAACATTAAAGACACAGACAGCAGCAGGTACATTAGGCAGCTGTCACTTTAAGACACAAATCCAGTACATTGATACACATACCATTTTCTCCCGTTTACATTCATTTAAGACATAACTTATGTCTAAGATATGTCTGTGCTCATACCGTGGGGAGTCGTACGGTGCCATGTAGCCAGTGCTTGGAAAACTAGAGCATCCTTGGTTGTGAAGAGCATGTCTGTGGTAAGATGGATGTGAAGGCAGAGATGGGCGGTGAACAAACTCCTTTAACAGGTTCCCTTGAAACTCCATCATCTCCTTCCACATGGCCATAAGACTCGCTCGGTCCTCCTTCTGCTCTTCTCTGGCTTCTCTTCGCAAGCGTTCCTCATACTCCCTCTGCTTCTGCACGTGGAGAGGTTCTTGAGCTCTCACAGAGTCACTAATGGAATGTTTTTTGGCCTTCTTCTTCACAGGTTGAGCACCAACTAAAAATATCAACACAGTCAGTTCTATATGTACATCATTATTCACGTTCAGGTAGAGATTCCCAAATATTTTTGTCACCCTTTGACTTAAAATATTTCAGTGAATATTTCAATCATTAAATATAATTTCAAAACATATTAAATGGTCACATGACATGTAGGCAAACAAAATATGTTAATATTGTTGTTAATTATTTTTAACAAATTAATAACTAATAAATAAATAACTAGCTTTTCATTAAGTCATGAAACCTTTAGTTAAATCAACATTTGTCGCATTTTAAGCAATTAAGCATAAAAATTGTGATGTCTTATTAAATTAAAATATAAATTATTCACTTGAAAGGAATTTTTTATACACTGTAATATTAGTTAAAATGCTAAATTACTATGTTAGGTCTTGTAAAGATGATGACAAATGGACATTAGCTGTGGAATTAAACCTGTAAATAAGGTAGTATAACAAAAAGTTAGTTGTATACTGTTAACACAAGCTACTTTAAATAAATCTGTACATACTGTGTTTGCAGTAGTAAGCATTAAGTAGATAGTGTAAACAGCCTCCCCTTGACTAATTTGTTGTAAAAAAGAAAAAAAAAAGTGTATGCACAGCTTTTGTCGTGTATACTGCACACTGATTCGCATACTATATTTGTAGTACGCGAAATGCACTGCAGATGCAAGTGAAGTCATGTGGCCATGATCTTTCTATTTGACACATGAACACACCGTCTATCGTGTCGTTCGTCTCCTCGTCGTGACTGACTGACACCTCGATGTCTGTGGATCTGCTCTCGTTCCTCGCGTCCTCGATGGATGTACTCTGGGGCTCTTCGAGCTTCACGTTATTATGAAGTGTTAAAGCGTCTGTGGAGCGCTTGCTGCCCCAGATGGACTTGCAGAGATCATAGTAATTCCAGTACACTCTGCCGTGGCCGTTGTTTTTGTGATGCTCGTGTAGTTTCAGGAACTTCTGCTTGAGTGTTTTCAGTTTGTTGGTGACCTGTTGCTTGGTTCTGTGAATCCCTTGCACCCGCAGAAGCCTTGATATTTCAGCGTAAATAAGAGAGTCGCGAACCGTTCCGCTGATTTGCCTACTGATTTCATCGTCCTGTCGGATGTACAGCAGCGCCCTCGTCTCGGTGTCCGTCCAGTTTCTGTCTACTGACATCTCTTCATACATTTCGCTGCGTGGAAATCCTGGTAAATCACGCAAAGGGTTCATTTATACACAGTATCAGTTGATTCGGGGCTCGCGCGTCACGTAGGCCTGCGAGTACAAGACGTATGTGCGTCACTCGTTTTGAGCTTTGTGATTGGCTCAGAGTTGCTGGCCGCAAGCCCACTAGCGTCTTTGCGCGCTCATTTTTCATATCTAATGAATGGTACAACATCACGCACTTTATGGAAAATAATAAGAGATTTTGGACACAGTTATGGTTTTTATATTTATTTTGAATAACAACGTAGCAGACATATTTGTGACCCTCGACTACAAAACCAGTCATAAGAGTCGTTTTTTTTGGAAAGTGCGATTTATACATCACCTGAAAGCTGAATAAATAAGATTTATTTATTGATTTATGGTTTGTTAGAATAGGACAATATTTGCCCGAGATACAGCTTACAACTGTTAGAGAATCTGGAATCTGAGGGTACAAAAATATTGATAAAATCACCTTTAAAGTTAATTTTTTTTAGCAATGCATATTACTAATAAAAAATTAAGTTGTTATATAATGTAAGAAATTTACAAAAATATCTTAATGGAACATATTTCTTAATAAAATAATAATCTATGATTTGACCCATACAATGTATTTTTGGCTATTACTAATATTTTAGCCGTGCTACTTATGACTGGTTTTGTGTCCAGGGTCACATTTTAGTAACAAAATTAAAACCAAAGCCATTCAATAAACATGTTGAGATGCGCTTAAGTGGTCAATAAATAAATACACAAATAAATACTTGATATTCTATCTCAGGGTCATTGTGCAATTTAACTTACACAAAATAAAAACTTTCAATTGTCAACTTTCTTATCCAACTTCAGTTGGATCCGATTCCTCCATAAAACAAGTATTCTACATTTTTAGATCAGAAAGGGATGAATGAGCTAAAAAAAGTGTCACATATCTTCAGATACAAGTGCAGCATAATAAGGAAAAAAATATTTGAGAATGGATACATTTTATTGTTATGTACATGCTAAGGCACTCACTGCCGAACAGCTGATTGATTAAACCAACAATTACAATAAAGCTAAATTACAAACAGTACATGAGCATTGTTTTGCGGAAAAAGGTGGAGCTTAAAATATGGAGTTTGTATAAACAGATATAAAATAAGTATTTCAGAGAATATACAAAGCACCAACTGCAAAGAGATCAAGAGTGTTGGACATCAGAGATGGAGTTAGATGAAGGCAAAAGAACAATGGATAAACTAAACATTTGTACAAGAATAAAACTGCAATCCCAAATTAACCGACAATACTGAGAAATACAGATACTATAGCACTGATCACATGATTCAAAGTAAACACCTTTCACTTCGACCTCATCGAGCATGTGACCAATGAATGTTAATGAAATAACATGAGCTGAACCAAATGATACAATTATAGCTGTATCACTGTTTAACAAACAGTGTTGAAAAAGTTATTTGTACACCACATGAGCCAGAAGATGGAAAAAATGTTAAATGCACTGAAAACATGACCATTTCAGGAAACGGAATTTCCTGAAATTTTGGAGAAAATACTAAATATTAAACTCTAAAGAGAAACATTACAATTAATAGAGAGGTGTAGATAACATGCATCTAAATAAAAAACTGCAGGATTGTTGCAAAACTAATGCGACCACTGGCAGGTTCACCAAAAACCACACTTAAATCAAAACGAAAAAATTAAAAGATTCAATTTGTCCAGTGCATTGTGCCAGTAAATCACTTGATTAAAATGAAATAAAAATCACTAATATATCTGGGAGATCATGGGAGATTCTACCGGAGAAACGAGTCACTTGATTGAGAAAACAACAGATACAGAATATCTCTGTAAAAACGTAAGAATTTACTTATGAAAGCATGCGGAGCATCATGAAAAACATGATACATGATTCGGTATAAAACTATTAAGTTTATACCAATCTCCCTGATATTCAAAAATCCTGGTGTGATATAAAACAAAAAAATCTGTCATGATTTTTGGCTTTGCTACTGTTTGGTGACATAATTAATGTGCTGGATTCTGAACAGATAAGAGACTGATTGTCGCATCTCTCTACATCCTGGAGTCGTTGAGCAGCACACAGGAAGAGTTTTTGGCTTTATATTGGGTCTGTTAGGAGACCGGGCATCCCACAGCTTAGAGACTCGCTCTCTCGCTGACCACATCCTGCAGGCGTTTGAGAAGCACGTCGTCGTTCTCTTGCCGCAGGCATTTAGATGGAGACTCGGTCTCATCACCTTCCATGGTGAACGCCCGCTTCTTGCTCACCCCACCCTGACGGATCATCTGGTTTATGTCACTCAGCTCCTGAAGAGAAACAGAGAAAAAACGTACAGGATGAGCATTCAAATGTAAAAAGACACAATTTGATTTGATTTTTAATTTAATAGAAATGTAACCAATCAGTTATACAGACTATGATTATACTCAGTTGCACTGTGTGTATTTCATTGAATATAGACATTCTTCAGAACACCTTCTTTTGTTTTCCTCAGAAGTCAGTCATAGGGATTTGGAGGGATGTGGATGTTACAATTTTTTTAATGAAATATTCCATTAAGGGAAATATTACTCTTGATGCTTGTGACATCCTGTATTTTGACTAACCTTTGATGGGCTGCCAGTGAACTTGTACGTGTAAGCATTACTGGGTGTGAGACTTGAGCTGTTTTTATGAGGAGAGACAAAGATGGAGTGTCTCTGAGATATACGGCGAGGAGAGAGGGGCTGGGAACGAACCGACGGGAACGGAGATAACGGAGGAGCCTCCATCTTTATAGAGAAAGAGGGAGAAAGTGTCAAATACTATTTCCAAAATATCAACAACAGAAAAAGAGAGATTTCAAAAGAGACAGTAATACACCAACCTTATTATCAAGTGTGGAATGTGCATATTTGAGAGCGAACGATTTCATCTTTAGCACATAAACAGAGTTGTAGAACTGGATGAGGTCTCCTCTTTCCTCTGATTCGCTGTCAGCCTCTGTTGTGTTTGCCTGTTCCGTCCTCTCATTGGCTGTAAACAAACAAATAAATAATTACATACCCATTCAAAAGTTTGGGATTGGTAACATTATGTTTTTGAAGTCTCTTCTGCTTACCAAGGCTAATATACTTTCTATTTGTATACATTTTAAAATATAAATTATTCCTGTTATGCATAGCTGAATTTTCAGCATCATTAGTGTCACAAAGCATCTTAAATATTAGAATATTCCGATTTGCTGCTCAAGAAACACCAACAGTGTGTAATATTTTTGTGGAAACTGGTACATTTTCTTTAGTAATATATTGTGCATTAGATTAAAAAAAAAAAAAAAAAAAAAAAAAAAAAAGGATAAAAGAAAGATTTAGGACATTATCCTTACACTGTTCTGCCGGCGGATCCACTTCCATGTTCTCATCTGTCTGCTGTTCTCTGGGCCTCCTCTTCAGTAAAACACTGCGGTACACCTACAAACACACCAACGAGATGTTGTGGATGCACCAAAGACTCATATGTGCAGTCATCACAGCTCAAACTCTATGTTTTTTACATAAGGTAGCTGGGGAAAACAGAGATTGTGTACCTTTGACATTTATGTGTATTTCCACATGAAACATGCACAAACAACAAAAAACACAAGTAACAGTTGCAGGTTTGGAAAGACTAAGACTGTTGATACTCACGTGACTGTTGGCTTGAGGTTGGGTTCGGTAGCATTTCATAATGTCCTGAAAAGTGTGCTCTTGTTTTGTAATCTGCAGAAGCAGCGAACAAGTCCAAAAAAACAAACAAACAAAAAAAACTATTTAAATGAAAGTCCCTCAAGAGATAATTCTGCTTTATATAGTTTGGGTCAATATGTATTTTTTAAAGAAGTTAAAACTATTAAGCAAGGACTGTTTTTAACATTGATAATAATAATAGGATTTTTTTTCTTTTTAACAAATCAGCATATTAAAATGATTTCTGAAGACACTTGAGTACTGATGCTGAAAATTCAGCTTTGCATGCATCACGGGAATATTTACACATTTACACTTTGGAATATATTAAAATAGAAAACATCTTAAATTGCAATAATATTTCACAATATGTCTGTATTTTCACTAAAAATATAAACGTATATAAATAAGTGCAAGTGTGCATCAAAGCCGTGGTGAGAAAGAAATTCATTAAAGGGGGGGTGAAATGCTATTTCATGCATACTGAGTTTTTTTACACTGTTAAAGAGTTGGATTCCCATGCTAAACATGGACAAAGTTTCAAAAATTAAGTTGTAAGTTTGAAGGAGTATTTCTGTTCCAAAAATACTCCTTCCGGTTTGTCACAAGTTTCGCAAAGTTTTTTTCAAGTATGGCTCTGTGTGACGTTAGATGGAGCGGAATTTCCTTATATGGGTCCTAGGTCACATCTGCCGGAAGAGCGTGCACTCCCGTAGAGCAGAGCAATGAGAGCAGAGGCATTCAGTGATCAGAGCGAGAGCGTCGCGAAATGTCAAAAAAGAAGTGTATTTTTGGTTGCCAGGGCAAGACAACCCTGCACAGATTACCCAAAAAAAAACAGCATTAAGGGACCAGTGGATGGAGTTTATTTTTACAGAGCATCAACGGAGTTGTGCAAGTGTTTTTGTTTGTTCCCTGCATTTCGAAGATGCTTGTTTTACAAACAAGGCCCAGTTTGACGACGGATTTGCGTATTGTTTATTTCTTAAGGATGATGCAATCCCAACGAAAAAGGGCCACGATCGTGTGTTGGAACCGCAGGCAGTGAGTAAAACTGCTTCAAATATCTCTGCTTTCTTGTTTGTGCGTCCGCCTCCCATGCCGAGACCCGGGTTCGAGCCCCGCTCGGAGCGAGCCGCTGCTGCTGCTCTCGTTCAGTTTCAGCCTCGGGATCTGATTCTGGATCATAAATATACGCTGAATCTGACTGTTAGCCATGGTTTGTTTTGGTTGGTTTTTTCCTCACGGTGTCACAGCTTCCAAACGCTCTCAACGCAAAAGCCTACTCGCGCTCGTGATTCTTTAGCTCCGCCCACATGTCACGCCTCCAGTCGGTCGTGTTTTTCCGGGAAAAATCGGTACAGACTATCTTTCTCTTATGAATATAATAAAACTAAAGACTTTTTGGAGTTATGAAGGATGCAGTACTACTCTATAGGTACTCAAGATTAACAGGATATTGAGTGAAAATGAGCATTTCACCCCCCCCCTTTAAAACAAACACTAAATCTTGATTGTAAAATTGACACTAAAATTTGAAAGGTAGTGTAGTTCTTGCAGTAACTCGGCACATTTCAAGAGCCGTACCTTTGATATAATGTAGACAGCACAGAGCAGCAGCTGGTCCAGGTGCCGGTCCTTCATCAGGTCAGTGCAGTGCAGCAGCGAGTGCTCAAAACACGTCCAGATCTTCCCTCGCAGCTCCGATGAGATGTCCAGCTTCAGACACAGGTCTCGCAGACGCACACTTGCTAAATGATACACCTGAATGGACAAGCAACAGCATATATGCACTTCCGCTAACAACGAGCAGGTGAAAAAAAGCCCAGCACATATTTCCTCACCTTCCTGAAGAAGAGGGCGAGGGATCCAGTGCGCCGGGGTTTGTTGACGGCCGGTGGCTGTGTGTCGGAGCTGGCGGGTGGAGCTGCTGTTCGGCTGGGGGAGGTGGTCAGTAAGAACTGAGCGGTGAGGGGGTGCATATCATTGGCCTGAAGTTGGATGACTGTGATGCCACCCGTCTGGTTCTTTACCACTGAAGGATGAGGAACCATCACGTCAACAAAAACACAATTTCGTGGTGTCTCTTTGTCAAATAGATGTCGACAAGAAACAAAAGTGGTACCTGGCAGTGGAATGGTGAGCTGCTGGCCGTTTCCTGTGGCCATGGAGAGGACGGTCGTTGTGCTGGTGTTCTGGTTGTTTTCTGTGCTGCTGGGAATGATTTTGATGGGAGTGACTGAGATTCTTTTCACTGGGGACTGTGGAGGAGGATCGTCACCAAACAAGCGTCTCTTAGCGCTGCCGGCTGCAGGTGAGCTGTAGCGGTCGTGGAGATAGATGGGAGACTGAGGGACGTCTAAGAGAGAAAAAAATATTAGCCATATGAGGACATCTTATTACAAACTGCAAAAAGGCCTTATTTTAAAGTGTTACTTAAATGAATAAATTGTAATATTTTATATATGCATTAGTGTATGCATTTTAAAATGGTAAATGGACCAAATACATTCCCAATCATTTTTGCTCAAACAAACGCTCTCTGAAACGTCCCTCTCCTTTAATATTCTTCACATTCATGCACTCTCAAAGTCTAGCCTCATTTTGAGATGTGTGGCACCTTTGCGTGCGCTGGAGCCCAGGCCTGTGCGGACCTCCCTGATGCGAGGGTGGACGATGGGAGATAGCGCCACCAATGGGAGGTGAGTGGGACCGCCTGAATTGTTGCCCGTGTCAAAATTACTGGGAAAATTCACCTAAGAATCAAATACAAAACAGGTTAAATTCTATTTACAATTTTACAATAAGTTCACCCTATAAATTGGTTTGTATGTACCTCTTCTACAGTGGGGACTTTATTATTAGCGTTATTGAGTGCCGTCCACAGGGCCGAGTCTCTGGTCCAGGCTTTGCTTTCCAGCACCTGCTCCTCTATACTGTTCAAATGCTTCACCATGTCTCGGGACAAACCCTCCTCGGACCGGATGAACACCTCGATCACCTACACAAACACACGAACATTTGCTTTAGTACTTCAAAATACATCGTTTTCTTTAAGGTCTTAACAGTCTGTTGTGCTTTTCAATAATTTTCTACTGCAACGTGAGGCAATAGTACACTGTTCTGTACCTTGTAAAAGTAGAATGGTGGGATCTGAAAGATTTCTAGTATCCAGGGGAATGTTCTTTGAGAGCTGTATGCGAACAGCACCACCTCCAGACAGCACGCCAACAGAGAGCAATGGAGCACCTCCTGCTCCAACAGGACCTGAGAGAGATCAGGAGAAGAGAGGAAGCAGAAAGTAAGAGCTGTAGATAGAAAACACATTGAATGGTTTTTCCAGGTTTAGCAGTTACACTGACTTACCGCCATGTCTTTCCCTTGTAATCTCTTCATCTCTTGAGTCATGATGTTCTCCAGGATCTTAAAGTACAAGATCTCCGCCAGCTTCAGACGATTCTCTGCAAAATCTACACACAAGAACCAGCACTTGCTTACAAGACGAAATATGAGGCTTTCATAACAATAGCCTAAATTAAACATCTTTTTTTTTTTTTTTTTTTAATGTGCAGTATATCTGACCCATATGTGCTCCTGGCAGGTCATCTGTGGGTTTGGTGTAGGCCTGTTTAAACCTCTCTCCCATGGTCTTCACTCGGTTCAGAATGGACTCAGTGGGATTTCGAGAGCAGGAACTATAAAAACAAGGTGAAAATAAAATATAAGTGAAGAAAACACACTGAGGACTGAGAGCCATCATGATGGGTTATGCATACTTGGACACACATGCATGATTTTTGCAGATACTTACTTAAAGATTTGAACCAGAGCATCGCTCGGAGCGTTTCGGAGGCCGGACACCATGCTCTGCAGTCGACTCACACTTTGGGTAGCTGAGGAAACGGGGGTGACCAGCACCTCTTTCTCCTTCAGATACCGTCGACCCGTTAGAGGCGTAGACGGAGCAAGGGAACGCGTCTGTGCCAAAACACAACAGGATGAGGCAAAAGTTTGGGGTCAGTAAGACTTTTTTTTTTTTAAGAATACTTTTATTCGGCAAGAACACATTGAATTCAAAGAATCCTGTAAAATGTATCATGGTTTCCAAAGAAATATTAAAGCGTTAGTTCACTCAAAAATGAAAATTATGTAATTAATAACTGGAGCAGTTCAGTCAGTGTACTGTTTGAGTAAATGAATTACTCCGGGATATTGGTTTGTTCAAACTCAGAGGGAGTGTCAGCCACATTAAAAAAATTAACAGCTTAAGTCATTTGTGGATTAATGCGTATTGGAGACGTGAACCGTTTAAAACGATTCAGTTCAATTTGGTGAACTGGTTCAAGAAGATCCAGTTACATCGAATGATTCGTTCGGGAGTTTTGAACTCTCACACAACAGACACGGAAGAGAAGACAATGCCGAATAAAGTCGTCGTTTTTGCTATTTTGGACCAAAATGTATTTTCGATGCTTAAAAGAAAATCTAACTGACCCTCTGATGTCACATGGACTACTTTGATGATGTTTTTCTTACCTTTCTGGACATGGACAGTATACCGTACACACAGCTTCAATGGAGGGACTGAGAGCTCTCGGACTAAATCTAAAATATCTTAAACTGTGTTCCAAAGATGAACGGAGGTCTTACGGGTTTGGAACGACATGAGGGTGAGTCATTAATGACATAATTTTCATTTTTGGGTGAACCAACCCTTTAAGCTGCATAACTGTTTTCATAATTGATGATAATACATTTTCATTCAGTAGCAATTAGCATATTCTGAAAGGTCATTTGACACTATATTTGACAGTAATATTTAAGCAGTAATATTTCAGCTAAGATCGACAATTAGCATGATAAAATGTTACTTCAATGTAGCAGCAGTGAAAGAAATCTTCAGTACCTTCTCAAAGTGCTGCTGAAGGTGGTTCTCCACGTGCATGCGGGCGGATAGTTGACCTGATGGAGGCTCGGCGGTGGCCTTGCGAGGTGTGCCGATCTCCTCGTCTGCGTCAGCTCCCAGAAACACCCGCTCGTCGAAATCCCCCACAGTCAAAACATATTCCTCATACTCACGATTTATGGATTTACTGAAGAAAAAAAATCATATACAAGTACTTATTAATGCAAGGCATTTCAATTTATGCTTATATGCAATTTATGCTACATCTTTTTATTTGAATGCAAAATTGTTGGAACTGCCTAAAAGAACAAAGAAATTCTACAGAAATGAAGGCATATGCTTACTTGTTGTCTTGGAAATTTGGGGTATCCAGCAACTCAGTCAGAGTCTCAGCATCACCTTTTAATATCTGAGAAAAATCAGGGAATATTTTTAGCCCAAGCTGTACACAATCATGATGTTCTTGCAGTGTAGACTGGATGTAAAAGTGCGTGTGTGTGTGAGCGCATGCATGCGTGTTCCTCACTCTTTTCTCAAACAGTGTCTTTATGTAGGGTTTGAAGTAGTGCTCCTTTATGCCTTTGGCCTCCACCACCAACCCATCATGCAGCTCACACAACTTGTCAATGACACAGGGTATTTCCTCCAAGTTTTCTGTATCCTTCGGCAGTCCTAAAGAGAGGTGAGCAAAAGACTATAAATGAAGCATTTCCAACAAAGCAACCTACTATTCTGATCATAAACTAATCTTTTAAGACGGTTTTCGATTAAAAAAGTTTTCAGTTCATATCTCAGTCCTAAATTGAGACACCTGTTTACTAATATACTCCTAAAATACTTTACACAACAAGTAGACTGAAACTTTTTTGTGTGTGATATAATTGTGATGCTCTGTGGCCTGACCCATGTTTCTGTTTCATCTGATAATACAGGAAAGAACACAGATCTCAAACCATTTCATAGGGTCATGGATGAACAGTTAGAAGTTGTAGCGTATTAAATTAACTACAACTTCACATATTCAGTCAATATTTCAAAACTAAGTGCACTACCTTGCAAGTAACTCCTCTAATGCAATCAATGGACTCGAACTCTAAAATAACTCTGTCTGCCTTCTCAAGGATAATGACTTGTAAACAGAAAATCAACAATTAATCAAGGAAACTCTCACAGTGAGGCGAAGGGAGTTTTACCTCTGAAGTATTGATTGATGAGATCTTTCTTGTTGGAGCACATGAGGGCGTTGCAAAACACCAGGTCCAGACAGCAGAGCAGGAGGTGATACGAGTTGACCAGGTCATCTCCTATCATACGGAAATTGCCTGAAATAAAGCAGAAATCATGTCATGAGTTTACTTTAGCATTCAGAATGCCTAAGATAAGTCGAAACACTCCTTTCCCTTCCTTAAAAATCCCTAAAAAATGTTTAAAAATCTTAACAATCCCAAACTTTTGCAAATACATGGTTTTTACTCTTGTTTGAAGGTAAACCTTCACAAATGATTAAATCTTTATGGCTGCGAAAAAATGTACAGTTTTTTTATTTTACATGGTTAATAGGATTATATGATACAGAGTGTGTAAGTAGGCTTATGTATACCACACTGACGGCCTATAGTTTAAACAGGGAAGGCTTCTTTCAGTCTAATTACCTTTTGTATACACAAACAGAGTCCAACAGAACTTGAAGACGTCACTGACGTGGCATGGAAGACGCCTACAAAAGAAAGAAATATGTTACCATTTTCTTTTTCAAAAGAGAGTTAAGAAAGGAGAGAAAAGGCAGGTAGATTTACCGGTGTTTGCGGCTTCTAGGCATCCGGGGAGGTTCAACCTGAGGATTCTGAAACATGTCCAGAAATATTGGCTCAAATTTCCGAAAAATCACAGTCGACACTTCGAAATTGCGTTCTAGTCGACCTATGCGGCTGCGGAAATCCTGAGAGAGGTTCGACATGTCTGACCATTTCTTCATCTTGCTGAAGAACTGAATCAAACTAGAAGAAAAAGAGCACAACAACACTCCCATCTTAAAACAAACACCTTCATTTATGACAAATGAAAAATCCTTGAATGCATACAATAAATGCTCTAGCCATTGTATCTCTTCTTACTCAAACTAAATCTTTTCCATTAAATAAACTGAAATTAGAGGAGAGGACGCCCATCTCACAGGTATCTGTCCATGTCTGTTCCAGAGCATTACCTGAGCTTCGCCGAGCGCAGGATCCTTGTAAGGGAAACGCCGTTGCCCTCCATCACACCCCGTCCCACAGTGGGGATTGAGCTCTTCCTACAGGCAGCATACAGAGAGCAGGCCAGCCAGTGAACGACATCACCCTGACACAACCAAACACAACACAAATCAACACATCACACAGAGGTCAATCAACCCTAAAGCCCACCGTATCATGAGAATCATTCATTTCCAAGGCCTCTAAATCATCAACATATCCAGAGCCTTGCTGAAAAACCGACTGCATGCTTTCTGTCGTATGATTGATAGATTTTAATTTTTTAGGCCTTTTAGTATAATTGTAAAATGATCACCTTCAGGCTGTGGTTTACACATCTTGGATTACTGTGACTGCATTCGGGTTATAACATATGTAAACTTCCTGTGTACATTGTCTATTCCTTGTGTATATGGTGTATCTTGTGTAAAATGCAAGCATTGTTATTTAGATATACACTGTCAATTGTACACAATACATTGTGTTGTTTATACTACCATGTTACAGAGACATGCACCTAAGAATTTCACCTTTGGCACATCCGTGTACACACATTTTATTTGATTTCTGTTGTCAAATCGAATAATGTTTTCATGGAGTAAACAAAAAACTCTGAGCTGTTTATTCCGAGTATTTTTTCCCATACTCTCCAAAAAGCCATGGACGTCTAATGCATCAGATATGATACAAAACAAACTTTTCTTATATCTTATTTTTAATAATCTGGAATTTTAAATAAATTCAATTATCGTGACCATTATTTCGTATGTCAGTTTTTACAAGGTTAGGCTTGAATAAAATGAGCAGGACTTCTATTTTAATCTACAGAAGTCTGACAGATCTAGCAGCCAGTGAGGGAACACGCATCTTTCCCAGACTTCCTAATCTTCTCATCCCTTTGTGAATGTCATGTGACATATCAGGGAGCCCTTGGTCATTTCTGAAGCGTTTTAAAGGTTATTTCTCAGAATTAATATGTGGACGCGTATTAGTGTAACATAATACACCGGTACAACAATTGTATTTTCGAGATGTAACGTTACTATGGTAGTATAAGGGTATTCATACCAAGGTAACCCATTCGCATACCATGGTAACGTTACGTCAGAGAAATCCAGTGTGAATGCCATTACGCTACTAGTAGGCTACTTGTTATTTTGACTATGTCTGTATAAACACACAGACTAGCTGAAGGCAGGAAGAAAGCATCAGCTGTTCATGTAGCGTTAGCTTGGTCGTTGTTTGAATGTGAATTGAAGTCGCACCTCTAGCGTGTACGTGTTCCAGATCGAGCTGAAGTTCTCAAGCGCTTCTGCTGCCGTCTCTTCGTCCATATTGAGCTCTTGACAAAGCGCCTCGAGATTGCTCCGAATCGAACCATCGGCTGATTTAACGGACTCCGAATCCGTTTCATCTCCACGCATTGCTGGAATCCGTTAAAATCCGTAAATGTCCAAAGAAAGGTGTTTTAATAAAACACGGAGTTGACCCGGAGCTCCGATGACCTCCTGATGCTATCCCACAATGCCGAGACACGCGGATGGCGCGAAAACAGGCTCCTCTCCGCCAATGGGCGAACAGGAGTAGATGGCGTCATTACAACAACAAAGACGACAGCAAACAAGCATGGAGGATTTAAACTTCCTTGCCGTGTTTACCAAAAAGCATTACATAAAATATGAAGAACATAAACACAATATAATAAGCTCTGTCTTTAAAATAAAGTCGGCTGTTTCACTCTTTATTTCTGGACTTTATCTGTAACACAATACACGAATACAAAAATGTCACATTTTGTTGCTTGTTTTTTCCGTCTCATGTTGAATATTATACTTTTAACATTTTACCTGTTTATCCTTAATACTTAAAAATATTTAATTACAATTACTACTAATTATATTGACATGAGAATTGTGTAAGCAGTTTTACAAAAATGTCCCGTTTTGTTGCTTGCCCCCCCCCCCCATCTCATCTTATGCTTATCTTATTAATTTGACGTTCAATCCTTTATACTTGTAAATACAATTATATTTGCATTATTGTATTTATGTAATTATGAATTATAAAATTTAAAATCTCCACAGAGACCATACATTTAATGACTTTAAGCATTCATTATTTGATAAATTAAATCACTGATTTGTGCAACTACAAATATCAGTCTTTAGCTAGAAAAATAAATAAATAAAATACACTAGTCAACATTTCAAGTGGATCAAAACCTTTCAAAGTTGTCCTTAAACCTAAAACCAAAATAGTTTCTTGTCTTAGGACAACTTTGATGGACTTTTTTTAACCATTTCAAATGTTGACTACTGTAGAACTAAAAAAAAAAAACCTGCACATTTAAAAAATGATTGGCAGGGGACTAACTGATCAACAGAAGACATTGACGTGAAAGTTGAAAGTCATCTTTTATTGCACAATAAAAGATCACATACCATGGTTTGAATTATATGATTGGTCCACATCGGCGTAAAGGAGCTAGTCGAACAAAAACAAAATATCCCCCGAAAAAATAAAATAAAATAAAAATAACACCCATGACTCTCAGCATTGCTTCTTGATTTCTTACCAAGTATACAAGTTCACTTTTTATTTTGTGTAATCATCCCAATATAGTGCACTTGCTTCAATGTAACTACGAATTTACAGTTCTTCCCTGTCATGAACACTGACCATCGTTAATCGTATCAAATTCATTCAATGTTATTCTACAAGATCTTGAGGAACAGAACCTCCAACATATAGGCTCAACCGTGACGCAAGCACAGTTCTGCGTGGTATATGATGCTCTAGTATGCCGTGAACACCAAAGACTTAAGTCTGTCTGGCTAAGCAGCTTTTATAAGAAACACTCCATAGTAGCCTGACTTGCATACACTTTAAAGTATGGGATGTTGCTCTGGCTCAGATGTTGTGACTGGGTTTTTGGCAGGTCCTGACATGCAAATACTGACAGTGGCAAAGCAAAATCCAGCCTCTTACTACGTGCATATTTGAAAGCATCGGAATTATTGAATGCTGACAGATTCTGATAAAAAATGACACTGGCATGTCACCACAAATTCCCCAGTTCTCACTTCCTATTGGAAATGCACTCTGCAAAGCTACTACAAAGATCTCCCCTTGATCAACCCATGAAAAAATGGAGGTAGGGGTCCAATGGGAAGGGTTTTTGCTCTCAAGAGTGTCTGGGAGAAACTATCCAGAGATGTATTTATACACACAGATAGTCAACATTACGGTTTTGAGAACAGTTCAGCTTTTATGGATAAGTGTAGACATCCCATATAGGAACACATCCAAAACCTGGAGACAGCAAGTTTATGTACATGTTGCAATACACAGGGAGACAACGCTGAGACAGTAAAACAATAAATACAGGTAGAACTGAAATTGATCAGATTTGTAGATGAACTACCAAACAGTTTCAGCTAGGGTGAAAGACAAAAATATGTATCTGGAGTGTTACTAGGACATAGAATTGAATATATATTCATTGATCTTCAAATGAGCCCAGATACTGCACCAGGGAGACTTTCCTTTCAAACAAACACCGTGGTTCAAATTGAATTAAACTGGAGTGTTATTCCAACAATATTGTTGCGTTTTCAAACTGTACATTTCCAACAAACAGTACATTTATAAAATCAACACACTTACAACCAGCAACGCAGCATTCTCAGTCTAACTGTCTGAACTCTCCAGTTGTACACATACTGGCTCTGCTTCTTGTAAAATTTTGAAGACCTTTAATGGAGATACAAACTTCTCAAAGTCAAAAGCAAGGATAACACAATCATCCAGACGTCTAGACGAGGTCTGTGCGTTTTTGTTCACCAGATGTTACTGACACCGCAGTGTAGGCAACAGAGAAAGGTCCGAGGTAAGCTTTCAGACTAACAATGCAACATTTTTGAAAGTCAAGCAGACTTTGTGCTTTGCAATACTGCTTTGAATGAGCTGAGAGAGAGAAAAGATTATGTTATTTGAAAGGTTTTATAATCTGCAGTTTTACACAAATAAATGCACAAGAAGGCCAGTATCTGTCCAACTAGATTTGAACTAGTATGACTGAGACTGCTTCCCAAAACGTTGACACTGTACACAAGTACTTTGATATATATTTTCCAACATAAAGATGTAACAAACATCAATATAAACCACTAAATAAGGCATTGTGAAGTGAACACAATAAAATAGATGTGATGAGAAAGGGGAAATGTCTTATTTGGTGAATTCGTAAAAAGAGAAATAAAAGCAAAATAAATTACATCATGGTGTCACAAATAATGTGACAAGGCAACAACAGCATGTTTTTTGAAGGTAACCATGATTTTTTTTTTTTTTTTTTAACAAGAAATTTACAGTACAGGTTTACATAGGTCAAACTGTACAGGAAGTGACATGTGCAAGCGTGCGCATGCGTCCACACGAACACACATAAACAAGACAGAACACAATTACAGGTAAACATTCACCAAACAGACTGTGCAAAAAATGTTTTCACATCTGAAAACTGAAAAACAAACTAAAGAAACGTGTAAGATGAAAATGAATACTCCCATAAAAGAGAGACCCTGTTGAGACTGGAGGAGAAGATGAGTTCAATTTATCTGGTTATCAACTAGTGTAAAGTACTTCAAATAAAAGAAACACTAGTGCTGATTTGTTTTTTTACACATCCTCCCAATATGAGACATACTGGCGAGGAAAAATAATGTGTGCTTGTAAACAAAAGCAACAGCAATTTACAGATAGATAGATTTACATGATTTCAAAAATCTCGGTCGGTTGTACTCTACAGTATTTTCAAATGCACCAGAGAAAATAAGAGCAATGTTACCCATGAGGAGATGAGATGGTCTGATGTCTTTCTGTCAAACCCCATCAACCTAAGAGCTTTAGTGAAGGCAACAAAAAACAACAACAACAAAAACAGGGATTTGCAAAGATTTTTTTGGTTAAGGAATATTTCACCTAAAACTTAACTTTCCAGCATATTTTATTCACCCTCATGTGGTTTTAAGACTGCTCTTCCCCACATAAAAGCACAATGACCAGGGGTTATCAAACTTCAAAAAATGCACAATAAAAGTAGCTCAAATGAATTGTGCACTATATTCCAAGTTATCTAAAGACACAAGGTAGCTTTGCATAAGGAAAAGTAGTGATAAGGAGTAGTTTTATGGTCCTTTTTGAAGACTGACAGCCACTTCTTCATGTGAGCATGTGGCTTTTATGCTCCACAGAAGACATTCATACGAGTTTGAATGACATAAGGGTGAAATGTTGACAGAACCTTAATTTTTATGGTGAATTATCCTTTTAAATTCACTAAAAACAGAGTTCTCACTATTTTCTACCAACTGCTTTGCATCAGACGTATTTTATAATCCCGTGTTCCAAAACCATTTAGAACCAAGTCTCATCTACGGCCTTAACCCTTCACTCTTCAACTTGCAGCACCCCTAAGTATATATAGCCACCTCTATAATAATTAGTAGCATCCCAACGGGGACATCTTATCAAAGCAACCATGTGGAAACGACATGACAAACAAAACAAAAGACAGATCAATCTCAGGATTGTTCTTGGCCATCAATTTCAAGCCTTGCTCTTTTTGAGTTTCCATTGCACTCACCATGTTGCACTCATGCCACCTATAGCTTTGTTAAGGATTTAGGTTAAAATCTTCACTAAAATGAATACATAGCAGCAAGCAACTAAGAACAAAATACTGTGATCCATCGAGACTGTATCAGATGCAGCTCTGCTGGTAATCTACCAATGGGATGAGTGTTTTCTGTACATTATTCAGAGAAATGTTTTAAAACATGAATCTAGGTCTTATGCAACTATAAGAGCGTGATCCAAAACACCATTACGAAGTGAGACCGCCATCCTACCACTTTCTGAGAATCTGTGAAAGATGCTAGTGAATAACACCTAATCGAAGGAGGAAAATGCTGGGGTCACTAAGAGCGTTCTCCATGAATAGACACAATCGTCCGAATAGCCATTCCCTATGATGCAAAAGAAACGCGCTAACACCAATGATGATGTTGTCCCTTTTTTAGGAATCGAGACCTCTGAGTGTTTGCATGCTTCAAGTGTCTATTTCTTTAGCACACACGCAGAAGGTAGATGTCAGTGAAATTACAAGGGCAGATCTATAAACAATACATTGATAATCAAAGTCCTATACACAAGCTTTTACTGACACGACACACACAAAAGTACTGCAGCCCAAACAAGAGGATGCATTCTAGTCTCCACCGTCACAAGAGCCTTGAGCATTTGACTCGGTTTCCTCTCCCAGCTCATTTTTGTCCTTTTCCTCAGTACTTTTATCCTCAGAAGGAGCTTTTATAGGGTCAGAAGGATCTTTGACTGGAGCTAAATCTACATCAGGTCTGCCATCTTCCATTCCGCCCTCTTGGCTCTTTTGTTCGAGTGTCTGTTCGTCTTTAACCCCCTTCGATTCCACAACAACATTGCCACTTCCCTCCTCTGCTCCTTCTTCCCTAACCTTCTTCCTCTTCCTCTTGGGACTGCCCGTGCTGTCTGCTGCAGGCATAGCGGGCAGAGCCATTATACTGCCCGGTGGCAAGAACATGTGTGGATACAACAGACTATGTGACATTCCCGGGATTAGAAAAGGGTTAAAGGTCAAATGGCTGCCGGTGCTTGTGATGCTACTACTACTGCTGCTGCTGCTAGTGGCTGCAGCTGTAGACACCGAAGCGGACACTTTCTTCTCTTCCCCTCCTTGCTTTGCATCCTCCTTATTCCCATTCTCCGTGCTCATCGGAGAGCTTGCGTTTTCACATTGAGGCGTAGATTCCGAACTATCCGCCGGGCTGGAGGTTGAGGTTACGGTTGCAGAGTTTGTCGAAGTCACACTCGCTGAAGTGGAGGATGCGCTTGCAGTGGACGTCGTTGTGGACAGCTGTTGATTTATCATCCCACTCATGTGTGCGCTGTACATGGGCGGCTGCACGGCCATACCGTGGAGCATCATGGGCAGCATGCTGAGTCCATTCTTGGCATCTTCTCCTGACAGTACGGCAGTGGCGAAACCATGAGGAAAGCCCATGATTCCGGTTAGCGGGATTCCAGGGACATTGCGGAGATTGGGTAAGCTAACCTGATCCATGCTGCCAATGAGCCCACCGTTCATGAAGAGCGGACCCATGCCAGCGGTTAGCTCGGGGGCTTTGGGCATCTCACTGCGGGGTCGCCTGCCTCTTCTACGTGGACCGGGATCCCGACACACAGGGCCAGAGAGGATGCGTGTGAATTTGCCCTCCGGTAGAAAACCCTGGGACAGTGCCATACAGAAACTTAGTGTTGGTTTACAAGTCAAAGACTATATTATTCATGTATAGAATAAAAATTGCACATATATAAGAGATAAAGTTTATTAACTCTGAGTCAACTCTCATTAATTGCAAAAAAAAGTGCACACGTTACATATAATTGCAGAACTCATAAACTTGGGTTACAATACAATGTATTTCAGTGAAACACTGACACTCAAGTAGTGAAATTTTTTACATTTTTAATATGAAAATAATACTATAGTAATATAATTAAAAGAAATCAGTGTCACCATACCGACCCTAATAATAAATGAATATAAAATAGAATGTTCTAAACTATAGTATAGATTATTATAGACATCCATATAGGGGATTTCATGCAGATGACATGAACACAGAACCTGTGAAACTGTTGCAGTAAAAATGCATACTGTTAGTCATCTAGCAGATGTTTTTTGTCCAAGGCAAACTCAAGGACTGTGTAGTGCTTAAGCAAGATTGCGATTTCTTCCACTCGGAACCTATACATTTTACGCAACCTTGTTGATTAGAATATGTTCAATTTACTACATATTCTTGCAGTTTCCAGTCTCTTTCTAGACAGAATACATATGACTCACCGAGTGCTTCACCACATCAGCCCAATCAGGAGCTACAGAGTAATCTGAGTTTGCGTCGAGCCAACGGGAGAGCTCTTTAATCGCTGGAGCCATAGCGCCTCCAAGCTGCAATCAGAGGAATCGACAAATTAAATGTAAATTAAATAAACAAATAAAGTTCTAGGAGTGTGTTTGCATGTTTTCTTACTCTGCGGCCTGTGTTTCTGTGCACTACCGGGACTCTCTCCTCCCCGGTTAGAGAGTTGATGTCCAGCTTGGATGGGTCTTTGCAGCGATGCCTTCTCTGTTTTGGACGCTCCAGGAAACTGTGCAATAAGTTTGCATTCTGAGACCAAGAAAGATGTGCAATATAAATTAGATTATAGTAATGCATTAAATATAATATATATTACTTGTATCAAGGCTTATAATATATATTATAAGCTGTATACAATAAACATTTACATTTAGGATCATTCAAATATCTTTCTAGATGGAAAAATAATGTTAACAACCTTGCAACTTTTTTTTTTAAAGCTCTTTAACAGTACACAAATCAACATGATGTTTTGTAATAACTTACCGGGAAAGCAGAAAGCTCCATGTTGTAGTTGGGGTTTTGTCGGAGCCATTCCATTAGGCCTTTATTGGCCATTTCCCTGTCCATGCTCACATTCAGGGTCTCTGAGGCCGGAGGAGGAGCTGGAGAGGGTGCTGCAGGCGGAGTAGGAAGTGTAGTCGGGGTGGCTGGAGGGCCCTCTGACTGGGAGGATGTGGAGGACACAACAGGGTGGCTGATACTCTCTGACCCACTCTGTGGAGTATACAAAGATTAATACAACATTTGCCAGTTAAATGGATTTGAGAGTTAAACTGATGCCATATGAGCATCAAAAATTATTTAGGCAAAATCCATGTTTGAAATAAAAACTTTGAAACTAAGCTTGTTTCAGCATCACAAAAGAGACTATATAAGATCTGTCATATTAATATTTAAAATATTGTCCTGGTATATCTTTTTAAAAACATCAAATTAGTTAAAAAAATGTACCCCAAATAAAAGTTAGATCAAAAAAGTACCCCATACCACTTCGAATGAGGATTTTAATCTTTTATGGTGCTTTTTTTTTTTTTTTACTTCTTTGAGCTTGCCGGGATAAATCATTACTTTCAACTTTTTTTAATTTTTAAACTTTCTTTACACAGAAAAGAAGAGTAGATTTGCCAAGCATCTCCTTTTATGTTTCACAAAACAAATAGTACAATGCTAGAATCACACGGGGCCATTTTCATCTTTGGGTGTCCCACTATATCCACTTCATTGACATGTGTTTCCACAAACCTGTTGTTCAGGTAAGTTCATGTTTTGTCCCTTTATAAAGCTGAGATCAGGAGTCTCTACATTTCTTCTCCGTCCTCTCCTCCGTCTCAACATTGAGTCATCACGGCGAAGACTGCCATTGACAATTTGCCCTGTGACAGGGTGAATCAGGCCAGCCTGCAAAATGCCAGCCATATCCAATCCCAGCGAGCCTTGTATGGAGCCTATCCCAGTTATTTTATGGGGTGCTGACTGGACAGTGTGGCTCATCTGACCAATTGACCCACTGTCTCCACCAACTGTTAGCTCTGTTGGTTTGGAGAGGTCAATAGCAGCATCCTGCCAACCATTAAGGAGGAGAGCGTTAGCACGATGAGGCACGCCAACCTGGATCTTTTCTCCAAGCTGGCTTGGTTTGGCAAGGACTTCTGCCTCGAATTCAAACCCACGTCTCGGACGTTTGAGCTCAGGGAGAAAAGCTGGGGCCACTAGCCGCTCCTGTTGGGACAAGAGTTGTAAATAAAAAAAAATAAAAAAAGGATATCTCCATTTTTCATTTAATTAAATCTCAAGAGTTTTGCAACCCATTTTGTAACAAATCAAAGGAGACAAATTCATATTAAGTAAGTAAATAGCATGGTTTTATCAAAAATTTGATCAGTTTAACTGCATGAATGATATTCAATGCTGGGCTATAAACAAATGCAATACTGATATTTATTAGGTGTTTGATGATATTTAGAGTAGTAAGATGGATTAAAAACAATCCAATTTTAATCCAAAGGACTCTCTTGTCTGATGATGTGATCTCACACCTACCTTTGGTAAGTGGGGTACTGTGTGTGAGAGGTTAAAGTTAAGGCTCTGAGATATAGGCATTCTGGTAGGCAGAAATCCTGCCCTCTGGTGGGCACTGCTGGGCACGCAGGTGTTAGCCAAAGAGGTGGGAGACTCATACTGTTGACTGGAGGAAGGCCACTTCCCCTTTAAGATAGTGTGGCAGATACTATCAATACGATTGATGATCACTCTGTCCTATAGGGAGCAAAAGACAAACAGAGCATGAAATGGGTCTAACTGCAGAAACGGGTGACTGATACATGTCTAGTGGTATGCTATGGGCTGACTTTAGCCTTATTTAATTTTCAGAGAAGACTTATGTGCACATTTTTCAGTATCTTCTCAGTATAACCAATTGATGAAGAATGATCACCAGCATGACAATACCTTAGGCCACTCTGAGAACGAGAAGAGTGCTTTCTCTTGTAGAAGCTGAGCAATGGTTGGTTCCCTTATTTCATGGACACTGTCTGCCATCTCACACATGGGCAATGCAAAGTGTGGTCCATCAACATCTCCCAATAATGCTATAAAATAAACAATTATTACTCAAACCATGTTGGGAGAAAAAGAGACTAAATTATTTTTTAAATTATTTATTCCTTATGTTTTCCACTGGGTTTTTGAACATAGTGAGAAAATCATTTATCAGCATGTAATGTGTCTCAATATGTTGAGCAGTACAGAAGTGATTCCATCCAGCAAATCTGACTAGTGTTTGTCAACAATTAGAAATAACTGATGAAAAACTGTTGAATTATTTAATGCACAGTAAAGGTGGTAATGCGGCGACAACATCAATAATTATCAATAATTCAACAGTCAGGAGTCAGGTATTCCACTTTTATCACTGTCTTTTCTATCTAAAATGTTTTCAGCCCTAAAACAGATGTGTACATACTTCTGGTATCAATAAAGTGAGCCTAAAACAGCCAAAATTTGTTTGCTGGTCTCCTAACGTGTTCAAGTTGATCCAGTTTGCTAGCTTTTGGACACTTAAGTGTTCAGACTTGGAGAACAGCTGTCTAACAAGCTAAACACCAAAATGGCCAGGCTAGGACACCAGCTAGACTAGCTTACACCAGCTAAGTCTACTAAGATGCTTTTCTCCAACAGGGTAAACAGCCCAAACTGCCATTACTAGTTTTGCAAAGAATTAAATGAAATATTAAAAACCTCAATCGACCTGGAGCTACTACATATGACTAACAGAATCAGAAACAAAACATAAAAAGTAGAAAGCTAATGTTTACAGCCACAATACCTGGTGCCTTTGCACCTTCATCTTTTATCTTGTCCTTTACTTCCAAAGCCTCAGTCTGCTCAAGGTGAGGGGTCTGTGTAGTGCTATCTGGCTCAGGCTTCACATCTGACACTACTGGATCCACAAGAAACTCTTGTTTTGGGACTGCGTCAAGGCCCGGGGATACAGAGGTGTCAGGTAAGGTAGTTGGAGATGATGGGAGTGAAGGTGGCATAGGGTAATCTGTTGAAAGAGTAGTGTTAGTTAGATTGCACTCTTCTATTGGCTCTGGTGGTTCTTTGCAGGTTTCTTCCACCAACTGCTGTTCCACTGTGTCTTGCTGAAACCCTTCACAAGGTTCCTGCAGGGTCTCGTCACAAGTTAAATCATAAGACTCCTCTAAAGGCACTTTTTCTGGCTCTGTTAGAGGCTTTTCATAAGGTTCTTCCAAAACAGCTTCACAAGGATCTTTCAAATCTCCATTGGAATCAGAGACCCTTGTAGACTCTATTAAAGGCATGTTGTCGATCTCATCTTGAGTATCCTTTGTCTTTGGACTGTCAGGGGAAAGGTCTTCTTTCTCAAAATTAAACCCTACGCTTTCAGCTCCTTCTTCTGGACTGGGAACACCAAATGTGATGTTGGAATCACTAAGCTTGTCCTCCTGCTCCTCACTAATGGGATCCGTCTGGTCAAGACTCACATCCGGGAGTCCAAGAGGTGTTGGCGGAACATATTCTGGAAGACTGGCTGACAGATCTGTCGGATCCACAGAAGTCTCTCCAACATTAAGGTCTTTGAACAACATGAAGCTCGGTGCCAGTGGTTCGACAGGGTTGCTTTGAGAGTCCGAACTAGGCATGCTCAAACAGTCGGTCAGCGTTTCATCACCCTCCCGTCCATCTTCTGGTTGAGGAGCATCAAGAAAGCTGGGTTCCAAAGTTGGCGCTCCCAAGATGGGATCAGTCTCGTTGAACATGTCAGAAGTTTCAGCATGGTCTGAGGTTTCCCAAGGAGTTTGAAGTTCATCTAGTTCCACAGAAGGAGCCATTAAGCCAGTCTCCTCTGAGGACCCTTGTTCTCCCACAAGAACATCGCTGCGAAGTTTCCCAGCTATGGAGTCCACCATGTCTCCTTGAGACCCATTTAACTCCCCTTGCACACCATACGAATTTAGCATATTCTGCCCACCTGTTGCAGAATTGAATGGGAATCCATTGAAGGCCTCTTTACCAGATTTGCCATGTAGTGTGTCTGATGTCAAGCCTTCATGTTGTAATGACCCCAACTCCAGAGAATCATCCAGTGGAGGACAATCCAAAAATCCTTCCCTATTTCCTGTACCTATCCCAAGGGAACTTCCAGACTCTGATGCCACCACTTCTGTGGGCTGATGATGCCCATGAGTATGGATGAGTTGTGTTGGTGTGTGGTGTGAAGGTGTAGGGTGATACTCTGGAGGTTGTGGGGACTGACAATGCCCAAGGTTGGCATCATACAAGCAGCAATGGTGGTGGGGCAAGCCTGGGACTGAATATCTGTGGTTTTCTTTATGAACATAGTTCCGGTGGGCCTCCAGGAAGGATAATTGGGGGTCATTGAGGATGTAGAAATCAGTTCGACTCAATCCATTTTTAGCGACCCCAATGAGCAGATCACGGTCGTGTTTTCCACACTCCCACCAGACGGGCAAATACAAGCTAGGACGACAAAGCTGCAGTCGTGCCCCGAGGAGCGGGTGACGCAATACTTGCTCACGGACCTTTCTCAAAAGCTCAATACGATATAATGTTCGGGCAGCTCGCTCTTCTGTAATGGGCTCCACAAACAGTGAAGGATCCACGTTACCTGCATGAGACAAGAAGTTGTGTTTACATTATTGCAGATTTAGCTTCTATTAATCTTCCCATCAAACTATTAACTATCTTTATTACCTTCATCTTTTCTGGGCGGCAGTCTACATGCAGTTCGACACATTGAAACAAAGCTGTGGAAATATCTCTCTAAGCTTTCATCAGTCTTCCTCTCCAATCGAGCAAGGGCACGGAACTGGTTCCAGTCAAAAGTCTTCTTCTCTGGGTCATACACTACTCCAAACGAGGACACTGTGCGATAGAAGTCAGCCTGCTCTCGACGTGTCCACCTGTATCAGATATATGGAGATATGTTTAATAAAATAAAAAAAGCAATTTCAAACAAAAACTTAAATGATTTTCAGCACATATTAATATCTAAGTCAATGCAGAATCAAAATACTATTCTTCCAATGTTCATCATGACCTGCAACATCTCAATGATTTTCCGGTCCTCAAGGATTTTATGCTTGCCAATTATTCTATTTAGGTTTTAGCTATTGCTTTTATCTTTTTTCAATCATGCGGCTCTATTTTTATTATTTTCACTTTGTTGATGTTCCTCATCCTCTTAAAACTTAGTGTTTATTATGATGAGAATACCACAATTTGACCCAAAGGAGCTGGTTTCCAGTTGTGTGTGTGTGTTATATATATAAAGAAAGCAAATTAAAGTCTTTAATTTCATCTTGAGAGAATAACTAGACAATGAAATCACTGTCACATCACTCACCTTCGCTGCCACTCTAAAAAGAGTGGGTCAGGCTCAGTAGTGCAGTGTCTAAACTCTCCTATTTGCCAGGCCACAGGTGCAATTCCCTCATGTAAGAGAAAGTCATGACGAAGCGGCTCACGTCGTGTATAACGCTGATAGGCAGTAATGAGGCGCCGCAGACGTGCTGTAAGAGCCGTGCCTGCCGGCCACTGTATCCGTCCCTGCTCCATCACTTCTGCAACAAGGTCTCCTGCGAGAGATCCTATAAAGCCCCCTTCAAAAGAAATGATACTTTAGACTCAACATAAAGTAAGTTCATATCAAGGGGTGGTCCCCCGTGTCAAATTTATACGGACACCAAAGCAATAGCGAGCAATATGACAACTTTCAAACTGATTCTTTTCACTACGCACTAAAGTTCAAGTTTAGAGAACTCTATCCTGTGAATTTTTGATATATCATGGACATCTCTTACCAGTATTTATAAACAATTAAAGATTCTATTTCAACAGTACTGGTGAATAAGTAAAGAGACAAGGAAGGTTTCAATACCCGTCACTGCAATTTCATTTTTTCCCGTTTCCTCTGACATGGGTTCCTCCTTTGTGTAAACAAACAAAAAAAACACTTTACTTAAATGAACAGTCTGAGCATTAGGTTAAAATGCTTAGCAAAATTCTTTTGACTTCACACTTCCTTGACTTCCTATTCTTACCTTGATCTCTACTTTCTCTTCTAATTCTTCAGACTTAATATCATTCTCCTCTTTGATTTCATCACTCTTGCTGATACTACAAAAGAAGAAATGTGTTTATGGGAGTAACAGCCAAGCAGTGCAACTGTTATATCTCTGCTGCTCTAAGCATATTACCTATCAGGTGCATCTGAAGCAGTTTCTGCTCCACTTTGTTCTACCGTCAATGCAGTGACATCAGGCATACCCACTCGCTCCAGGAAACACAAAGCAGGGTCTGCACGCATGGCGTTATACCGCTCATATCCTGCATGGGACACAAACAGAAGTTAATGCACATGATGAAAAGTCGATATGAACCATATGAAGATTCGCAAAATGCATTCATATGCATCACATCTCTGCTAAAAAGTAAAAAATTACTTATGTATTTGTGTCTGCATGGATTTCCATTGCGTAATCACAAGAATTGTATAATGAAACTGGGTGTGACGGTTGCACCCATTCTTCTGTGATTATGTCTCACCATGTTTGTGAACTCCAACAAGCAGCGATTTATCTGCTTCAGCATCCCACCATATAGTAGGTATTTCAATATAGTCAATATCAGGGAGGGTTACCTCCAGTTTACTGTAGAAAACACAGAAATCCTTACATATTAAGCCACTCTACAATGACAACAGTTTGATACAGAATTCATGGAGTATGCATGAGGTTAAGATCATTTGTGGGCCATGTAGTACCTGGATGGGATCCCTTCAAGAGCCTGGTCAGCAGCCTCCCCCAGCACTTCGACCTTCAAATAGTACAGCATCCGCACCCTCAAGAGAACCCTGTTTATTACACGATACATGAGGACCGCACATTTAAAACCCTGTAATTATGTTGAGCACATGTATCAATTACAATATGTCTGATCTCATAATATTGTAATGAAATAACAAATATTGTTTTATAACAGGTAGGATGTATGAACATTTTCATTTTGCTACACTTTGCAAATGCATACACATGTTTTGCAACATCCACAAGTCTTACTTGTTGCAGTGTTGTTTGAGGTGTTTCTTGTAGCTGTCGTCCTGAAGCACAACCTCTGGGTTACAGTGGACCAGCCAGTCTGCATTCTTCAGCTCAGGGGGACTCAACTGGTTCTTCAGCTTCTTTCCTTTACGACCCCGTGGGACAGGAGCAGACAGACCTGGACGGGTGAACACACAAGTTTAACACAATGTTTTGAAACAAATTGTTCTATAATTATATGAAGAGCAGTCCAGGAATTCTGTTTAAATGGACAAATAACTAAAAATGAGGGATGCTTATGCCTTATCAACATTCAAATTATGGTAATTAATCATTTTATTGTTTAAATATACTATCCAAGCAGTGAAAGCTGAAAATTCTGTTGTAACTTTTTTTTAAAAAGAAAAAAAAAAGTGTATTTTCTTAGGTATACGTCCATTAAATAACATCAACTAAACAAAATATTTTCTGGTTAACTAAACATTTATCACTTAATTGGTGGCAAACAAATTAATTACATTGAATTAAATGTTTCTATTTGTAACAAAAATCCTTTAAAACTCTTTGGAGACCTGCACAAGCACGGTGCAATATTAATGTTAAAGATTAATGGATTTTTTTACCGTCTTATTTAAATGAGAAAAGTTCCTGAATTAAAGTCTCAAAAGAATGAATTAATGAACTGATAAAAAAAAAAATTATAATAACTGAGGATGTGTACAGTCATTAATAACCTGAGTGGTTTTGTAGTGCTTGATTGTGTCCGTCTTTGGTGGGTGTGATCAGATCCCAGATGAAGCTCTTAATTTTATCGTCTCCCTTATAATGGCGAACACAGTACACCAGAAGAGCCCTGCACAGCACCTCCATGTCTCTTTCCGTCAAGTGCCATTTAAAACGCCCATGGTTGAGAATATCCTTCCAGCGACCCCACCTGTACACACAGAAAACACTTCATCCATCTGAGATGTATAACCTGCATATGGCCTAATTTATGGCTCCAATATTCAGACCATCTGCTTGATTTGCAAATGTAATGGCAGAGAAGGGTCTTCAATTATTTCATTTAGTTTTTGTAAACTTTTTTGGAAAGAGTTACTTCATTAACAGCCTTTTGTAGAGCAACAGAAGGTTACCCAGAATGAATGAGTGGGCAGCTGAAAGCAAATTAAGCACTGACCCGAAAATGAGAAGGTTTTTCTCCACTCTGAAGCACTCTGCTCGGAGGTAGCGTCTGTTGCGATCGCTGAGACGTCTTGTGCGACAGGGTCGTTCCTCTGAGTCACTATCCAGCTCAGAGAACTCCATGAGTTCGTCGTCCTCAAACGAATTATAGTGACGCGTCTGCTTCCGTACGCGAGGGGTGTCGATCACCAGACTCTCCTGGCAGAGACAAAGACATGAGTCAGAAAGTGTTGCAGTCTCAATATTTTACTCCTTAAATGTCATCAATATGCAAACAGTTTAGAGTGCAGCCATTAAAACTCACACATTAAAGCAACCATCTGTTTTGACTCTGCTGATATTCAAATGACCCCTATTCTCTCTCTAGTCTATGAGTTGATTCTCCTGCATTACACCATCTGAGTCATGGTGAGCTCATATATGCAAAGCTTTGCCTTTTAAACCATCACGATTATTACCTTTTCTGCCTTTGAGTCAATTTCCAGTTCAGCAATTTTGGCCCACTTCTGCCAGAAGTTTGGATCATCCAAAGAAATGTCTGTACGATTCCCTGAAGACACAAAGCTAGCCTGGAATTGGACAAAATAAAGGATTATGAGCACTTTATCAAAATACAGATCCCCCGTTAAGGCCTGTGTTTTACTTATACAAGCAATGCTTATTCATCTTGTTCAATCACATGACTTTTCCACTCATCCACCATATTTATGACCTACAGTGGTGAATATAACAACATCAACAGACGTACTAAGAAAAACAACATTGGCAATCGGATTTGATCCATAGCAGGTCTCAGAAAACATTTTAACACAAAGGGTTGGTGTCAGTCATTTGTTTATATCATACATTTATTCAGAAAGGATGCATTATATATTTATCACAGATGACAATTAAAGATTTTACATTTTCTGTATTTATATATATATATATATATATATATATATATATATAAATAATTATATATATAAAAAGCAGCACAACTGTTTTCAACATTGATAATAAGAAATGTTTCTCAAGCAGCAAACCAGCATATTAGAATGATTTCTGAAGAATCGTGTGACACTGACTGGAGTAATGATGCTGAAAATTCAGCTTTTCATACCAGGAATAAATGACGTTTAAAAATATAACTGTACTTTTGAATGATAAGAATATTTCACTATATTACAGTTTTGACTGTTCTGTTGATCAATACATGCCGTCTAGGAAAGCATCAGAGACTACTTTCAAAAAATCTTATAGAGCCCAAACATTCATGATAGTGTATATCGATATGTGTACCTTGGCAAAAGTTGATCCCTTCCCCTCAGACTGGATTGTGATGGTCTGTGTGCGTCTCTGCAGGATCTGATCAATATCCTCCTCACAAAATTTAGAGCCCTCATCTTCCTCATCCATAAGAGCACCATACGCACCCTTCCTGAGAAGATCTTCCACCTCCAACTTAGACAGCTGCTGAACCTGGAAGAGGATGGCACAGAAATAAGACAACACTGCCAATATATTATTTATATATATATATATATATATATATATATATATATATATACACACACACACACACACACACACACACACACACACACACACACACACATAGATCAATCAATCCTTCAAATACTTAACTTATGAAGTTGAGTAAACAGAGTTTGTATTTTTGGGCCAACAGGTAGTATGCCATAATCTTTGGCGGATACATTTTCTCAATTCATCACTGGAAGAAAAAGTTAAAGGTTGTGGATCCCTCACCCCATTGAGACTGCCCTTGCGGTTGATGTCCTGCAGAACAGCCTTGTCCAATCCTAGTTTCAAACTGGCTTTGTCAAACATCTCCCTCTCATATGAGTTTCGTGTAATAAGGCGATATACTTTTACCGCTTTGCTCTGACCGATCCGGTGGCAGCGCGCTTGAGCCTGTGGAATTCAAAGCATGTTCATAACAAACGTTTTTTGATACATGGTATGGAAATTTCTAAAGAGAGAGTGTCATTTATACTCTACATAAAAGATGCAATTTGTTCACCTGCAAGTCGTTCTGTGGGTTCCAGTCCGAGTCGAATATGATACACGTGTCGGCGGCGGTGAGGTTGATGCCCAGACCTCCTGCTCGTGTACAGAGGAGGAACACGAAGCGGTCAGAGTCCACTTTACTGAAGCGATCGATGGCAGCCTGCCGGAGATTCCCTCGAACTCTCCCATCAATACGTTCATACGTATACCTACATGTATTACACAAATTTCAGATAAGACGACATTTCCTTTTTGCTTCTTCATTATTTATTCATGGAAATGACCAACTTCCCTCTTTCTCCACCATAGTTCTCATATGTGGTTTGCTGTTTTAGCCATGCATATTTTGATAAATTAGGGGTGCTCCGATCATGATCGGCCGATCGTTAATGCGCATCTCGATTTCACATAGAGCAGCTGTTACTACACAGAGCCGTTGTTAATAGAGAATATGTGCAAATCACGTTCATTTTCAGCGTTTATTTGCGCATCTCCTCAGTTAACAACGGCTCTGTGTAGTAACAGCTGCTCTATGTGAAATCACGCACCTGATGGAATTAACCGCTGATTAGAGAACCGGCTTTACTGACGAGATGCGCATTAACGATCGGGCCGATCGTGATCGGAGCACCCCTATGATAAATATACACAAAAGTTTGGTGTTGGGCGTTTTTTTTTTTTTTTTTAATGATTTTTGAAAAAATAATTATGGTCACCAAAGATGCATTTATGTGATCAACAATGCAGTAAAGTAAATAAATAAATAAATAAATAAATATATATATATATATATATATATATATCTTTTTTTTTTCAGTGTTGAAAAAAGTTGTACTTAATATTTTTGTGTCAATGGTTACTTTATCAGTATTTTTTGATAAACCTAATTTGAAATAGAAATCTTTTCTAACAGTATAATGTCTCTGTTGTCACTTTTGATCAATTTATTGCATCCTTGGTGTTTCTTCTAAAAACTCTTACTGAACCCAAACCTTTTTTTAATGTTCTAATAATCAGACACAGGGTTCCTACACATTTTGATGAATTGTAAAGTGAAGTAAACCAGGTTTTGATTTCATGTTGACATGGAGTCTTATTTCCTCATTCACTTACAGTCTCAAAAACATCTCAATTTTTTTTTTTCTTTTTTATAGAAGTATGTCTAATGGCACTGTATAATAAGCAGCTGTCTCACCTCCTCTGAATGAGGTAGTCCTCCAGTATATCCAGGCAACGGACCATCTGGGAAAACACCAGCACTTTATGTCCTCCGGCCAGCAGTTTGGGCAGCAACTTGTCAATAAGCACTAGTTTACCAGCAGCCTGGATCATTGCCTGCAGCTGAAAATCTGCAGCCTCAGAACTGTAGGTTTTCTTGAAGCTCTCAAGGATCTTTTCTTCAGCACCTGACAGAAGGAAGAAGAGCGACTACATCAGCGCTACAAATTAGAGGTGTGGCTACTGAGATGTAGAGAACTGCAAGCAAGATATTTCATATTCACACTTGGTCTAAACACCAGATGTCACCTGTAATGAGGTACGGGTGATTGCAGCACTTGCGAAGCTCCATCATCGTGTTGATGAGGTTGGGCATGTTGTGCTGGTTTGCTCCCTTGGCAAGGAAGGCAAAGTTTTTCTCCAGAATGGCACGGTAGTATTTCTTCTGAATATTAGTGAGCTCCACCTCAATGATCGTCTCCTGTTTAGGGGCCAAATTCTTCTCCACATCATCCTTCAGTCTCCTCAACATCATGGGCTTCAGAATGGCTTGCAGTTTCTTTACCTGTGGGTGTGTTGAGGTTTATGAGGTTAAAACTGGGCACATAATCATTCAACAATAATCAGGCCGTATTGTCTAATATAAAGTCATAAAACCGAGAAATAAATTAGAATTTTATATCTTCCCAAAGTGAAAGATTTTTTTTTAAAGGGATTTTGGTTAAATGTCTAAAATGAAGTCTGAGATGAACCCAAGCTCAAGATATTTTCATGTAAAGGTGTGTAGATGTTTATCCAGTGCATAACAAGCTTCCTATCGAGGCATTCGAGTTTTAGCTCTCACCTGCTCTTCTGTCTTCAGGTCTCCAAACTCCTCTAGAAAAGTGGTTTCGGAAGGGAACTGTGAGGGTTCGAGAAAGTTAAGCAGGCTGAAGAGTTCCTCAACAGAGTTCTGCAAAGGAGTTCCTGTCAGAAGGACTTTATGTTCCTTACGAGAGAAGACAAACAGAAACATTAAGTTCAGTCTACTGATTCACAAAAATGTATTTACATTTTAGGATATCTATACCAACTCTCTCTGGATGCAGATGGAGATACAACACTGGGAAAAATGGGGGGGGGGGGGGGGGCACATTTCTATACTGTGGACCAAAAAAGTATTTGGACACTGAAGTCTTGCATAAAATAAATGCATTAGACACACGATATTAAAATATGTGGCATTTATGTACAAATTTCAATTTAGTGAAAACACACAATTTATACACTTTCTGGATGTCATTCACTACTGCAAAGTGTCCAAATACTTTTTCAACCCCTGTATATCAAATACACCTAACCAGCTGTGAGAGATGATCTTCTTGAATAAAACAGCACTGCGTCAAATGTAGCTCAGTTTGCACACACTGGACACAGCTGCAGTAATATGTAAAGTGAGAGATGAGATTACTCATTCTGTGTCCAGAGAGGATGTGTGCATGTTAATGCAGTGAAGCAGAACTCCGCAGATAAATGAGACGTGTGCATAAGAGATACCACTGTAGTTAAGATCAGTTTAGATGGCTTCACTTCCCCTTTTCTGCATTTAGATCTGAACTCTTGGAATCATTTGTAGAGCAGATGATATTATAAATGACACATGACACACACATCAAATGAAATGAAATGAAAAACATCTGTGTATGTTTCATGGTACATAAATGAACATTAAAATAATAATTACCAGGTTCATGAGTTTGAGTCCCTCCAGCAGTTTACAGTTGCGGTTTTTTAGGCGATGGGCCTCGTCGATCACCACACAGCGCCAGTTGATCTTCTTCAGCTCTGGACAGTCGGCCATTATCATTTCAAATGTAGTGATGATGCCATGAAACTTAAACTGACCAGACACAATGTTTCCCTGAAGGAGCAAGAGAAAGACCCATTGTATACACTGTACTAACAAATATAATGTGCCTACAACACCTTCTCCTTCTGGTAAAATAGCTGTGCAGAGTAAGGTTAGGCATTA
Source organism: Carassius gibelio (assembly GCF_023724105.1). Classification (NCBI taxonomy): domain Eukaryota; kingdom Metazoa; phylum Chordata; class Actinopteri; order Cypriniformes; family Cyprinidae; genus Carassius; species Carassius gibelio. The sequence continues at coordinate 4,218,134 of NC_068401.1, read as the reverse complement.
ACCGGGGTTTGGGCAAAAAAAATAATATGAAAGCCCTAGATATGTATTACCGTATTTTCCGGACTATAAGTCGCACTTTTTTTTCATAGTTTGGCTGGTCCTGCGCCTTATAGTCAGGTGCGACTTATTTATCGAAGTTAATTTGACATGAATCAAGAGAAATGAACCAAGAGAAAACATTACCATCTACAGCCGCGAGAGGGCGCTCTATGCTGCTCAGTGCTCCTGTAGCCTCTCCCTGAGCAGCGTAGAGCGCCCTCTCACGGCTATAGACAGTAATGTTTTCTCTTGGTTCTTGGTTCTAAAATGCGACTCATAGTCCAGTGCGACTTATATGTTTTTTTCCTCATCATGACGTATTTTTGGACTGATGCGACTTATAGTCCGAAAAATACGGTGGGGGTAAAAAGCAACACACATTGAATTCTTGTGTTTGTTACACTACTGTTTTACTAGTTACGGGTTTGTAAAACTTTTCAAAGTTTCTGAAGTTTAATTTAATCTATTGCTGTGATGACAAAGCTGATTTTTTAATCTTCAGGAATCATTCTAATATACTGATTTGGTGGTCAACAACCATTATTATTATTATTAAACATCATTATCAATGTGATATCAACACTGTTATACATACAACACATCCTTGTTGAATAAAAGTATTAATTTCTTAAAAACAAATTATATACTACTCTAAGTCTACATTGTGATGTGTAGTGACTAGGTTTTTGATAAAAACTGCCAACACATGATGAATAACAGAAACAAACAGATATCAATAAAGGTATTAAAAAAACCTTTTGTTTTGGTTATGTTGGTTAATGTAACTATAGTGTGCTTCTGTTCCTCTCAAAATGAATCACTCTGTTTGCCCCACCTGTTCATCTCGGTGGTACATCTCATACTGCAGGATCATCTGTCGACTGATTTGGCTGCCGTGATAGACGATGACGTTCATTTCAGTCCATGTGCGGAACTCTCTCTCCCAGTTGGTGATGGTGGAGAGCGGGGCGATGATGAGAAAAGGTCCCCTTAGACCCATGAGGAACATCTCATAGAGGAACGTGATGGACTGGATGGTCTTCCCAAGTCCCATTTCATCAGCCAGAATACAGTTTTTCCTACATCAAGAGGAACGGGTGTTTATTAATCGTGTCAGATTGCAGTTTTTGGTATCTTTTTATTGTATGAAATTGTGATCATGATCAACACCCCTATTTTTATAGAGTTACTAAGCTTTTTATTAGTTTAATAATAATAATAATAGTTTAATGTATGTAAATAAGGTTATTATTAATTGCATTTGATTTCTGCTAGAGCGGTTAATTATTTTATTGTCATCATCATTATTATTATTAAATTAATTACATGCTGAAATAGTAATCAAATTATATATTGATTAGTATTACTATTCTTGTTATAAATGTTTAAAATGTTGAGATTTTTTGAGAATATTATAATATTTGCAGACAAATATCTTACAAAAGACAATTCACTACATTTTGTCAGACAAAATCTTTGAATAGTGTGAATAGTTTAAACAATCATAATCATTTTGGTTATAAGATCACACTAAATAAACATGTTGAAATCGACAGTCCTTTCATCAAATCAAATGCAACAAACAGAGAAAGTCCAAGTATTTCTTATTTTACTGATCAGTTTAAATAATAAAAAAAGACATTTCGTCACTGTTTCGTCATAATTATTATTAGCCTCATTTTAATCTTAAGTAGTGACATCATACCTAAAAATAAGATCATGATGTTTAGGGGCTTAACCAGTGCTGATATTAAAAGTTTGTTTCACCTGTTGTACCAGTTGAAAAGGAGCCAATTCATTCCCTCTAACTGGTATTCTCGCAGCTGGTTCCCATTCCTGTAATCTCTGGACTTCTCCAGTTTTTGCCACTGTTCGGGGAGAGGCCTTTCCTGTATTAAGATAAGAGAGAAGACTGAGATACTTGCTAAAAAGCAACGCAGAATGAAAATGTTTTGGACCGTACGATAAAACCTTCAGCTGAACCATGCCTTCATTTGCATTCGAGGACTTACCACATGCTTGATTTCTGGAATTTGCTTTAGGTCTTCAAACTCTCTGATTTTCACAGGGTCAACATCTTCCTGAAGCTCCCAAGTGCTCTCCTCATATGACAAAGAGCACCATTTCACCAGGTAGTGTGTAACTTCCTGTTAACATGCAAACAAACCAAACATCAAAAGACTGGCACCCAAAGTATATATGACAGCTTCCTTATTTTAAAGACAGTTTGAAGAGCACCTCACCTCTCCAGTTTCTGTATCTGTGGTGATAGCGATCTCTAAAACCCGATCAACCTCAATATAATCTGGATTAAACAGGTCTTCATCCGGCTGAGGAGAAGCACATCATCTCAGCCAGATTTAATCAAATAATACACATGTAGTAAGTCTAAGAGGTACTTGAAACATAAACCTAAAATTCTTGAATTTTCCACATGCATCTTAGCATTTACATCTTAGAATATCTGGTGCATATCCAGGTTACAACTTTAAATGTACCACAAACAAATTGCAGCATGTTTTGGCAGACGTACCTCTGTGAAAATGTGCTTCATTTGCGCCTGCTTGTTTCTGAAGCGCTTGATTTTTTGGCTAATGCGTGGGTCCTTCTCCAGTTCCTCCAAGGTCGCCCATTTACAGTGCAGATAGGAGCTGGCAATGAGAAAAGCCTTTCATAGCTGACAATGTGCGATAACAACACTGTGTGCTTTACCTTTCAACCAGAATGTGTGTGTTCGATTTAAAATAGTTTTTAGATTTAATAACAGTATTTTACAATATGTCTTTGTTTCTCCATCTATACTAAACTTGTCAAGAACATGTCTAAGTCACATTTGAACTCAAAATCAAATCATTAATTTTATTGTGCAAAAAGAAAATGAAGCCTTTTATGATTCTTAGCATTAATTTTATGTATGGAGGTATTATTGAAAATGTAGCACACAAGCCCCTCACTGTAATGCAAACACAAAAATTATATATTTAAATTATAAATATAATAATATAAGTATATATACAGACATTACACATTTTTTTTAGGTTAAATGTAACTTTAAAGATTTCTATTTTAAAGTTCCAGATCTTGCTGTAAATCACACCATTGCTGATTCAGCAAATTACTTCTCGAGGCAGGGTGTATTACCACTCTAGCAGATGGATAATTTAATGCATAAATGATTTGAAGTAATGCATTACACAATAATTGTGAGTTATGTGTTTGCTCTGACAGTTTTGACAATCTGAGTGATTGAGAGCTTGAGAGCACAAAAAGGTAACAGCAGTTTGAGTCGCATGAGTACACTTACAAATTTCTGTACTTGACGTAAAACTCCTCCATCTCTTCTTGTGGTTCGTCAAGGGATGTCTACATGAAAACGATTTCATTTTAGGCAGATATTCCCTGCATCCCAGTTTACAGAGCTATATATGCTACAGGACTGCATTCAGGATTCTGGTCTTTTTGTATCATGGTGTAAATCAAGAATTTACTCAAATATTCAAGGTTTAAGAATCAATAATTGAACACCACATATTGAGCGACCACTATTCTAAATACTGAATCAAATACACACTCATAAGGAAATTTCATGGGCACATAAGAAATATTGTTGCTTCGTTTTATATAACTTGCAAAGTATTCATGGACCTGAATGCATGCAAGTAATCCTTCATTTATAAGTATAACATGTAATCTGACAACATTACCTCTTTCTTGACCGTTCGCACTGCCAGTATTTTCTCAATGATATTAGCCTCATCTTCAGGGGGTTCCTGGGAAGAAAGAAGGTGGGCATTATTCCAGTGTGTTTGCTCCGCCCCTCCAGAAGTAGGGCAGGTCTGCGGTGTGGCATGATGGCAGATGTTGCCACGGTTACCTCAGCCTGCCAGGCGAGGGTAGAGGAAGACATGGCGGCAATCCGTCCCGAGCCCAACACAGCGATGGTCTCCCCGTCATCATCCACGACCTTGAAATCAAGATCTTCATTATACTTCCGCCGCTTCACTTGACGCCCTGATCGCCTCTTCTGCACAGAGAAAGAAAGAAATGAAGTTACACATTACATCCAAATTATTAACAATCACCAAAAAAAATTACATTTATAAATAAATTAATGGCAACAAAAATATCCATTATTCATCAATGGAATTATGGGGAAAATGTGTTTATGAAAATAATGCAAAAATAGAGAGAGAAAGAAAATTATTTAAACTCATTTAGTTTGTATAAATCTTTATGTATATTCAAAGATTACTGATATAACTTTGCCAGATCTGTAAGTGATTTTAAAGTCACACTAATTTACACAGTTATTTCTTTTTAATAATATTTATCCATTTTTTATGGACACACTTTTTAAAACAATGTGAATATTTACATTATTTCCTTCTGATTTCCAACAGACACAGTGAATTAAAATTATACAAATTCTGGCATTCATATATACATAAATACTGTATACAGACACACACAAACACACACACATTTTATATTATTTTAATGCTGCAATAAATGTCTCACTTTGATTTTAAATAAATGAAACACTAAGTGAGTGGAAAGTTAAACTAAACGTTAACACATCAGGACAAAGACATTAAAATTAAATGTCCAATATCATCCAAAAAACAAAAGCGGTTGTTGATAACTGATAGGAAAGCTATATTGTGCATCCCTTGTTTTTGTGGTAATTGTTAACATGCCACTGTTATCTTGAATAAAAGCAGGGAAATATTTCGAGGAATGTTCAGAATTTTCAACATGAACTTTGAACATGGGACTTCAGGATTTGGTATTTGTGTAAATACAGATCATAATTCTTCTACTCAGGAGAAACCCATATGCCAGATGAGGATGGTTTCTGGAGAACTCACAGTGTTATCCATAGGGTCGATGCTTTCCTCACCGGTGGCGAGCGTGCTGAGAGAGGTTGTGTCATCACTCTCCACCATCTCAAGTACAGCATCACTTTTCCTCTTTCCCTTCTTCTTCTTCTCCGGAGGCATGGCACCCTGCTCTCTATATAACACAGCAACAAAACACTCTTAAAGTTCATCTTACCTCCAGTGTTGCTCAGGTTGACCGATCGGAGAACAAACCACCCAAGGACTTGTTTGAGTGACAAGTATCTGGCCATATAATGGTACAAAACACCGACATCTGCTATGCAGACATTTACTGGTTTCTAAGTGGACAAGCAGGATGACAGTTTTGCTCGAGTGCAGCATTTGAATAAAATTGCATTTCAATGCTTTACTTTTGGAAAAACAAGTTGTGAGAGGGAACCACAATTGGGTAAGGAAGTTTAAAAAGGAAATGTATCCAATCACACAAGATGATAGGCATAAACTCTTGTGGTCATAAGGCCATATTTTAGTGTCATCATAGTGGCATCGGATTGTTTAATACAACCCTGAAGAAAATTACATATTTGAGTATATTTTGAATGCCTGTGTAAAATGTATCTTTACTTCAAGTACGTAAAAAAAAAAAATAGCCCAAAAGGTCAAAGAGCCCTTTGCATGGTTGCAGGTTTCATTTTTGACCTTGGTTTTAAATTGGAAACCGGTAAGTACCTACATTCACCTTGTAATGCCCACAATCCCCTGTATCACATTTCAACCAATCAAGGCATGAAAAGTTCTGTGATTGAGCTTAGCAAGAACAGTGCAGATATAATATATGCAAAATTGTCACATGCAAAGGATGCAATTTACTGAAATTAGACTTTTTTGTTGTTGTTGTCATGTTTCATTTGTTAGTCAACACCTAAATTGATTGTTGCTCTCTTTGAGACATCTCTTAGTAGATGAGGCACCATGGATGCTAAATATGCCCACAATTATGGTCTTGCTACAAAGCACATATTCAGTAGTACTCCACTGTTAGGCCAAAATACTGAGTCAATGTTTTTGTATATTTATAGTAATATTGCACCCAAAAATGACAACTCTGTCATTTTTTACTCACTTTGGCTTCCTCCCTCTTTTGGAGGGCTGATGTGTTGCAGTGTTCTTGGCCTGTGTTTTCACTTTTACATCTTGACCTTTCTTGACTTTTTTGACCTCTTTTTGGGCTTTTGGCTCCCTCTTTTTATGATCCTTTTGTTCCTTCGCCTCCTTTGCCTTTCTTGCAAGAAGCTCCTTCCGTTCCTTTTGCTCCCTTCTCTTTGGTTTAGCGTTGCTCTCTTCATCTTTGTGCCACTCTGATTCTTTCTTGTCTTTTTTCCTTCGTTTCTTCTTCACCCTTGTCCCGCCCCCTCCATCGTCCTCCTCGCTGTTGATTGATAAGGGGCGGAGACTGTGACTGCTGGCCACAGGCCCTGCCTCCCGTAACCCAGAGTGCTTTGGGTGAGCCATGCAGTGATTGGGCGGTCCTCCAATGATCCGTAACTGTTCTTTGCCCAAGAGGCCGATGGGAAATGTAGTTTGTGCGTTTTGGTCAGAGGCATTCGAGGCAGCAGCGGATGGAGTGTGCTTAAGTACATGAGTGGCAGACATCTGGAAAAACAAGAGTTGGATTAAAATTAATTTATTTTTATAAACATTATTTGTGTTGTTTAAAACTGACACATCTGACTAGTTAGACTGTTCATCCAGTCTTTCAATTACCGTATTTTTCAGACTATAAGTCACACCCGAGTATAAGTCGCATCAGTCCAAAAATACGTCATGATGAGGAAAAAAAAACATACAAGTCGTACTGGACTATAAGTCGCATTTATTTAGAACCAAGAACCAAGAGAAAACATTACCATCTACAGCCGAGAGAGCACGCTATATGTTCTCAGTCTAGACTAAAAGAAATAGTTTTGGGCACTTTCATTCATTGGTTTAACCCTTTATGGTGCATATATGTAATTTTAAGGCACAAAGTGAATTAGCTTTATAATGTTTTCAATCCCTGTTCACACTCCCTTGATCTGAAACCCTATTTACATGTGCCCAATTATAAATAAGACATGGAAAAATCTCTTCACCCTAGTGAAACCATGAGATTCCCAACCTATGAGACATTAAAGGGCAGATTAAACAAAAATGTTCTCCTCCTTCTAAAGGAAAACACATGGATGAAGTAAACAGAATTCACTGTTGTATGCGAGCTTTGTGTTTATGGTACAAATTTAGCTTTGTACCTCTTATTCCGCAAAGCACGTTTATTTTTAACTGCGCCTAGCATTGCAGTACACATGTGGAACAGCACGCGCATGTGCAGGCAGACACACACACACACACACACATACACGCGCACCCCAACAGAGCATGCGACTGCAGGCAGGTATGGGGATAATGTCAATGAATCACATGCTTTCCAAAGCAAGCGGGCTGGAATCAGGGCCGTCGTCATGGCAACAGGCTCGGGACCAAGCTGTGGGAAGGAGGAACGTAAACACGCAGTCTCCGTGGTAACCCTTTCCTTTCTGAGGTCTAAAAAGCATCAACCTCATTGTTCTTGAAGGTAATCCTAGTGATATCAGCATGGGTAAAACTATACTTTTTGTACTTAACTTCACTGTATAAAGACAAATAGAGTAAAAAACAACTTCCTGCTAACGCCCTTTTCACTTTTACCCTTAGGTTGTCCTTTTTCGAATGCTCTCCCTATGCATCACACGCTTATGTATGCAAACCCATACGTACAAGTGCATGGAACCGTGCATACATTCTCTCACATAAGCGTGCGCAAACACTGCAGACTATTCCCGTGACGTGCTGCAGTATGCATGCTTGCCAGGCAAATCTGCCAACCGCAAGTGCACACACGTACACACTTTGCAATCAAATTCCCTATGAATCAATACCAACTCCCAACTCCCAAACGCGACAGCTGCAGTTCAGTCAATGCCAGCTCTAAACCCGAACACACCTTGCTCAAACGTGCGTTATAAAACATGCACACACATCACTCACACTAATATGCATCCACCTCTCTGTCAAATGCACAGCAGCGGTCATGCTAACTGCAATAACAAAAAGCATAATAACAGAAGAATTAACTGTTTTGGTCGTTTAACTGCTCTGTGCAACTGTAAGCCTCCCTAAATAAAGTCCATATTCTTTTGCTCATGGTTTCAGACAAAAACTAAAACCAAACTGCATACTTAGATGATCACAGGCAGATGCGTAGCACACTGTCTATTCAATGAAAATGAAAATACTTGTGTTCAAAACACCTAGACAGAGAAGAACATAAGGCAGGGGTCTCAAGAAAACTTGGACTATTTTTTACCTGACATGTCACCTACAACGTGGTGCTCAGCAAAAGACACAACACAATGGCCCTGGATGTGCATCTTTAAAAACATTTAAAAGATACTTACTGTGCAAAGCAAAGTAGAATCATGGCACACTTACTTACAAAAAAAAAAAAAGGTAAAATGAGGGCAAAAAAAAAAAGATATGAATACAACAAAGGGATTCATCCTAAGGAGGCAATAACATGAGAAGTGATACAAATACAAAGTTTCAAACATTATCTAGATGATTACTGGCTAGAACAGGGAGGGAAATAATCAACAGTGAAAGCTCTGAGACAAAGTGGTAACATCAAGAGGGTTCAGGTGCAAGCTGAAATGCTTTTAAACAAAATAAAAGTGAGTTCACATGTATGATGGACACTTAACTGCTTTTCAATAACTATCTGCTCCAACTCATTCATTATAAATACATTTACTTATTTACACTACCGTTCAAAAGTTTGGGGTTTGTAAGATTTTATGTTCTTGAGAGAAGTCTCAAATGCTAACCAAGGCTGCATTTACTTGATCAATCATATACTAAAAACTGTGAAATATTACTAGAACTCAATATAAGCATTTTCTATTTTAATATATTTTATAAAATTTAGAATTTTCAGCATCATTCCTCCAGGTTTAAGTGTCACACGATCCTTCAGAAATCATTGTAATATGCTGATTTGCTGCTCAAGAAACTATTATTATCAATGTTGAAAAGAGCTGTGATTAATATTTTTAAGGGAAACCATTATAGGATTTTTTTCTTCAAAAAGAAATCTAACTGACCCCAAACTCTGAACGGTAGTGCACATACATTAATCCAATAGTTTTACTATAATAATTTAATAAAAAATAAAATAAAATAAAAATTCATAATTTGTTTCTGTACAGATGCCCTTAGGTCAAAAGCTCAGGAAAAACATGAATTAATCCAATGGTAGTGTCCACTGTATATTTTGAAACAATGACTGAAACAGTTGGCGTTTTTTCTTCAAGATTAATGACAACAACAGTCAGAAATATCAGACTCAATTTTAAAGTCTCCTTTGACTTGTTAATCACTTTATAAACCTGCAGTGATTTCAAATTGGTCAAAATCAAGTCACAGTTTAATCTGGTGTGAATCCCTGCTGGTTCCTCAGAAAGGCCTGACAATGAAGCTCTCAGGGTGCTTAGGAAGTGCCCTTTGAATCACTGGCCTCGCTGTACGGGAATGGAAAACTAAACTGGCCTAGTTTGATTTTGACACCACCAAAATTCAAATCCAAATGCAGATCAGATTATTTGCATCATGAGAGTGACATGAAACTACCAGAAGAACGTCTGAGTGTGAAAGCGGTTCTTTGGCCTTTCTAAAGTCAGTGTTTTTTTATTCTTTTTAAGTCATCAATAATCTGCTGATGTCTCCAAAGTGCTGCTCTCAAAAAAGGTGGTCACACTGTCAAAGCAATGAACATATAAATCCCGTTGAACAGACAATATGACAGAGTTTTAACCCATCCAAGTTAACTGCTTCATTGCTGTACTGACTACTGACACACAGCCATTCTTCACTTCAAGAAATCCCAGCGCCGAGTCTAGATCCACTGCGCCTGACAGCAGACCAAAAGCCTCCCTGATCCGCCTGACAATCCGACAGCTTCACAGAAGTGTCCTAGGGTGGTTTTCCACATAAAGGTGAGAAATGCTGTACATTTCTCGAAACCAGGAAAGCCTTACTACAACACACCATGTCTAACATTGACATTTATTTACCGATGCAGCAATAGTGATCAAGGGGGACGCACGAGAGATGGAAGAAGTTTGAGTGATGCTGACATTGATTTATGTTCTGTCTAACTGGTGCATGATCACAACACTGGCTGGGATTTATTCACAACTCATAAATGTCACAACTGATTCTTTGTACTAATTACTATGGTCTGAAAAGTGTTGAAATAGGCAGGCACACATGAATACATAGACATGCCTGATGGATGATCAAAGGCATTATATATAATAATTTTTTTTTTTTTTTTTTAATTTTGGTGCACCACTAAATTGAACTGTTTTTTACCGTCCTAATTTTTTGACTAACTAAAATTTCCCACACAGATGAATACACATTATGGAATATTTAAATACCGATTCCATGCTCCAACCAATGCGTTGGACTCTACAGACTGAAGTAATGTTCAACTTTGACACTTCATAGCACAGCCAATGATTGATAGACAATTAGCATGATTGGGTGGGTGTTTCCAACCTGAAAATCAAAACAAGCTGGAAGAGAGATTGTACAGATGCACAGAACACAATGTCAAAGGGACATCATGCAAACTGCTGACTGAACATCTTTTTCTGCTACACCCCACACCTTCTTTACAAGTACTTCTGTTGTATTTCAGGGGATTCTAATCAAACATTAACAAAGCAAAACTGAGTTAAACTAAGTTAAACATTATCATCATCTCTACATCCTCAACTAGAAGTACGAGGTGTGTATGGAGGTTAAGTAACTTCTTGTTCTGAGTGCTAATCAGACGTGTGCAGGTCCACACTGGAGATCTCCACAGATTCCAATCACATCAAAAATCACACAAAACATGATTTCAGAATTGCCATCGTGTTTTATGTAATTTTTTGTATCTAAAGAAAAACACACTACTTGATGATGCAGATATAGAAAAATGTTACAAAATGTTGCATTCAATTATTTTTACTGCTACTTTTTCAAAAAACAACATTTAGATTCAAGGTGAACGCCTAAATGCCAATACTATGATGATTCAAGTAATTTCTGTACGAATATCTAAGAATTATTTACATTCATCTGTAAAATAATGAAATATTCATGCATATCCAAAAATGCATATCCAGAGATAACCGAAATGTGTGTTGATACCAAATGTACACTGAGTCAATAATTAATAGCACAGCTATATGCTAAAGCACTAATATGAAAAGCACAGATGGTGCACATTAATTGGACTTGTAGCAGCAATGTCAACAAAATCCCAATATGACTATTGCCAAAATTATATATTTAAACTTCTTGTAACTTTGTGGTTGGAGTTTACACTAGGTTTAAGTCATACCAGGTACTTCAGAAAGCATATTCGTACCACATGCCAAAAGATATTATATTCAGAATTTTAGCATTTACCTGTAGGACAGCAATCTTTGCACCAGCCAGCCTGCGCTGACAGTACCTACACTTCTAGAGAGTGTCTGACCCAAGCATCAACTCAGAGCTGGAGTAACCGAGATTCATTATGAAAAAAACTCTGAAAACACTGGAGGTAGATTCAGAAGATTACATTTCAAGAAAAACAAAAGATATATTCCATTTGATGCTTTCCTAACAAACAATAATAATAACAATTCCTTACATTTATATAGCACTTCTCTAAGCACTCAAAGCACTTTACATGAAAGAGGGGATCTCGTCTTCGACCACCAGTAAAAGCAATATAACCAAAAAACAGCTATTCATTAGCTCAGGCTACGAAGAAATGATCTGCCTTGAATTATCATCACAAGTCAAAAGTAACCAGTAATTGTGACAGAGTGTCCAAGTTTATAAAATGGATAGTTACCACAGCAAATTCTGATTGGATGAGTCCCTTTCAAAGGCATATAAACAGCAGATATGCACACAGGTGCACATTCTATCGAACACAGAAAGCTGCTTTGATGCTTGGCAACCATTAACATGCTGCAGCTGACAGAAGTGTTTATTTGAAGGGGTCATATGATGCAGCTAAAAAGAAAATTATTTTGTGTATTTGTTGTAATTTAATATGTTTATGTGGTTTAAGGTAAAAAAAAAAAATCATTATTTTCCACATACTCTGCATTATTGTTTCTCCTCTTTGCCCCACATTCTGAAACAAGTCGATTTTCATAAGGCTCATCGGTCTGAAAAGCGAGGTGTGCTGTGATTGGCCGAATACCTCAAGCGTGTGGCAGAAATGTTACACCCCTTAACATATTTTGATCCCCTGTCCGGCCGGAGCGATGAGACATAAACATAAAACCCATTATAAACATGATATTGACATGATTTCTAGTCGTGTTCTATTTTGGAAGGCCAAAAAAAACAATTTCGTTTTCTCAACGAAACAGCGTCATACACCACAGCCTTGAGTGAGCGAAGTCCTCCGGCCTAAAGTGAGCCGTGGTCTAGAGTGAGGGGAGGCCGGCTTGAATGAGCAGAGGTGGGTCGTGTTGAGAATGGTGTGGACGCCGAATTCTACGAAGGAGCTTGTGGCAACCACATGTGACGACCCACATGTGAAAGGTACGCCTTCTTTTTTTTCGTGAACATCTGGGCGGCATTATGAAAATCTTCCCACATAGTGACGTAGAGATGTGGGAGCATGTTAGAACGAGCCGTTTTAGGAGCTTGTTACACTCCAAAAAGGAAGGAAAAATTTAAATCGCATCATATGATCCCTTTAACAACACATATTACCCATGCTACAATCACTAAAATCACAGCCATGCATAATACTGAAAAAGGAAAAAGCTACATTAAATTAAAAAATAAAACATATGAATTACAAAAGGGCAGTAAACATTGTCTTGGCGACACAAAGTTGATATTGCAACAAAAATGAGAACCTAATTAAATCTCCTGGACTGTGAACAAACAACTGAAAACCAAATAATCTTCTTGTGGAGGATATATAAACTATGTGATCAAACAAATTTCAGAAGCTTTCTGCACAATTCACATGCATCTCAAATCCTAATCGTAAACCTACAGTCTCAGGGTAAGTTAGCATCAGGGTAAGTTTAACTACCTAATAAGCTTTGAAAAAAAGATTGCAAATAGCACTTTAAATATTAAGGACAAAAAGTAGGTTAAATAAGGTTGAGAATCTTTCTGAAGTACAGCTATAGTGCAAGGACTAAAACTTATGCTAATTTTGCAATGATGATGAAAGTGTGAGAGACGGTGTGAGAGAAACTGGGAGAGCGAGATATACAGGGAACTCTCACACAGTGTCTGACAGAAACACATGTGATACACCAACCTGCTTGTCCTTCTTTTGTATTTTCATTTTTTTCTCGATCTCTGTGTCTGCGTCTGGAATACAGAGATACAAGGAGTCATGAATACAGAAATTATGCAAAGCATAAACCAACTTTAAAAAAATATATATTTTGACAATAAAAGCATTGAGTGTGGTTCCATTTAGAATGCACAACAAAAGGCAGTTCAAACTTCTTCATCATTAAATAAAAAAAAAATATTAATAAATACATAATAGAACTAAATTAGATTAAAAGTGCATATTAGGAATGAGGCTGCAGTAGACATTACAAATATTTAGGATGTCAATAAACATTCTTATTCAACATTACTATACAAAGTCATTTTATATTGCATCACTTCCCGTCACCAAGACATAACTTAATAACAAGTGTGTATTGTTCAAATGACTGACTTGCAAATTATGAGCACTTAAACTTCTCTCCACTTTCGCAACCTATTTTATTAAGTTTAAATTTCTAAAGGGTTTACTTAAAATAATATGTACTAGTTTGAAAGATCACTAAATCCAGAGCCATTTGATACTAACTTACTGGTTCCTGAAGTTGCATTACTTAAAGTTAGTGTCAATTTACCTGTGGTGCACTGTCATTGAGTTAAAACTAAAAACATTAAAATCTTTAGAAGTGACATAAATGTGTAATAACCACAAAATTACATGATACTAACTATCACATTGCTTGAGGTAAGACAGCTGTCAATCTACCGGTGATGCTCTTATAATAAAAAGCTAAAGACAACATTATTAGTGGCATAAATACATATCCCATAATTTTCACCATAAATTAGGTGAGACCCTTGCCTTGATACTAGGAGTCATTCTACTTGTTGTGCAATTTATTTAAAAAATGTAATGTAAAATTAAGTGTAAATGTAATGAAAAGTATGACGATTTGACACGAATGCAACATCTATGGTGATATAACTATTTTTACACATACATTTCAAAAAGTTTACATTATAAACCAAATGGACCCCTTGATATGAACTAACCCATTCATTGACCTAAGACAGATGCCATCTACCTGTGGTGCACCATCACTGAATTAAAAACAAAAACATTAAGTTAAGAAGCATTATTTGTGATAGAAATATATAATAATCACATAATCTGATCATAAACAAAGTGGGATCCCAAATACTAACTAACCTATTGCATGAAGCAAGTCAGGTGTGAAACTACCTGTCATGTGTTATTATTGTATATAAAAAAGAAAGGCAGACTAATGCAACATCATTGGTTGTATAAATCCACATGCACGTTTATAAATCCACCTAAACACTTTAATTTCAAAAGGGTTACATTATAAACCAGGTGGGCCCATTGATACTAACTCATTCCTGGAGTTAAGACAGGTGTCGATGTAACTGAGGCATTTTTCATTGTAACGTTATATAAAAGAAAAAGGCATACATCTGTTACAATAACGGTTTCATATTAGTGACAAAAATCAATAAATAACAGTGTTTCATTTCAACAGTGACAATAGCATAAACCAGGAGTTGAAGTAAGCCACATGAGTGCTAGAAGTTACATTGTTCCTAGTACTTGATAGCAGTCATGGGATGCTTTGTGCCTCAACAGATGCCAAACTTGCCTCTTAAACACTCTTATAAAAAGCCCAACATCGTGTCCCATATACATTAGCCCATGTAGGGCGCTAGCCAGCGTGCTAACTGTAATGTCACGGCAACGGTGCTCTATATTTCAGGCGTTGCACGCGTGAAGAGCCGCTCAAACTCCGCGAAGGGACCGTCAAACGCGACCTCACCTACCTGGACACGCCGGCTCCGGACATCAGTTAGCCTACAAACCTACGCGTTCCTCTCTCCGCATTTATTTCCAAGGACACTAAACGCCATGACAGTTTAGAAAAATGCATAAAAAATTAGAGGGGGTGGGAGTCGGGGAAGGGAAAAAAACTCAGAGCAATTTCTTTAATCCAAACGCACAACAGCAGTTCATTCATGAGGGGATGCGAGAGTTTGACGCGACCGCGCGCCACCTACTCCATGCGGTTTTGCGCGCGACGCGTTAAAATAAAAAAGTTTAAAGATGTGCTTACCTAAAATGGCTACTGCGGCAGCCAAAATACAAACAGCTATTATTTGGTGAAGTTTAGCGCTGGCCGCCTGCAACAACAGCCTAACGTGTGTTTAGGCCCGTATTCTGCCGTTCGCCATTGGATCCGTCTGAGCGCAGCTGGGCCGCTGGAGGTTCCTATTGGCCAGCGAGCTCTCACGCAAGCGACGCTGCGCTAAGCTTGTCTGAGAGACACATATCGCCAGCGACCATTGTGTACTTGTATTCCGTTGTGTGGATTTGGATGTTTTTGCTGCAATTCAAGAGGGTTTTTTATTCCAGTTCTTCCCTGATGACCGAAAGCACGCGCTGGATTCATTCGCGTTTGTCGCGTCGCGTCCGGAGTGCAAAAGCTAAGCTGTGGGTTTAATGTTTCTTCTCGCCGCATCCACCAATCGTGATGCTTTTTACTCCATCATTACGGCGCCTGTGAGAGAGAGAGGAAAAAAAGTAACATTCCACGTCTTTGCTCATGTTTCATATCCCGGATGTGAGAATAGCAGGGGTTATAATAAAGCGTGTGGGTGAGGCTGCATACGTCCTTGTGATGTGTTGGGTTTCCTGAAGCTCTTTTGACTAATGCGAAGCTGTGTTTGATATGGCTCTATGGTCATTGGCCATATACTTCTACTACATATACTTGAGTACCATGAACAGTCAACAGCATGGTGCAAGACTATGGTTATCATAAGGTACTTTGTTTAAAATATACCATATGTCTTAAATAGCTTTGTTATAATTTATAGCACAATTGTTTATACACTTATTTTTTTGTCAATTTGTAAATCTCTTTTTTTTTTTTTTTTTTTGTCTGTGTGTTGTTGTCTCTGTGTACTGGAAGCTTATGTCACTAAAACAAATTCCTTGTATGCGTAAGCATACTTGGCAATAAAGCTCTTTCTGATTCTGATTCTGATTCTATAACACGTGAAACACTGAGTACACATAAATTACATTTTAAAATAGATTCACATTTTTTTTTTTTTTTTACAGTTTAATAATATTTCTTTATATTACTGCTTTTATTTTGATCAAATAATATGGTAAATAAGAGAGACATTACTATTTTTTTTAAAAATATTCTTACCGGTGCAAATCTTTGACCAGTGGTGTATTTCTGTTTGCACGTTTTCGCATGTAATAGAAATTTTGATCATTTTTTACATGTCAAACACACCTGTATTAAAGATCACATGGATTTCCTCTTAAAGGTAAGAAGATGTTGACTTAAAGTCATGCCAGTCCAGTAGTTTATGAGCATTAAACCTACTGGCACAGTGCTGTCACAGTATAACTTTATTAATCGCGATAAATCCTTTATATACATCAATATTAGTTCTGTCAAGTTTTGTTTACATAATGTATGTGTGTTATAATATATTATGTATAGTATGTATATATAAATAAACACACATACATCATATATTTTGTCAATATTTTCATATATTTAAATGTATATATTTATATTCATATGATTAATGTCATATCTATATCAATTTAAATTATAAACGTAACATGTTTTTCTTAAATATTTACATGCATGTATGTGTATCTATATGTACATAATAAATATACACAATACACATATATATTATGTAAACAATAACTTTTATTTTGGATACAATTAATTGTTTGACATCACTTATCAATATGGAACTTTGCAAAACTTTCCAGAAGATGACAGAAAAGCTGAATTTGGCATCTTTTACTGCAGGTTTTTGGCAGTTGTTTTGGCTTGTAATCTGCGGCTGAGTTACATGTGGTCTGCTGAGCCAAACAACCTTATTTATACAACTCCGCCAAGAGAATTGTAGATAAACTCTGCTGAAATGACTCTGGGACTTTGAGGAGCACACTATAAAGAGACCTTCAACTCTCAGCAACTGTTAATTCATAAATAATTCAGTTTCTGAATTATTTTTGTTGTTGCTTTTTTGGCAATTCATGCAATTTACATTTTTATGCTTCTTACTGCAGAATGTGCATCTCTCATGCCACAACTATTGCAAAGCAAGTAGCTCAAGGTAGAAGCTATTTTTGTGATAAATAAAGAGCACTGTCTAAATGAGTTAATGTATTAGAAAGTGCAGAATGTGAAAACTGTATCACAATCTTGACCTCTTTGCTTCTTTCTTGACTCATATTATCAGACTACAAAAACATTTTTCTTTATAATGAGACATTTGCTTACACAAATGAAAAATAAAAGATAAACTGAATAAAAAGAATGTGAAGAAATTCATATGCCTTTTTTTAAACTGAAGGTAGCATACATGCATAAAGCACAGCATGCAATATAGTGAAGGAAAATCCATCTGAAGCAACCCAGGGTTAAGTGTCTCGTACAAGGCTGCAGAAGTGATGCTCATGGCTCACAGAATCAAAGCCTTGTGTTTTATCTCTAAAACATCACACTACCCCTATAAAGGAACTCTTCACTGACACAAATGCACACATTAGAATAGATGCAAGTTTGTAATATCAAGGACAAATATAGGGAATACCTCTGTTGAGGGGTTGCATTCATTCGGCAATGCAGTCAGAGGATGTTCCCCTCGTGTGTGTTCACCTGCACACATCTCACTTTCACTGACTGAGGTTCCTCAGAGCAGCTGATTTCCAAACCATCTGCTCCATCCCTGCACATATGGGTAACTGACTTGAAGGGATGAAAGAAAGAAAGGGAGGAAGAACAATTAAGCACACACAAAAATACATTTTCTTTAAAAATTATTCTTCAGGAATTGGCTAGAAACCCATCTCTTGCATTTAACTCTAGATGGACACATCTCTTGTCCATCTAACTCTAGAACTCTCTATTCTAATTCTATTCTTTAAAAAAAATTGCCCCTTTTAGACTTTAGACATTTGGTAACTGCTTGTTTTCTTAAAAAAAAAAGATATATACAATTTTTAAAAAGTGCCTCTATTACTAGCTTGCTCTGTTCTTTTTCTATTCTATCTGTTTTTGATATGTGTATTACATTAGGCTAACTGAGACTTGATATAGCACTTTGCTAGTAAATCTCACTATTAATTACATACAAAGTGACAAGCAACACATACAATTTTGAAGAAGATCGAAATAGTATTGATTGTATATATATTAAAAAAAGATACTGTAGATGAGGAGACTGTCTATATGTCCTCTAACCACGTCTAAAATATTTTGTTGACTATAAAATCTTGAAGCCAAGCATCACTTACACATCACTACATACATATATATATATATATATATATATATATATATATATATATATATATATATATATATATATATATATATATATATACACACACACACACACACACACACACACACACACTTTTCACCTGCAGCTACACCTGTGTGAACCTGGAGAAATAATTTCATACATCCAATAAAAACCACCAAAACACCAGCTGACAAGAAAAGATCCTGCCGTATTGAAGCAATGAATTTCAGGCACTTTTTTCAAAATGTTTTTGTGTAGATTTTGGGGCCAAATGAAGCTCTTTTTTTATGCATATTATTTCCAGTGGCAAAGAGGATGAGAATGTGAAGATAAGATGAAATTCATGAAGGAAATTATCAGGGCATCTGTTTAGAGGCACATAACAAATCCCTAAAGCTCCCTGCCTCTCCTTTTCTCCCCTTCTGCTCCTTCATTGGCTCTGAGCCCAGAGCGTCTCTGGCAGGAGTTTAAGATCTTTCATTGCTTCAAGAATATTCAAACCATAAACACTCTTGCAGTTCATTTCATCATACTACAAACAACATTTTCTCTTTGTGTTCTCAAGCCTCAACCTTATATTTGACCTCTTTGAAACATCTGGAGCGGGACGCAGGAGTGATAGTGATGTAAACCAGCAGAGGGCAGATGAGGCATACTTTTAGCAAGTGGAATTAGTCAAACTTTTACTCCGGTCAATACAGTATTTCTCAAGGCTGGTTTATTTTTTAAAGTCACTTTCTATAAACAATCCTTAAGGTCTTAAAAAGCAGAATATTTCCACTGTTACTGTGTAGGGGGAAAACACACAGTTCATTGAACTCACATACACCTTTTGTGACATGCAAAACAGCATGATTTCACACATACTATCTAAAAGTACAAAAGCCATTTCCAAAACATTTATGTTTGAAATTATGCATAGTCATTATGCAAAGTCAGCTTTCATCTAAATAAATAAATAGTTAGGTAAACTGTAAACAATAAATTAAAAAATAATAATGCTAATAAAATTTTTTTTTAAAATTTTTTAATAAAAAAGCTAAAAAGGAAAATACAGTAACATACAGTACAGAAAATATCAAATCCTTGTTTTGGCTAAAATGAATTGTTGATAGTAATCCAATAGTAATGAGTTGATTTTAACAGAATTGCATAAAATTCCATTATAATTTTCTATTTTTTTAAATACTTTTCTTTTCTTTTCTTTTCTCTCTTTTCTTATCAATACATTTGCATTCAACAGTGTTGCATCAAAAGTGAAACTAAAGAGAAAAATCATGAAAAATGTATTACAGTTCACATAAAGCACAATGGGAAACATGAAAAACTATTAAGCAGCACTGTGATAAATAAAAATAACAATAAAAAATTAATAAACAAATAATGCAGCCTTGGTGACCAGAAGAGACTTAATTCATAAACACACACACACACACACACATTTGTTTTTGTGAAAAGTGGGGACATCCCATAGGCGTAATGGTTTTTATACTGTACAAAATGTTGTGCATTTTTACTTTCTCAAAAAAACTCATTCTGTATGATTTATAAGCATTTTGAAAAATGGGGACATGGGTTATGTCCTCATAAGTCACCCTCTCCTTGTAATACCTGTGTCTTACCCATGTCATTATACAGAGTATCCTGATATGTCATAAAAACAAGAGCACACACACACACACACACACACACACACACACAAAGACCCCAAAATGTTTATCTATGGTGTAATGCATTTGTGACAACTTGCCCCAATATAAATGTGAGAACCTGATTCAAGAGAACCATTAAGAGTTTCACCAATCAGTTTCACTTTTATCCAATATTACAACAATATAATCCTGAATTTTAGTTTGGAGGACAGAATTCACAAAAAATACATCAAACTATTTGCCAGTTTGCAGAACCCGTTGGCCCATAAAAAGGAATTATTCCTCTTTCAACACCAGACTGTATGTGGAAAGCAGTATAGTTTAATTCAGACGAGCCATTGGGGGTCTTGGCCAAGTGTCCCACAAGCATATTCACAGGATATTTAATGGACTTGTACAGTTTGCACGGAAACAGTTCCAAGTTTTTCAGTCCATCCACGCTGCCAAATGTGCCGAGTGGCCAAGAAAATATGGAAGAATTCAGAATTTACAGCTTTGATGTGTTTGCTGCCTGGTGTGACAGAGGAGAGAAATGACAAGGGAGTGTGTGTGAGACTCCAATGAACAAAAATGGGAGGAGAAAAGGAGAGAGAGTGAGAAAAGTTAAAGCCGACGAGGGAGCATTGAGAGACCGACTCAGTACAAGATGCAGGAGAAAGCTAGTCGCATTTGATGCATTCAGTCACTTCGTTTTTTGCTCTGTACAAGCAGCTTCTCAGAATCAGGTGGCATTTCTGGCTGCTGGAGAAACCCTTGCTATCAGGAGTCAACAGACATCTGCTCCTGCAACACACACACACACGCATGCACGCTACTGCAGAGATGAGCACTAATGTGAGTTTGCTTAGCTGTCAGACGTAACTCGGCTCTGGGACAGAAGAGCTCCGAAGCAGGTAGGATGAACTATTCTAACTACAGATGTTTCTGCATGTGAAGTTTGAGCTGTCCTGCTTCGTTTTTAGGAGTAAGACAAAAAGTAGACTGCTAAAATGTAAGGATGTGTGTCATTTTTTTATTTTTTTTGCATTTTTACTAACTAACATTTTTCCTACTACATAACGTGTTTGGGGTGTTTGGACTGTTTGACAATTCTATGGCAAACTGAGGGAAACCTGTCTGAAAACAATCATTTTGTGAACACATGGACCTTGTTTTCTTTCTTAAAGCATGTTCCTGGTGTTATCATGCACTATTTATCTGTGTCAGTGCTATGTCAGCTATCAAAAAACACCTGGGTCAAGGCTGTCAGGATCTCACATGCTACCCTGGTTTCTGTTTCACTAAATTAACCCCAAACAGAAGTTTTTGTGTATCAGCGGTCATCTGTGGCATTTGGACAGGGATGAGGTTCGCTGCACAGGTTGGCTATAAGAAAAACACCTCAGGTTATGAGTTGAATGCTCTTTTCTCTCGGCCTAGGATTGGTGTTTGTTTTTGCAGCTGCTGGTACGTGTTCATGGAAAAATGGCAAGTAATAATAATAACTGGCAGCACGAGATACTGATGATAGGGCTTAACCTGCATTTAACCTGCAACACTGTTTTAAAGGCAAATCTTCTTTAAAGGCAATGAAAGAGGCCGCGTGCATTTCCATGAAGACGAATTATGTTTAATAGAGCTCTTTGTCATGCTTTAATGCAAACCAGTGGTTGTGGAAAAAACCCTCAGACAGGTTCCTCTGCCCTTGTACAATGAGTTCACAGAGAGGCTCCTCGTGTTTTTCAATTTACACTCCTTCACAGTTTCTGCTTTGCTCATCCCTCCATTCTTCTCTCTCTCCCTGATGCCCCCCTGTGGGAATCTGAAACTCAATTCCCCATCACAAGACTGCCCCAAACCGTGAGACTCAGAAAATCGAGCCTTCCCCAAATGCAGATTCTCCCTTTCTCTCTCTCTCTCGATCTCTTTTGTTTCATGCTTGCGTCTCCCTTCATTGGCTTTGTTTCATTTTGAACGGATACAACACCCTTAGAAGGAATCTGGGAATCTAGAATTCCAATTAAAAACACTAGTTGCATCATTTAAAGGCAAATACTTTGAAGGCCATCAATGGCAGTGTTATACATGAGTGTCATGTTAAATTAAGAGACTTGTCAAAGATTTGAAGTTGGCCAGCTGTGTTCATGTTTTATATCAGAATGTGGAAGGTTTGTAGTTGGACACTTTAAATATAAATAATAAAAAAACAAGCTATGTCCTTTTATTTTATACAAGCATTCATGAATAAACAGTTTTCAGATCAATTGATACACGATACAATTTTTAATAAATACTACTAATACTACAAATATGATATTTAATAAACAAAAATAATAAATATTAAATAATAATAATAATGATGAAGAATATTCTTTATATTTTTACTTCTAAGAAAATAAATAAATTAATAAATATAAAATAAGTATCATAAATCATAAAAGATTATTATTGTAATTGAATTAATAATATATTTATTAACAATATTATTATTATTATTAATCATATTAAATCATTATTTAAATAACTTTTAATAATAGTAACACAACGTCAACAAAAGCAAATTAAAATGTTTTATTATTATTATTAATAAAGTAAAAATGATAAAATGTTTACTAGTAATAATAATAATATAATACAAATTGAATATACAAATTAAATAAACTAAAAACTATTATAACATTATTATTATTATTATCATTTACTCCTACTAATAATATTAATTTATGAATAATTATAAAAGGTATTTATTCCTATTAATTATATAATTAAAATCATTATTTTAAATAACTTCTAATAATAACAAGTAAAAATTCTGAATAAATGTTTCCTTTTATAATAATGATGAATAATTAATTATAGAATTATTGTAAAAAAAATAATATTTTTAACAAAATAAATAATAATACCTTAGTATCTTATTTATTTTTACAATGATTCTTTAGCAAGTAACCATGGCATATTTGGTATTAAGCACAATACTGAAAAAATGTGAAATTAGTACATGGTTATGGTAAATGCATGACTATTTGACCTGTCTGTACTATTAACATTTAACTGCAAGACACAATGAATGAACAAAAATCTATTTTTCTGCATTTGATTAGTTGCGTCTGTAAGAATGTGTGTTCTCAAAACAGCCATAACTGATTCTTCAACATCTGTGTGAGTTGGTGGAGCTCTCTCCAAAAAAAAAAGATAATCTCAGAACTCAAGTTGTCTTCGGTGTCGCCCGTGAGAACTGAACACACCCGTTTAATCTTATTTAATTTCGAACTCTCAACATAAACTTTCGAATTCATCGAATGCTTGGTAAATCCATTGCCTTCCCATTCAGGAAACATAAACTATACAAAGATTCCCATTTCATTACAGTACAAAACTCTTCCATCCTGTTTATATATGACCATATGTGTATATGCACTCATGTCACACACTATCTACACTCATGCACATAGAAGACAACTCCAAAAGTCAGCTGGTGGTCCACTTCAGATAACACACGACCAGCCACAAAAACTGGAGTTACTATCTGTCTGAAACCTTTATCACTGACTCACCAGCTCAGTCAGAAACACATGGGGCTAGTTCACCAAAAAATACACAAATTTCAATTTTGAATACAATTCATAGATTTTATAGGCTAAAGTGGGATGCGTAATAAGCAATGAAAAAGATAAATGTAGTGCATATTTCACTCCTCATATGCCAGTGGTGAGCCATTTCCATTTCTGTTACATCCATCAATGCCAAGCAGGAGAGGTGGAAGTTGAGACATTTTTCTTCATCAGATAAGAAATGCAATTTCCAAATGTTTATATTACATACAAAGGTACTGGAATGTGAGCAGATTGCATTATTAACAGGTGTGGCATGGGTACCTATAGAAAGAGAGTGTGTATGTGTGTGTGTGACAAGCAAGAAGAGAAACAGTGTTTTCATTGACTTCAGTGGTGGTACACCCTGCTGAGATACCCACATATCCAATACGCTCTCCTCCCCGATGAACTCACCCTTTTTTCACTCCATTTCTGCAATGCTTTATTCGTTTACACAAGAAAAACAAAAGGAAAGAAGTGTAGGAAGTGCAGAAAAAGGAGGGATTTGCACATCAAACACGCAGCCAAAAGTACAATCGCTCTGGTGGTGGAACTTAAAGCGAGGTGGACCCAGGTGGACCCGAGCCAGAGCGGAAAGCCCCACTTTGTAAAAACACAGCGCCACAAGTAGATCCATCCACAGGAATGAAGGGATACTAATTGTGAGGACTGTCAGAGAGGTCACATCATGATAGCAGCAGTCGAGGAGGTTTCTAAAGGTTCTTCACTGGTTTTCTAAAAAATCTAGGCTTGACAAAGATGCTCTTTCTTGATATTTTTATAATCCAGGTCCGGTTTAGTCATGTCTTCCAGACACCAGTCAGACATGTTAGTCATATATTGATGCTAAATACAGCCCTGACAGATTTTCAACAAATAAACACACACAATGCCGCCTTGCTCACAGCGATCATTATAGCCTGGCATGTAATTGTCTTGAAATGTAATGTTTTTTATTTTTTTTACTTAAAGGGGGGGTGAAATGCTATTTCATGCATACTGAGTTTTTTACACTGTTAAAGAGTTGGATTCCCATGCTAAACATGGACAAAGTTTCAAAAATTAAGTTGTACGTTTTTGGAACAAAAATACTCCTTCCGGTTTGTCACAAGTTTTTTTCGAGTATGGCTCTGTGTGACGTTAGATGGAGCGGAATTTCCTTATATGGGTCCTGAGGGTACTTCTGCCGGAAGAGCGCGCGCTCCCGTATAGCACAACACTGAGAGCACAACAGACTTCACTGATCAGAGCGAGAGACCGAAATGTCACAAAAGGAGTGTGTTTTTGGTTGCCAGGGCAAGACAACCCTGCACAGATTACCAAAAGAAAAACAGCATTAAGGGACCAGTGGATGGAGTTTATTTTTACAGAGCATCAACGGAGTTGTACAAGTGTTTGTGTTTGTTCCCTGCATTTCGAAGATGCTTGTTTTACAAACAAGGTCCAGTTTGACGACGGATTTGCATATCGTTTATTTCTTAAGGTTTAAGCAGTCCCAACTAAAAAGGGTCACGATCGTGTGTTGGAACCGCATGCGGTGAGTAAAACGGCTTCAAATATCTCTGTGTTGTTAACTTAGCTATCAGCGCTTAAGCACATCAAGTAAACAACATGCGATGTTGTCATCAAACTGCACTTTCCACATGTACAGCTTAAAAAAAAAAAAAAAAGACGACAAAGTGGAACTTAGTCATTTTCCAAAACCGCTAAGCAAATATATACAGTTTCAGTACATACCACATACTGACGTCGTTGCTGATGCTGCTCTTGTTAAATTTCAGCCTCTGGATCTGATTCTGGATCATAAATATACGCTGAATCTGACTGTAAGCCATGGTTTGTTTTGGATGATGTTTTTTTCTTCACGGTAATGTCACAGCTTCCAAACGCTCTCAACTCAAAAGCCTACTCGCGCTTGTGATTCTTTAGCTCCGCCCACACGTCACGCCTCTAGGCGGTCGTGTTTTTCAGGGAAAAATCGGTACAGACTATCTTTCTCTTATGAATATAATAAAACTAAAGACTTTTTGGAGTTATGAAGGATGCAGTACTACTCTATAGGTACTCAAGATTAACAGGATATTGAGTGAAAACCAGCATTTCACCCCCCTTTTAAGAAGCCAGCTTAATCCAACCTAAGCTGGTTTTAGGTTGAATTTAGCTTTAAGTACAACTTAAAGGACAGCCTGACTTGACCAAGTTAGGAGACCAGCGAACCAGCTTAGCCTGATTTAAACAGTTTTTCACCATTTGACTTGTAGTTCAATTAATATGCTTAAGCCATTCAGCGATAAACGGTCAGATAAAGTGATACCGAATACATTATACCATTTTTAAATTATATATTTCAGAAAAATTGTTTGCATATATATTAAATATATTTATTTATAATATAAATTGTATTAATATAAACATAGACATGTAAATATATGCAAATATTTTCAAAATATATACTATATTTGATTTTATATATACATAATAAATATGTACAGAACACGCACATATATTATGCTTTTATTTAGGATGCAATTAATCGTGATTAATCTTTTTGACAGTACTAATACATAGTAATAATAAATACTATTACAGTAATAATAATAAAATGTTATTTAAAGCTTAAATTATTTAGAAAATGTATTCTCTAATTAAAAGTATTTAATTAAAGTTTTATAATAATAATAATAATAATATATATATATAAATTAAATCAAATCACATAATACAAAATATTGAACTACTTATTATAATTTTTATACAATTATTAGTTGTAGTAAAATATTTTGAATTATTTTCAATTTATGATTTCGTCCCCTTGGAATTATAAGGTTCTATCTGACATTTTTGTCAAAATTGAGTTATTCACATATTCTTATTCTGTGACAATTTATTTACATTATGTGATGTTTTATTTTAAGTTGTGTACATTTTGGGATTTTTTATTGAAAAAACAAAAAGGTTATATCTACAGAAGTCTATGGAACACAAAAAATTTAGAGCTCAATATCTCAAAACTACTCAGAACGCAGAGAGAACCTTATAATTCCAAGGGGACGATTTATTACTTTGTAATAAATTAATTATTACTTTAACTGTTAGTGCCATCACTATGCCAAATATTGTCTTTAAATTCAAAACACCATCATAAATAAACAAATAAATAAATAAATACATTTGTTAACCTCACTTATTGTTGCAAGTCTATTATTGCTCATACTGAAAGTAACCTTTCATTACAAGTGGACGTGGAATTTTGCACTTGAATATTTTCTTCTGAGACTATAAAGAACTACCTTCAATTTAATTACATATAAAATCTGCATGAAAATATTATTTGAGCTGTAAATTGTGACCTTAAAACCAAAGAGCAAGTCTGACTTTTCGAAAAATGACATGACTTGGAAGTGCATTAGGAACATCTCTGTAAACTATTACAGTGGAAAGAAAAAGAAGGATACTGAAAGAGAGAGAGAGAGAGAACAAGTGCAGACAGAGAGCGAAGAGTAATTACACTTACACTGTTCATGTGCTGCTTTACTGACTGGCCTCTCCGCACTTAAACCCATATGGCACACACAAACAGGATGTACAGCCCCCTAAAGCTCTGGGATCTATTAAAACTTGACTCACATGAAGCCCGAGCAAAAAATAAATAAATAAAATACAAGAAGCCTAAATTGAACCTTTTGTTGGCATTCCCACTGTCTGCTTTGAAGACTCTCTTGCACTTTCAAGTGGCCACTGGTTCGCCGCCGAGATGCAAGGTAGTCATTTGGATTTGTTTACATGCGAAAAGCAGAGCTGAAGACATTCAGGGCTTTAACCACGCAATGCATTTCTTCTGTTAATCACATAATTCATGAGATCTGAAAGCACTCACGCTGGAAAGTCATTTTTGTCTGTGAAGTGCATTTCGGTGTCTCAAAACATAACAAAAACAACTAAACAAAGTTGAAGATTTGTATTTTTGCTAGGGTGTTGAGGGTGGTTGTCAAGCTGCACAAGCGTTTTCCCTAAATTTTGAGTTTCACTCAAAAAGGGGCAACAATATATCTTTGATTGAGAATGAAAATCCATAATTTAAGAAAACTATTGGTGAAGGATGTGGCTACCCAACATTAAACCCTTGTTGACCTGATGAGAGTTTATAGAACAAACCATCCTGCCACAAACCCTTCCACCTAAATCTGGTGTACATATGCTGTATAATCCAAAACCTTGTAGATAGTTTGGATTGGACAGCTGCTTCTCAATTCTCTTGCCTATGCCATCCAAGTAAACTTTCAAGCCAGTGTTCAGTCTTCACCAGAAACCAGCCAAGGAGGTGACAGAGTTCAGAGTGGTTAAGGTAAAATGGAGACAATGCCTCATAGAGAAATACTGGATGAAATGTTAGCCCACATCCCCTGGCAACAAACTTTTTTTATTTTAGTATTTTTCTAAGTTGTTATAGTAACACTGAGCACTGTCTTCATATTGGACAAAATAATCCATAGACTGGACTGAAATAATACAAAACGTTCATTTTCTAAGCCACCGTTCAGAGAAGATTTAGCCTAGATGTCTAGTGACCTTAAACTCTCGAGGCGCAAACCAATTTTGTGGCTGTCGCAAACCTGCCAGATGGGCTCAGATACCATATCCATGCTTTACTCCTGGTAGTTAACCAACTTCACAAAGCACATGGAAAAACGTCTGTCTAGTCTCAAATCTTGGACGCTCTTTTTAAGTATCACTAAACATCACATAAGTACACCCATAAGAAATCTATCAGACTTATTGCCAATACATGAAAATCCCCTTGTGTGCATGAAAGCTAAGCTTAAAAACTTGCTAAAAAGTGATCTAGAGGGATGTTTGCATGTAGCCAACAGTATTGCTATCACCAACTCTGGGTTTTTATATTTACTTGGATCAGAAAAACATCCCCATAAATAATGCTAATCAAAAGATAGGCGATCATTCAGTATTACTATCATGAGAATACATGGGAACCTCTTTTGGTGAGTGGAAATATGGGGCAGAAATCAGGAACTGATTATTGAGAGACAAGGTCATGAATCATCATAGGACTAAAAGAAGGAAAAAGGGGAAGATGCAACATCTGGCTAAAACATTCCACTCAACCACCAAACATCAGGAGTCCTTATATAAAAATCATCTCCATTAGCCACGAACATGCAAAGCTTTGCCACATTTTGGGTTTAAGGAGGAATTATGAGCAAGTTTGTTGTGATCGTGAAACATGTGGTTTGAGGTTACCAAATTAACACAGGTTACACACACACACACACATTCTTACACCCTCTCAACTGCTTTCAACTAACATTTCTGCTTGTGTCTGAGAGAAAGAGAAGATCAACAAAACATGAAAAAAACTGATTTGAAAAGGTGTGATCTTGTTATTATGTATAGGCATTCAAACATTTAATTGTGTCTGGTAATTATCATGAACACTTTTACATGTCACAAAATCTATACTGATAATATAAAATGATTCAAATATTTTTATTTTTATTTTATCTTAATATTTTTTTCTATTATATTAAAATGACATTTCTCATATAAAATAGTGCCTAAATGATATTTAAATATTTTTTACATTAATAATATTATATTTAGTAAATATTCTAAACATTTAAATATATATTTATAGTAATATAATAACAAAAAATTATATGCAATAAAAAATTAAATGAATAAAAAATGTCATAGTTTTGTGAATGTTTGTAGGCATCTAATGACAAATACCCTCTAAAGGTGGAACAGAAGTGCTTCTGAAACGGCATTTAGGTGTCTTTACACAGACTGCTCAGAGATGGAATAAATGCATTTAAACAGCAGTTAAGGCCTGTTCACACTAAGGATGATATATTTTTTTACACTAGCAAAATTTAATCTGGCTTTTGTGCAGCATTGCGACTTCACACTGCATTTGAGCAGGAACATAGCAGCTTTAACTCTGTGTAAAGACACCTCAAATTAGACATTTTTAGAAGTAGCCCACAATGATACTTTACAATAAAATAAATAAGTACATTGGACATAAAAATACCTATGAATACTAATGCAATCATGCTGAATTGGGAGTGAAAGCATGAGTATGTGTAGAGGCCTCTGGAGGCACAGTTTGTTGCAGTGGGAAAAAAAAATATTCTTAACAATTACATCTCTGTGATTTATACGGCCTTTCTGAAGCATGCACTCTCAGTCATTCATATATCACACACAGCAACATATACATCACTGAGGAGCACAGCCTCAACAAAACATAAACAAAGCTACGTGAACAGATGACCCTGTTTCCTTTCACATGCACATGTGTTTACTGGCTTTACTCACTTCATGCTGATTTTACAGATGCAGCTAAGTTAGAGTACTGGTTAAAAAAGAAGACACTAGATAGATATTAATGAGAACATATTGTTTACAAGGTGCATGTGCTTAAAGTTTGGAAAACTTTACCAAAAAAAAAAAAAGGAAAAAAAAGAAACAACTGATGAAGACACATATTGTTCAAAGTAGTATACGGTCTAGATTGTTTGTCCAGTCAAATGGACATGGAATTTCCACCTGCCTTTATGTCAAGCAATCTAGCTTTGCCAAGTTTATGCCATATACACCACAAGACATTGGCACATGTGCTGAAATTAAATCGCCTAACAAAATTGAACAAAGTCAACAGAAATCTTCTTATATCCTCTCATCATGAATCTTCATTCAAACATACAGTCAAACACTAAGGGGGATGTTTATGGAACACCATTTTCAATTAAAGATAAAATAGTTTTGGCCATTGATTTAAATGACAGCAACGTTTTGGGTGTCTGAAAATGCAAGCTTTTGAAAACGGTTTCAAAGATACCATTATTGTACGAAAACGCGAATTTGTGAAAACGGGGATGTTGTGCACATGCGTATTATGTGTTTGCATAGTGTTTCTTTTAAAAGTGGCATCACCAACTGCATAGGGAAAGCTTTTTCTTTTTTTTTTTTGTCTTGTAAACGAACCAAGCGCCTCGGCATTATGGGACATAGTATTCTTGCAGTGGTTGGTTCAGGGTTTTCTGTGCATACAGAAAATTTATACTGAGAACATTATACTGCAAAAAAACATGTTAGTATGCTTTTATGAACACAGCACAATTTAGCTCTGCAGTGAAGCTGTTAATTAACTAAAATATGTAAACACAGAAATGAAAACTGCTTTGGTCAAACCATTTAATGAGGTCTTTAAATATAATCAAGCAGAATACATGCCTTAACACTCCATAACTTGATACTGACCCTCATTTGAAGCTTTGATGTTGAGTGTAGGACTGTACTTAAAAAAAAAAAAAAAAAAAAATGTTGTGAGTAATTTATTTTGCTAGTCTGTCAAATTCCTCTTTCTCCCAAAGTGATCCTCTATACTCCTTGCTTTGCACTTACATGCTGCTCTCTTTTTCATTATTGCAATGAAAACATGTTTCTGTCATCTAATATGGCCAAACTTGGAGCATGTGTAATGTGTGTGTACTCATAATAACTTACAAGATTGATGTGCATAACTCCCCTGTGAATCTGCACAAGATCCCTGAAATGCAAGCTTATTTAGCATGTTTGCTAATACATATAGTGCCTCATGAGTCTTCTTAACAGCTAGAGGTAGAACATTTGACATGTTCTCAAGAATAGTTGCTAAGGTGTTCTAAGTGGTTTTTTTTTGCGGGTTTTTTTGTATGTTTGTACTCAGCTGAGAGCTCTTTCGTGAACGTTATTTAAGAGTGAAGTCTATGACTCAGGCGCTATTCAGCAGAGACTCAGTTCCAGATAACAGCAGAATTATAAACCATGAGAAACAAAAGGCAGAATGAAAATTGTGCAATCAAGGAGCTCATAAATCACTCTTAATATACAACATACGGTAGAGTTCACATAAATACACATGGAATGCTTTAGAATTTCTCATGTTAGAGATTCTTTGGAGGAAGACTCTGGTATTCAAGCGATGGCCTGACCCTGACTAAGCTACATACCAAGCAATGTATGGATATTGTGTCTGTTTCTTGTTATGACTAAGTTCTATGGATGAATAAGATTACACTTAGTGCAATGTGATAAATCTTATTCAATTGTTTTAATGCATTTGATATTGATGGTTGCAGTTTATTTCATTAATTAATTAATGTATGCATTTAGCAGACGCTTTTATCCAAAGTGACTTGCAGTGCATTCAGGCTAACTTTTTTTAAAACATTTTATTTGTGCACAAACCATCAAGTTGAACTGTAGTCTGGGTCATGGAAATAGGCAGATGACATACAGGCATGTTAATGAGTGTCATTAAAAACTCATTTCTATTTCAAACATTTATGAGAGAAGATGCTGAGGGACTTCAAAAGACGCCGAGGCTCATGTTTCATATGGGTTTTCACACATGAGGTGGTAGTTTCATGGTTAAGCATCTAGACTAATGACTTAAAGATATTTTCTGTCATCATCTGTCAACCACATGTCATTTCCTCTGAGGAACACAAAACAGAATATTTTAATACATCTGTTTTTTAATCCATATAATGGGGTCAACTGCTGTTTGGACTTTCAGTGTTCACAGAGGAAAGTCATAAAGGTTTGGCTATATATCGTTGGCTAACGTTTATGTGTTACGTACAGATTTTATAAAAATGACTGCTAAAATACCTGATTTCCACTGAATTACTTGTAAAACTAGAAGCTTTAGTATCAAATAGCATAAGTTATGTCCTGTTCCGTCCTACAAAATCCATCCTACCATAATGACCTAGACTGTGAACCTTCCCCCCTTCTATGCCATCATTACCCCATGCTTTTCTTGATCCACAGCTTTGTGTGCTCTGGACTAGCTATCTATTCCCTTTGGCGTGAAATCCCATGAGTCCCCTGTACAAATGATCGATGACAATCAGACGGTTTCCAGGAAGATTCACATACTTGACTGCTTAGTGTTATCAGTAAGTGTTAACGCCATGTCCATGTTCATGGCTGTAAAATTCAAGCCAAATTTGTATTTTTGTGCATTTTTGGAATGACAGCAGTCATACTCTGAATCACGGTTCAAGCCAGTCAATCCACATTACCTCCCCTCTACACCCTTCTGTTTTTCTTCTTCCTGCCAAAAAACAAATGGAAAAAAGTTTTAGTATGGCAGTTTCTCATGCTAGACATGATCCTTGTGCTAATATTTTGATTGGCCTGCTCTCAGAAGTCTTACTGCGCATCCCACTGAGAATGATGTGTGTGTATAGAAATAAATAAATGCATATACACTCTGGGCACAGAGCTAGAGATGTAATTTGCAAATAAGTAAATTATTATGCTTATCAAAGAAATGTACAGTATGATTTAAATTTGTAAGTTTTAAATGAGGAGTTGACCCAAAATGAAACACTGACATTATTTACTCACCAGCATGTTGCTCCAAACTCAAATGACTTTGACTCATATGACATCCCTTTATCTGTTTGTGTAAATTCAATTGAAATGGTGTCATAATCTATTGTTATGCATCTCTGTGATCTATTAAGATGGAAACCCAAACTTTTAGAAGATTCCCTCTTCTAGTCTGGACGCACACATTGTGTCTGGTGTTCATGTCCTCAAGGATGTATTGAATTCCTTTGCATGTTTTTATTGCAACCGGATGCCCACAGCTATTTGTAGAGAATTTTTTTTTTTTTTTTTTTTGCATGGTTTGGGGAAAAAAAGACAATCAAAAAGACAGATGGACTGGGCTCATTACAACATTGTGCTGTTTTTGGTTAACACTTACTGCCATTTGCTCGAAGGAGGTTCAACACTTCAACACTTGTATTTCATGGCATATTAACAACACTTGTTCAGAATTCTTTTGAATTACTTTTTGTGAAGCACAAATGACAGCCTCTGCATTTTCTAAATCATGACAGTATCATGTCCAAAAACATGGTATTACTATTAGTACCATGCCCAAAACTGTGTGACAATTTTTGTGACTGAAATAAACTGTATACAAAATTGTGAAACTTGTGTTATCACTTTTCTAAGCGTTACACTTATGATTGATTGTTGCATGGCATTTGATAACTTTGCTCAACCAACTACAGCAAACGAATGTTTTGAAAGAATGATTCAATGACTCACTTTTTCGTTTCTGAAGGAATCAGTGTTTTAGACGAATTGAACGACTTTATATTGTTCATGAAAATAGTCAGTTGCCTCCACCTACTGGTCTATCGATGCTATCATTCAAATTAGTTGACTGGAGATAAATGTTTTATGAATATAAACTGTAACATTGAATCAATCCTACTTATAATATATAAAAATACAAAGTCACTGCTATCTTGATATCTTGATATATCTTGAAACCGCTCTAATGAATTCAGTCAGATTCAAACATTAACAAAGTTTCCAGACGTAGAATAAAATGAATAGACTTAAATTGAAAGAGGGACCCATCTCATAGAATTGAAGTAAACAGCAACCACTCCGAACCCACTATAACTTTTTAGAGACAAGCACCACTCATTTTCATCTAAAAAATGTTGTTTTCGATTTTCCTTAGCTGCACTTGTCATAGTGATAGCAGCTGTCATAACACTGTTTTCATGGGTCTTACAAACATGGTTCTCTGAAACCCCCTTCCCATCTACCCCCCACAGTTCTTCATCTACCCCACAGATCTCTCTCTTCCTCTTGTAGGAAAAAGAACATGAATTACTGTCCTGTAGAGAATGAGAACCGACTCTGCGTTTGCAATCAAGACATCTCTCTCTGACTCTTTCCTGTCCTCTGTCTCTCCTCTTCATCCTGTCTTCCTCTCACTTTCTCCATTCTGTCTCTCTCTTGTGTGCCACTGTCAACAAGAACGTTTCCTTGAGCCAAACAGGTGCAAAAGCCATAAGTGAATCTTACAGCCAACAGCAGTGAGGTAAAACAGCGTTTGGGACACTTTTACAAAGCGTCATCTGCACACAAATTCAAATGATCTTTCAGAAACAAATGGCAGATAATTTGGATATTTTGCAGTCTAATGCAATAAGTCCGCCCTTTTCACTGGAAGTTCCAGTTGTGGCCATTTCAGTAAACATTACATGTATAAAAAACTACATGCACAGATAAATTGTTCACAGTGAGATCTGTAACATGCATTAAGAAAATAGATAGGATGAATTGTTGAGTGTCTTTTTGGGGCCACTGTAGGTGTTTGGGGACTCTGCGTCTGAGGAATGTTCAAAATCTGTGTACAATAACAGGAGAGAGGAATTATGGGGTGAGGAAAGATGGAACAGAGACATGGACATTTGTCATTGAGGAAAATAGAGTGGCTGTCACTAAATTTGTAGCCTCTCAGTTGATAAATGAGAGACCGAGGGTTTGTGAAGAGGAGCTTCATGTTCAGCAGATGTGTGGGTAACATCCAAATGTCACAGTGACAAAAAATGGTTCTGATGTGTTCGAGTTTTCAAGATCATAACATGCTCTGAGTGCCTTTTAACGCATTGTTTTGGTGTTGTGATTGGTAGGCTATGACTCAAACTCAGTGGATTTTGAACTGTTTGTGTGTGTGGTAGGTGGAGGCGAGATGTCAGTAAAGCTGAAGTTTGATTGTCCGGCTGAAGGCGGCATGGTGCAGCGGAGCCGTTCCTTCACTGGAGTAAACACACTCGGCGGCCGGAGAAGGTAAGAAAGTATGGCTTGTGTTTGAGAGAAGATGACGTATTTCCATGTGCGTCAAACTGCATTACTTGCACTTTTATTAAGACAAATGTCCTCAAAGCAGAGGTCATGGAATCCCATGGAAAGCATGACTCTTGGTCGCTGAGGACATGGGGAGGTCTTGTTTCAGAATTGAGCACAAAACAAAACATTTGGGAGGAGTCCAGATCATTCCTGCGATAAAGCCATTCATGGTGCTACGGAAAGTAAAACTACTGTAGAAACTATACAAATAGTTAAAAAAAAAATTAAACTGATTGGAATATAATTCTTAGAAAAGAAGTTAAAAACATTATTTAAATAACTAGAACTAAATCAGAAATGTAAACAAATGTATATAGACATATTCACAAAAAACTGACCAGAAGCACTATATTGAAAATACAAAAATAAAAACTAATTTGATAAATTAATAAATACTATCATAGTATATAAGTTATACTAATATGACACTGCCAAACATAAAAGCCCAGCAGGATGATTTCTACCTCTGGTATCTGACTACTTGTTCCAGATACATTTCAAGTACTGCTTTATTGTTTTAGTGTATTCTGGGCATCGATATTCACCATCTTGCCAATTGCCTTGACATTTTCCATAATTTATAGTATACAGAAAGTTTCCAGACTTAGTAAACTGAAGCAAAAGGGATTCTAAAACAGCAATTTAAAGCATCATAAATATATGTCATTCAGGGCTGAAAAGTATGGATTAATTTCAAGCACTGCTATCTAATAAAAAATGATCTATTTTACTGTAATATGTGTCTTTGATATGTACTTTTATGTATTCTTGAATTTCACTTTTTTAGCTTACAGAAAACTCTACTGATGTTTTAAATCAGTCAGTTAGGAGGCATAGATGTGGCCTTAGCAGGGAGCTCACTAGGCTTTGGAATGGAGCTTAGCTTATATCTGATATGGTTTATGGCTTTTCTTTGATTGCTTGTAGTTCTGATTCAGCATTCCACAAATCTGTAACGTAAACAAGCATCGGCTATTATATAATGGCAGCAGTTATTTCAAGAACTAAAGGTCCTGAGAGGATGCACGGCTCGCATTCGAGTACGAGCATCATCTGAGCAGTGTGACAGCTTACATAAGTAAACACAGCTGCCTGTGTGTGTGTGAGTGTGTGTGTGTGTGTGTGTGTGTGCGCGCACATTTGTGCAAGTTTTTTTATTTTATTTGTCACAATAACACTACATTCCTGCATTCCCATTCAAGTAACAGATTGAAACTAAATGATTGCAGACAAATGCCAAAACAACTTCAGAGGCCGGGTCCGCATGCTTTCAATTTGTTAAAAAAAAATTTATATGGCAAAAGCTTCAAAAAACTGCATTGTGAGAAAATGCTTTTTAAGCATTTACTCACTTCGTAAACTGTACATTAATCACCACTGTCAGCTATGACCCTGTTAAGATCATGGATTTTAGTTATAAAACTAAACATTTTATTACTTTTGTTGATTGGATAAGGATAGTTTATCTCTACTATTGTCAACAATGCCAAATAATTAGAAACCATTATAACCTATTTTTATAAACTATTATAACCATTATTTGCAGTTGGGCAGAGACAAATGCGCACTCTAAGTCAACAATTTTATGTCTGTTTTCACACAAAAATTCCAGAATACTCATCTTGAGACTGTATACAACCTTGTTGGTTGTAAACAAAACAAAACAAAACAAAAAACACACAAATTATGTTACAGTCAATTAAGTTGTTTTCAACTGGTAAATAATTTTACATACTTATAATAAAAAATACATATAAACATTATTTATAATACACTGAAAGTATGTTAGGATGCAGAGGGCTGAGAATAGAAAATCAAGCTCTTTATTCCTGAGAAAAAGGCGTCACATGTGACACTGTCCCCTGAGGGACCTGGAGTTACAGAGAGGTCAGTGATGGAGACAGGAAGGAATATACTGATGTGAGAGTCAGAGCTTGTGTTATTAGTGACCCCAGAGCAGCGCTAAGGAATGCCTTCACTAAGAGAACAGTTTATTTACATTGCAGAGTCATTGGGTTTGTTATGCTGTGTAAGCTTCCACTGTCAGAACATGGCCGAAATATGTAGATTATATTGTGGGTGTACCTAAAATGGGATATGAGGATTAAATTCAGAATATAAAAACATATGCTACTGTTGGAACTGCTAAAGCAAATGTTGGTTTTGGAAAGAGATTGATACATCTGTTGAGCAAAGTAGCATTTAAATGACCAAAAATACATTCAAAAACATCATTAATGTTCAAAATGATTATTACAGTTTGAAATAACTGTAATGTGATCTTAAGTACATCATTTTCAGCAGCCATTGCTATAAGAAAACACTGTTTTAGGAAAGCATTATAATGTGGTAATTTTGTAATAGAGAAGCTGTTCTTAATGTCCTGGCTTGCTGAAAACCACTGTGTGCTGTTTAATGAAGTGTGGAAATTGCAATGCAGTGTCTTCCAATCATTGCATATACTTGAGAACTTCAATTGTGGACTCAGAAAAGGCCAAATACATATATATACATATATATATATATATAGAGAGAGAGAGAGAGAGAGAGAGAGAGAGAGGATTGTTATTGGGTGTGTTGTCATTTTTAATTAATTTTCCTAGTTCTTGGTAAGATTTTTTATGTTTTGAAAGTCTTTAATGCTCAACAAAGCTGCCATTAATTGAACAAAAATCATCAAAAGCATTAATATTGTAGATTATAATTATTAATATTATTGAAATAACAGTTTGAGAGTTTAATACATTTCAAATATAAATTTATTCCTGTGATGTAAAGCTGAATTTTCAGCATCATTACTCCAGTCTTCATTGTCACATGATCCTTTAGAAATCCTTTTTTGATTTGATTCATGTTGATTTTTTGCTCAAGAAACATAAGAACGAAATTTATTAAAAAAGAAACATGCTATATATAGAAATATAAATTTATTTATTTGAAATAAAAATGTAGTAACATTGTTAATGTCTTTATTGTCATTTGAAGTTTAATGTAATTGCTCATCGTCATTGAAAATGTCTTTTGATTGATTTTATGTATCCTGATTTAACTAAAGTATTCATGTCATTTTTCCATCTCATGCCACAGACTTTCCTCGGCTCGTAGCTCTCTCCGCACAAAAGCCGTAGCAGGGAAATCTCCCAGAATACCTTCCTCGAGTCGGGTGGGCAGCAGCGTCTGGGGCCAACAGCCTGAGCAGGTGGACAGAATCTTCCAGGCTTTGAGGAAAGGGCTCAAGTACGTGCAGTCACTGCGGCAGAGAAATGAATGGACTCATGGACCACAAGCACTAGTCTCGTGAATGTTAATGACATCTCGTTTCATATAGGGACTACTTGGAAAACCATCAAACAGAGCTGGACTTCCTGTCATCCCAGCAGAGAGACACGAAGAGGAACTCCAGACTGGTGAAACTTTATACTAAGAATAGATTTACACTCTAGCCTTAATGCTGCAGTAGGTAACTTTTGTAAAAATATATTTTTTACATATTTGTTAAACCTGTCATTATGTCCTGACAGTAGAATATGAGACAGATAATCTGTGAAAAAATCAAGCTCCTCTGGCTCCTCCCAGTGCTCCTATTGCCATTTGCAGAAATGCATCGCTCCTGTTAAGAAACAACCAATCAGAGCTGCGGTCCGTAACTTTGTTTGTGTTCAAAATGTAGAAAAATGTATATAATAAGCGAGTACACCATAAATCCATTTTCAAAACCGTGTTTTTAGCTTGTCCTGAATCACTAGGGTACACCTATAATAAGTGTTTATATTCGGACTATTTTAGATTGCTTCAGGGGTACCGCGGCGGAGTAACCCAGTACCTTTGTGATTCTTCATAGACATAAACAGAGAGAAGTAGTTCCGGCTACAATGTTCTTCCGCAAGACGCAAGCAGTTCTGTTTATTAACCGCTAGAGCGTCAAAAGTTACCGACTGCAGCTTAAAGTCTTAATCCTTTTTATTTTATACATTATTTTGCTAATTTAATGTAAATATAAAATAATTTATACAAAAATGTATTCATCATTCCTCAGGGTTTTTTCTATGACCTGGAAAAGGTAAGTTGTCAACAAATGCTATTCATTCATTTTGAGTGTTTTTTGTTGTTGTTAGTATTTACTTTACTAAACATTGCATTTAAAGCCAAAGGTTACAAAATGTAATGCTTTTTTATATCCTGCTTGCCAACAACAGGAGATACGAGCCTTAGAGAGATACATACGGCGCCTTGAGTTTCACATTAGTAAGGTAACACAGCTTGAAAATACTTTAATTTGGTTATATATATGAACTCTAGTCAGATGTGCTAAGAGTAAACCTGTATCATGTGAATGTGGATGTCAACAGGTTGAAGAGCTGTATGAGTCCTATTGTATCCAGTGGCGGCTCTGCCAAGGAGCTTTGAACATGAAGAGAGCGTTCTCTCTGTCCCCGTCTTCACGACAGTCTAGAGAGAGTCTACTGGAGCTGAACCGCAACCACAGACACAGCCTGGAGGTGAAGTCTCTTTCGGACACCATACACACACAACAGACAATGAGTAAACCATTTGTGTGGTCGTTTTTTCCCAACAAGCGTAAACACTGTGGCTCGATAGCTTTTTCAAAACATGTCGACCAGCCCAACACAACAACCATTTAGAACTGCTTTTCCTTTGTTAACATGATATGCACTGATAAAAAGAAGTTATTATGTTCACACTCATCTCTACCTGCAGGATATGTGTGCAATGGAAGGAGAACTGGAAATCCTGCTGGGCGAGCTGCAAATCAAAATGAAAGGTACGCAGCACCTCTCATATGCAGGAGTCTCCTAAACAGTCTATTCCAGCTCATTTTTTTTATCTATTTTTTTTGAGGCAGGGTTGATAGGATTTGCTCGACTCTGCCCTGGAGATCAGTATGAGGTGAGGAGCTTTAACCCAACGTCCTACTGTTGTAAACTTCTCTTGTTTCTCCAAACCTGGATATCATTCTGTATTCTGTATAACACAAAGGGAGTCATTTAGCACAATGTTCATGCTGCTGTTTTCCAATGAAAGTGAATGAGGACTAATGTTCTCTTAATGTCCGGAAAAAAGCTTCATATATAACTGGAAGAAAGAAAGAAAGCCATATTGGTTTGAGGGTGAATAAAGGATGATGATATATCCATTTAATACATAAAAGTAATAAAGATGTGAAGGCATTCCACCCCAAAACATCACTCTTAATCCAAGGCTCACTGTTCTTTTTGCATGTGATAGACACAAATGCATGATGGCTCTTTTATGTGAA
This sequence comes from Carassius gibelio, assembly GCF_023724105.1. NCBI lineage: Eukaryota > Metazoa > Chordata > Actinopteri > Cypriniformes > Cyprinidae > Carassius > Carassius gibelio. The sequence goes on along the minus strand of NC_068401.1, from coordinate 4,177,279 downwards.
AATATTAGGCAGTAAAGACATATTTCACCAGCTATTCAGATTACATTTTTAAGGCCAGGTTTCCAATGACTTCATGCACAGTGGAATGCGGTCTCAGGAGCCGTCAGCCGGCTCATGCACGAGACCACACATTCACATGCAGTCACCCCAAAAGGTATTTGGAAAATCAAGACAAAGAATATGAATTTCATTGCATTTGATATAAAAAAATATATGCAAACATTATGCTAGAATCCCAAAACTTTTTATTACATCTAACCCAGAGCAATTTTAAGTAGTTGTATGAAGTTGATCTCAATAACTATAGAAATGTTCATGCAACTATGTATGTTTGAACACCAAGACTACTGCTTTTTTGCTGAATGTTTTGCTTATAAAATGTGCATTTGCTATATTTGTTTAACTCTTTCTCTGATTCAAAACATTTTGAAACAACTTGGCCGCCCCATTTTTACAAGATTTTCATGCCCCCCAGAATATTTTTTTATTTTTATCTATGAATACTTGAATATGGATTTAATATGGAAAGCAACATATTGAAAAAAACTGATTATTATCAAATACTATCTCTGGACCACATTCGGAACGACGATTGGGTAACGTTTGGCAGTTTTGATTTACATGCTGAAAAACGATTGCATTATTTGACATATTTACATATGCGATTGCTTGTTTCTGCTTCTTCTGCGTTTTCCTGCAGACATCCAGTACTCTTTCAGAAAATGTGTAATAGCACCTCCTACCGTATATATTGTAATAATATTTGGCAATATTCCTGTTTAACGGTATTTTTGATCACATAAATACAGCCTTGGTGCACATAAGAGAAAACCATAAATTCTCAAACTTTTGTAGAATAGTGTACTGTCCAAAAACTCATTGAGGTCATTGCACATTTCACAAACACACACATTGAGTGTTTCATTTTGTGTAGGTGTTGATCCGGCTGGGCCGACAGAGGTGGAGAATCAGGGGGCGAATCCAGACGGATGACAGACAGCTGTGGGACGAAGAAGAGATGGTCTTCCTCCCTCACATCCATGGGAACTTTGAGATTAAGGTGAGCAAGTCCACCTATACACGTGCACACACCTGCGCAAATAGCACTTCCTGTCGAGGTCACCTGTGGGGGTTGCGATGACAGAAGTTTCCAGGGCTTTTGTCCTTATACTGTTTGTTAGATCTGAATAGATTGTCATGTGACACAATAAACCTCCCACAAACCCCTGAGAGAGAACGATAGAGATGTTTAACAGACTTTATAAAGCTTTTGGACCAGTGGAATAACGCTTATGAAAGGTTTGATTGTCTGAAATTGATTCCATCCCTGGAAAACATCGAGCCGAACCACTACAGATGAACATTATAAATCCTCTTTCTCATTTTCTAAACCCCTGTCATTCAAAATCAGGTCTGAAATATAAAATTCCAAGTTAGTTACATACTAATTACACACTCAGAGCACCCTAACAACCACTAAGAAAAAAAAAACACCTACCGCAGCATGATGGAGTCAACTTTTTTTGTTAGTGCCAACAGCACAGTCTATCCTGAGAGACTTTGGGCCACCATACATGAGAAAGCAGAAGGTTAAACAAATAATTTCCCTCAAAACCTGTAGTCAAGTCAACAACATCTGCTGGATCTGATTCTGAAGGCTTTCCTGAAATGTCCTGCAGGTGACAGAGGTCAAGGGGTTGAGCTCTAACCTGGTCGGAATGGTAACGTGCAGGAGTGCAGATTTCTTCACAGCGCGGCCGCAGATGATGGTCGTGGACATTACAGAGCTGGGAACCATCAAGCTACAGCTAGAGGTGGTTTGGAAGTAAGTTTACTAGACACACAAACTTATAAAGTGCTAAAAGTGCAGTGAAATACTTGAAAGTGATTGATGGGGCACTTTAAGACATTGTTGACTTTATTTAATGTCAGTGAACCTGAGCTCTATCAACTTTTACATACATCTTGCACACGTCTGTATAATACTTTTGAGTTTAAACAATTAGTACTATATAGGACGGGTGAATTAAATTGATTAGACGTAACAGTAAGTCCTTTTACATTCATACAAGCTATTTATTTTTCAAATCAATGTAGTTAATTTGAACTTTCTATTCATTAAAGAATCCTGAAAATAAAAATGGAAATGCAGCATAAATGTTTTCAACATGGCACATCAAATTAGCGTATTAGAATGATTTCTGAAGAATCATGGAATAGTGATGCTGATCACGAAATAAATTACATTTTTACAATATAGTACAATAGATAGCTGTTATTATAAACATTTTATAATATTTCACAATATTACAGATTTTTGATCAAATAAATGCAAGCTTGGTGAGCATCAGAAACTTCTATTGAAAGCATCTTTAAAAAAATCCTGTTTGTAAGAATGGCGAATGAGAAAGGCCTTCATAGGGCAAGTTTTTCAGCAGATAACAACTTCAGTAAAGCTTCTACTCTACTGGTTTTATGGTCCTTTTAGCTTTATTTAAGAGCTTGAAAGCACCTAAAACAGTACAGAAAGATACTAGATGCAGTAACAGCGAGGAAAGATGTTGTGATGGTTAGTTTAATGCTTTAACATCTGGATTTCACAAACATGAAAACAGTAAGAGTGCTATTCGCAGCATATTTTACATTTTTTTCATGTAATTGAGTAGACAAGACACTGATCTCACACACAAACACAGCACCGATAAGTGTGCCGCTGCTATCTGCTAACACACACCAGCTGTGGAAGAGCAGCTGACTGCAGAGAGATGGATAAATCCTTCATTTCTGCCCCATCCCTCTCACACACACCGATCCAATTACACTGCTCTTTACATAGTCCAGGTGGAAAAGATTTTTCAGAGCCTCTTTTTACAGTGTCACTAAATTAAACACATCTCACAATCTGTTCAGCATCTTCACGCTCTGCTGTGACCCTGTGTGTGTGTGTGTGTGTGTGTGTTATTTTTTTGCCGTCACATCATTTCCTCTGGTTCTGTTTAGTCTCTGTTAGCAGTGTCATTCTTCATCAAGCAGTGATGACAAACACACACTGCCACTCTACACATTATGTGCAATCAGAACCTGACTTAGTTTTATTCATACCATTTTTGATACCTCTCTCTTCTTTAGTTAGTAAAATAATAAATGTCAGCATGTATTTGTTAAAAAAAAATAATAATAATTGGTTTAAAAAAAACTGAAATCCATGTGAATGCTGTTTTTTTGTTGATTTCAGAGAAATGAAAACATTTTAATTTAGTATGCAAAGAAACACAGGAAAAAAATACCACAATTTAGCTTGAAGGTAGATTAAAATAAAGGTTAGATTTTATGTTAAACATGTTAATGGGAAACGATTAAATATTGCATGTAATGTATAGCATTTATAAATAACACACCAAGAAAATTATTGAATAGAAAATAAATAATGAGTACAGTGAACCTATATGAGTAAAGTTATTAATCTGGTTAATATTTATGTCCAAAATTAGGATAACTCCACAGTTTTTGAACATCTTTTTATAATAGCCTCTCTTCCAGGTATAATTATGATAGCAGGTGACTGTAACTGTGATCTGGACCCGCTGCTTGACCACTCTTCGGGACTGGATGGCTCTCATTCTCAAAGCAGGAAAAAAAATTTACATTTTATGGAATATTTAAATTTATGAGCTTGTTATGATGAAAAACCTACCAAACTGTTAGCCTGGCATCTTAAGAAATTAATATGGAAAGATCCATTAATGAAATTAGAAATGAATCACAACTAATCCTAGTAAGATTAATGACACTTTTGTCTCATTTTATAAATCCCTGTATCAATCTGAATTTCCTACAAGCCTCTCTACTCAATATAAGTTTTCCATTGGATTGGATATTCCCTCTATCACTGAAGAGAAAATACCTGAGCTTGATAGTGAACTGGAATTGGAAGAGGTTTCTAATGCAATTCTTAGTATAAGAGGTAAGAAGATCAAAATGGCTTTATTAAAAACCGTCAGGGGTTCCATAATGTTATGAGAGTACTTTACCGTAGTGTGTGTGGGAGATGGACCCCTAATACAGCTGTTCTGTCACTCTGTGCTGAAAAGGCAGTCGATAGACTAGAATGGCTGTACTTAATGGAGGTGCAAGCAAGATTTGGATCTGGTGACTATTTTGGTGACTTTTAGTTGATTCTTCTTCAAGGGAACTCACTGACAGTCTATCCTGGCCTTCATTTAAACTTAGTCGTGGTACTAGGCTAGGCTCACCACTTTCACTTCTATTTTTTGTACTATGGAGCCTCTGGCCAAGCAATAAGATCACACCCGACCATTCCTGGTATTTTTACAAAAGCTTAAGGACATCGCATTGCTCTATTCGCTGATGATGCCATCGTATTTCTATCAGAACTTAAAAAATCTATCCCATCCATCATAAAGCTGTTTGGCAGTTTTTCTCGATTTGAAGTAAATAAAGATAAGTCTTCAATTACGTTTCTCTATGAACAAGAGAGAATAAATCCTAAGGTGATTCATCCATTTGTAAATGCTCTAATTGGTTTTGATTATCTAGGAATTAAAATAAGCCCTGAAATAAACCACCTCAGTTCAGCTTATTATGAACCTTTGTTAGTTAAAGTGTCTGAAGAGATGACAAGAAGGATGACACCTGTCCCCCTACTTTTTTTGGGGAGAAAATGGAGATATTGAAGAAGATGTGTTCAATTCCAAGAGAACACACATAATGAAAAAAAAAAGAAAAAAGAAAAGAAAGACAAAGTATAGCCTGAATTCAATGTAAATTGCTTTGGGTAAATATTAAGCGAATGAGTTTTACTATTTATTTTAGTAAAATAATTTAAAATAAATTAAATAGGTTTATGTTGCTCAACAAAACTGCATTTATTGAATAAACAAATGTTTGCTATTTGAAAATATTTTAAAATGTAATTTATTCCTCTGATTACAGTCTTACAGTCTTCAGTGTCACATGATCTCTCAGAAATCAATTTTTTTTTCAGGATTCTTTAATTAATTGAAAAAAAAAACAGGATTTATTTAACAGCATTTTTTTGTAACATTATAAATGTATTTACTGTCACTTTTGATCAATCTCATGCATGCTTGCTAATTCTTTGTTGAATACAACTTTAATTTATAAAAAATATATATATTCCAAATTTAAAAATATAACCTAAAAACATAACTTGAAAGTCACATTGAGCATTGGGTGGTAGTTTATTGTAGGTTAAAAGTAAGTATAGGAGACTCAAGGACACGCTCAGGGTTAGGAGTGGGATTATGGGTAAGATTTAAGGGTGTTGTATAGGGCTGTGGTTAAGGTGGGAGGTGATGTTACACCAACAATTGTGACAATATATGGACAACAACTAGCTAGATGGGTAGTCATCTCTAAACACAATAGATATTCAACTTTAAATCCAAACAATCATATATATTTAATCCTAAAACACCAGTCTTCTGCTTTATTCTGCTTACTGTCTGAGTCTTCTCATAAAATTGCTATTTTGGACATGTAAGTGCACTATAGAGTCTATTTTTCTTCTCAGTTTCTTGTTCTTTCCTCAGTCCATTTGATAGCAGTGAGGTGAGGCCTCTCACAGCGTCCGCCAGCCGCCAGTCCATCCACAGCAGAAAGGGATCCGTATATAACTGGACGCCTCCCAACACACCCAGTTTCACTGAGAAATACTTTCTAGTGAGTTTGTGACCTACATCCACACACACTCCCAGCATGACTGATCACAATGATTTAACGGTGAAGTGTATCATTTCTGATGCTAAAATACATTCTCCTATTCTGCTTTAATGTGCAGAGACAACTGTAAGTGAAGCCGGGTGTGCGCCCTGAGATTTTATCTGTGCTTTAGGATTGTTACGTGACAGATTGTATGATGTAACTCCAGTGAGATCTTGGGTAAAAGCCGACACAGACTGAAAAAAAAATGATTGAGAAAAATTGTTCTGACATCCTCATTATGAGATGCAGATTTGAAATGGTGGCACACAAACCCAAACAAGATTTGTGCTGGTGGTTGTCAAGGTTTTTGAGTGTCTGGCATCGTTAGGCAAAAAGAAAAGAACCACTTCACCTGTTCTGTTGTCTTTTACCTGAGGAGCTGAAATGTCATTGCATGATGTCATCTGTCTTTTTATGCTGTAGTCTATGATGCGTCAGATACAGGATGCGGATGGCTCTTTCTCCATTGGCTCACGTGAAACGAGGGGCGTGTCTTTACTCAGCTACCTGGCTGACTCCACCCAGGCTCTCAGTCCTCCTGCCTATGAGAAGACAAGCGACCCACCAACCAAACACCACCCTGTTCTAGACACTAAATTACAGGATGACGATCTACTGAAGACACCCACAGAAGACGTATGAAACTGATCGTTTTATATATATATATATATATATACAGTTTAATATTAAGTGGGATTTAATATAATTATTTTAAATATAAAAAATAGAAACATTTAAAATAGATAATAATAATAATGTAATTTTAGTTTGTATCTTTATTACTAAAAGAAGTAGCTAATTTTAAGGTTAAAAAAATGATTATACAATGCTTTGCATTTCTTTGTATTTATTTAAATACAATTATACTTTAACATAGTTTTAAAAAATCTATGATTTGTTTTCCTTTATGTGGAATTTTTTTAATATATTTTTTTTTAAAAATATAAAAATATTTAAACTATACTCTGATAATAATAAGTGTGAAATATATGCACTATTATAAATAGTATATAATACAATGTTTCTATATATATATATATATATATATATATATATATATATATATATATATATATATATATATATATATATATATATATATATATATATATATATATATATATATATATATATATATATATATATATAGGAAATTTGTATATTTTTTATTATAAAAAGCAATAACCACTTTTATAAAAAAAAACAATTATTACACAATTTTATATAATTTAATTTAATAAAACCTTCATTTAAGAGTTTAACTGCTGTGTGGGTTTCTTTTAAATATAAATATTTTTAATATAGAAAATAAGTGCATAATGATAATAATAATAATAATAATAATAATAATAATAATAATTTCAGTATATTATTTTATGTTTTTGATACTGAAAGCAGAATCCACTTTAATAATAAAATGTAATCATGTAATTATTTATTATGTATTTGTTTTGAGTGAAATGGTAATATATTAATATATAATATTTTATATTATATAAGATATATTAAGAAACCATAATTTAACAGAAAAATAATTTTACATTTTTCAAAAATATAAAATTGCAGAAATACTCATAAATGACTTCAAATTGCAGGTTTATGTAATTTCTTTCCATTCATAACTAGGCTGAGGAGAGTGTGGAATGGCCATCAGAGACTGACACAGCTTCCCCCAGTCCCGCGGGCAGCAAGCGAGACTCCATATTCCTCTTCCACCGCTACAGCACGCCTGACATCCTCAAGCAAAACGGAGAGGTGACCCCCAGCACAGGTGAAGGAGACGCACAAGAGACGACGGCCCCCGATGAGGTCCCTGAAGAGGAGACCTTGTTCAAGCAGGGAATTGAAGACAGACTCCTGATGAAGGACAGAAACATGGGCAGAGCACAGAAGAGAGCCGTGGCTAAGAGAGTCAGTTCACTGCTAGACGATCTGAATACAGAGCTGGAGGAAATGAGCAACGCAGAGACACTGAAGAAGCTAGATCTGCAGATACGCCAGCTGAACGAGGTCCTGAAGGTCAGATGGGTGTAGACTCATTAGAAAGATCTATAAATGGATGCATAAAAGAAATAAGTGATCACTGTTTGAAAGGGTTCGAGAACATGTCTGGGATGTTTTTTCACCCCAGAATCAAAAATAAAGAAATAATTTGTTTTAAAGACTTGAAGGCATATTTTAGAAAAACTGTTATATTTTTCAATAATTGTTCTGACAACTAAACACATCCCCACCTAATATTCTTATTACTTATTTAATGATATAGAATAAGAAATATTTCTATATTTAATATTGAATAGATATTTAATATAGAAATATTATAACAGTATTTCAAATATATTTATATTTATGTTTTGGGTAAAATGTACTTTTGATGTTTGATGTCATATAATGAAGGTGCTCTGTTGTTCTCTATGCTTTTTTGAAAAATGTTTGTTTGCTGTTGTTTCATTGACTTTGTTCTTCATTTTCATATTTCCTGATGTTAGAAGGACCTCGACCCTCCACAGATGCCTTCGTCTCAGACACTAGCAGTAGAGGAAGAGGAAGTGCTGGGCAGTTTCGACTTCCTCTCTGCAGATTGTAATGAAGATGAAATATCAAATATGGGCAGCATCAGACTCGGGTACACTGGGTAAGCCAAATCATCTTTAGCTGGTGTGAATACCTCAAAGAAATATAAATAAATATATATATATATATATATATATATATATATATATATATATATATATATATATATATATATATATATATATATATATATATATATATATATATATATATATATATATATATATATATATATATATATATATATATATATATATATATATAGGTATTAAACCCTTAGGTTTGATAATATAAAAACATCAGTTAAAAAAAAAAAAAGAAGAAGTTTGTATTGAGCTTGAATGAGTGCACGCAAAGGCACATCTCTCTATGCAACAAAAGGCAAGTTGAAGTTGCTGCACTGACATGTTAAAGGAGGCTTGAAGTGCCATCTTGTGGATGAAGTGGGGTAATGCATGAAATGTACACGCTCTCATTTATTTGTCAGGAAAAGCTCAGTTAATGTATTTAGCAATCTGATATGTACGTGATGTTTAATTGCCTTTGCATGGATATGATATTGCACAACTTTTTCATATAAAAGTATAAATGTATAACATGGTTAAAGTTTATGACAAATATCAATTCAGGTTAAAGTGTGAGATTAAAAAAAAAATTGACATAAATATTCAAATATTTTTAGTATTCTTTATTTTGATCCATTAATTAAATGCAAATATCAATTCAGGTTAGAAGATTTTTGATACATATATACACATACAGTGTGTAATCTTCAGAATACATATGTTTTATTATAAATAAATAAAAACATTTCTCCACAGGATTGGTTCCTTTAACGAGAACACCATGAAAAGCATGGGTCTGTTATCTCAGGATAAAAACTCTCGGTCCTCAGAAGACACGGGTGAAGGAGAGGTCAGACAGAGAGGAGACGCTGCAGTAAAGCCGTCACTCAGCACAGGGGTCTACAGTCTGGATCTAGCTCTTGAAACCCACCTCAGTGTCTGCACGGTGCTGCTGGGGGTGAGCAGTCAGTCCAACCAAACCTTCAGACAGTTAGCAACACATATTGTTACTTTGTATCTGTGTAAGTTCACATTCGGTCTCCTTCCAGGCTCTGAAGTCCTCTGACTCTGATCTTGTGCACAAAGACTTGATGGAGGAGCTCTCACGGCAAGTTGACATGCTGGAAAAAATCGCCACTCTGTCACAGAGGATGATAGAGGAGATCTCAGTGTCAGAATGTAAGTAGAGCATAAGAATCGATATACAGATCCCCCCCCCCCCAAAAAAAAAACAACAACAACACGCTAACTTTCCAGATTATAGCAGATCTTTTTCTCATGCCATTTAAGGGAAACACTAGAATATGCAATGATGTTCTGTGACTGTTCCTTTATACTGCCGACGATCACAGGCTCTTTCCCGTGTCAGTGTGAAGCGCTCTAGATTCATTAGTCATGTGTGTGGATGTGTGTCAGTGTTGGCCAGAGCTCCTAAGGGGATTGAAGTGTTCTGGAAGGAGTGCTGCGAGAGTGACTCGTCTTTCTGCTGCTCCACGGATGTGTTTCTCAGGACACTGCGCAAACATTACATCCACAAAGTCAAAGCCAAACAGCCAGGCCAGGCTGATGCAGGTGGGACGCTCTGTTCTGTTCTAATGCTCCGGAAGAATCCACAGACAGGCCAGAATGGATTAGAATAAAATAATACATTTTAGAATGTCTTTTATTATATTCTTTCCTTCCAGGCACAAACTACTTAAATATTTATGTATTCATTTCTGCAGGATATTTCACTTCTATTCTATTCTATTCTATTCTATTCTATTCTATTCTATTATATTATATTCAATATGTCCAGAATTTATTTCTCTATGTAGTAGTAATTTATTCTTTCAAATCATTTAATAGGTGAAAATCTTAGCTAAAGCTAAAATTTTAAACTAAAATCCAACAATTTATAAATAATAAATCTATTCTATTTAGAGAATTTCTTTCTTACAGAAGTAATCATGCAGTTTGTATATCATATATCTTGCGTTATCTTTTCTATTTTATTGTTCTTTAAGAATTTCATTCTCACACTACTGAAATCATCTCCAGATTGGCGAATGCATGTCTTCTTCTTGTCTTTTGTCTGCAGTTTTCAGTCAGTTGCTGCATCAGGTGCAGTGCAGCTGTATGATGGCGTCTGTGACTCAGCGCACTACAGACCGAGTGACTGTGTTTCAGCTCTTAGTCTACCTCAGCAGATGGAGTATCACTGACTTTGGGGAGCACATCTCTCTCCTCTCTAAAGAAGGTAACAGCACAGAGTGTTCGCAGACTCATACAGTAAATACAGATGCTTTCAGATACAGATGCGGTTCACTGTGAGTTTACTGCTTTCAGCATCAATCAATCACCCTCAAGGATTCTTCCCAACAGATCTCATTAAGAGACTTCCCTCTGTGTTTCTCCCTCGGATCGGTTTGCTGCAGTGTATCTGATAGCCAGTCTGGAGAGTCCCAAGAGGAGGCGAGCTCTGAAAAAGCTGAAAGGCAAGCGCATCTCTGAGCTGCAGCCGACGGGACGCACCCTCCAGCTCCTGGCCAAGCTACAGACAGACGCCAATCACAAGGTGGCTTCAGCGGCCACGTCCTGCCTCAGCAGGGCCTTGCGGTCCAAATCCTTCAGGGCAAAGGTAGAAAGGACCGTACTTGCTATCAAACACAAATGCTTTTCATACTGAACAATTAAAGGGACAGTCCAACCAACATTTTGTCATCATTTAAAGGAATGGTTCACCCAAAAATGGAAGTTTGCTGAAAATTGACCTAGCCTGTTAGTGAACACGAACAAGTTTGGAGTGCAGTGAATGGGTGCCGTCAGAATGAGAGTCCAAACAGCTGATAAAAACATCACAATAATGCACAAGTAGGCTAATCCACACCACTCCAGTCCATCAGTTCAAACGTTGTGTCTTTCTAAGAAACAAATCCATCATTAAGACATTTTAATGGTAAATAATTTCTTCTGGCAAAACTATAAACCATAATTTTGGAGTCTGTAAACCATAATAATGCTCCCTATGGTGAAAAAGTCCATACTCTTTTGTCTTCTCATATCAAAATGTACTCACATCTTTGTTTTGAACTGTTTTTGTTAAATGTGTTAATGATAAATTTGTTACTTACAAACACACAGCTTTTCACGAGATGTTAATTGATGGATTGGAGTGGTGTGGATTACTTGTGGATTATTGTGATGTTTTTATCAGCTGTTTGCACTCTCATTCTGACGGCACCCATTCACTGCAGAGGATCCATTGGTGAGCAAGTGATGGAATGCTACGTTTCTCATCTACATTTTTGATGGCCTGATGATGAGTCAATTTATAACTTTCCTTTTGAAGATATTTTGATTCCCATTCCCATTTAAACACCAACTAGCTTCATTTTGTGAAAGGTTTCTCTTCTTGTTGACTAATGCAATCACAGTTGAGCATCTTTAAGTGTGGCTTAAGTGTGTGTGATGTAGTTGTGTGTTTTACAGGCAGTGGTTCACTACACAGATCTGCTGAGAAACAGCAACACACATGTGCAGCATGAGGCCTGTCTGGCTCTGAAAAGTCTAAAGGTAAACCATCGAGAAAATAAATTGTTCAGTCTGAATGGATTTATATGGACCTTTTACTGCTACTGATATTTATGATGCTATCAACAGTGAAGAGATAATCTCGTAATCTTAGAAAAGATTTCTATTTGAAATAAATGCTATACCTTAGGACGTTCTATTCATCAAAGAATCCGGAAAATGTTTTCAACATTGATGATAATCAGAGGTGTTTCTTGAATGAATGAATGAATAGAATGATTTCTGAAGGATCGTGTGAAACTGAAGACTGGAGAAATTATGCTGAAATTTCACCTTTGATCACAGGAATAAATTACATTTTCAAATAGAAAAAGTTATTTTAAATTGTAATAATATTTCACAATATTATATTTTACTATATTTTTGGATCAAAAAATGGTGAGCTAAGAAACTTCTTTCTTAGCTCTTAGCTTCTTTCTTTCGAACGGTAGTGTGTATATATGTTCAACAGATCTAGATCAACTAATTTATGTTTGCGTGTTGATAATCTGAGATGATGGGTTGTGATAGAGAGGTTTTGTGGTTCCTCAGGGCTCGGAGAGCGCCGAGCAGGTGGCTGAACTGTGGCGCTCCACAGATGAAGACCTGAGGAACGCCGCACGGGAGACCGTACTTTCCTTCGGTACGTGACCCTGAAGCTGTAACTACTGCAACTGTGTCATGTGCTGCTTTTGTCCCTATATAGGCTGTGTCTACCTTGCTGCCTAGTCAGTCAATGATGTTGTCTTTGTATGAAGACATTGCACAGAAGACCATCTCATAATCTAGAACAAACTTAAGTTTCAGAAATAGCATCGACTACAGTGCTCATTTCTCAGTAAAAATACTGGAATAGTCTATTATAATCGGAATAAAAATAATAAGCATCATATTTGGGTGTGCCTTGCATTCATACTATCAAAATGTAAAAACAAAGTCAAGTATTTATTAAGTACAAGAGGTGCCGGTCACATCCGACTTACATTGTTCTTTCTTAGGCAAGAAAGGTCACATGGCATTCCAGCGTATGGACCAGATCTATGAGCTACAGGACGAAGCTTACAAGAACCTGGAAACAGAAATCACAATCTTATAGGAAGACCACAAATCCAATCTGTTACCTGATTGGATGGTGCTGAGAGACTGTGAGGTTTTGACTGAACACGTTTTATCTGTGTGTTCACATATTGCCAAGTATTTAATATGCCGTTGTATTATTTTATATTTTCTTTTACATAATTTTAAATGAAATATTTATGAATAAACTGTCTTCTGTAGTTCTTATGTATCAAAATTTGTAAACATGAAATATATTGACAATAAATGTAAATAAGAGAACTCTGTCTTGTTCATTAAAAGCATTAAAGCAACCCACATAATTAAACGATTCATTAACTCACAGCTGTAATAACAATGAACAATAACAATGAAAAATACTTCTAAAGCATCTATTAATCTTAAAGACTTACCAATGCATTTAAGGTTGTATGTGCTAATATTATTTAATTGACCTGAGGTAACAAGGAACAGATGTATTTTTATTAACTAAAATTAACAAAGTTTACTAAATACTGTAACAAACATATTGTTAATGCATTAGTAATGGGACCTTGCATGTACAGTTTGTCATGATGATACACCAGGATGCATTGCAATATTTTACAATAATATTCACTTGTAAAATATAATTCTTAAAACACTTTATAAAGAATTTATTTAGATTTTAGTTCCAGAATATTTTTCATATTATTTTGACTATTTTCATTTTTTTTTAAGCTATGTAAAGCCAAAGGTTTTCATGGCAAAAACAGAATAGTTTAAAATACACTGTAAAAAAATAATAAAAATTTAAAGACTGTAAATTTGGTTAACAGTAAGATACTTCATTTTATTTAAAATACTGTTAAATTTAAATGGAAATTTGAAGTTAAAAAAAAATATGATTTAGAGTGAAGAATCATAATCATTCAATAAATTAAATGTTTTTACTGCAAATTAAATTTCCATCTATACATATATAAAACGAAAGTTATTTTGAACTGTAAATTTAAATTTTTTAACAGTGTATGACAAAAATAATTAAACTGAAAAACAAACTGTATATTTCAATTAGATTTTTGTCAGAAAGTTTTGGTAAACCTGGTGATATGACTTTAAATACATCTGTTAAAGAGCATGATGAACAAAACGCTTGCCTGTGGAGAAAAACACTACGGGTTGTTGTATTTGCTTTACCACCGATTCCCCCCCGAAAATGCATGTTTATCTGCCACAGAAAGGAACTGCTTGGAAAAAAACAGTGGGCAAAAAAACATGATTGATCCACACAGCTGTTCTGAGGTTGTTTATAGCATCACACTGTCAAACAAAAGATGATATTTCAGATATACACACACAGCTGCTCGATGTTGATCATTAGAAACTTTATTGAATTAAAAGTGGAGACAGCATTTGAGCTAACTCAGCAGTGCAGAAGCACGCCTCCAGCTCAAGTTGCGTGACAAAACTCATCTGGCGTCGATCCGCTTAACACTTGGACTCATACTGATTATTGACACATGAAGAGAAACCCAAAAATCGCAACATACAAACACGCACACATTATCATCTACCCCTTTGGAAAAATTCAGCATCCAGAAATGAAAGAATGTGCACCGAACACAATGAGAATGGAACCCATGCAAGCTTCAGACGCCCCTGCGCCACAGCGAGGATATTCAAGTCAGGGTTGTTACAGGTTACAGCAGAGAGCGGATGTCGATTTGGGTATAAAGAACCAAAACTTCCCAGCATTCCCAATCTGGATGAGTCCGTGCAGGAAACCCGAGTCTAGGTGCCCACAATGCTGGGGTCGTGTGCTGAGTCCGGCAGGGAAGAATCGTGGCAGTGGTACAGAAAGCAGTTTCCCCAGCAGCTGTAGCAGATGAGAAACAACGCTGCCAGGAAGACTAAGGCACAAATGGTACACGGCTTCCTCTCTAACAGGAAGCTGAGCAGGTAGAAGCCCATGAACATGGAGTGGTTGAACCACAGGGCTGGATTTAAGGGTTTGGGGATCAGGAGGACCGGGAGTAACCACTGGAGGCAGTACATGGTGTCTCTGTGTGTTGGGACGCCTCTTATGAGCTCAGATATCCGACGTGACACTACACAAACACAAATCCAGGGTATATCTGTGAGAGATTAGACTCGGTGTACAGATCCCGGGCGAGGCCTTAGGAGAAAAGAAAGAGAAAACCATTTAATACTCAGAATTCCTAGCTTGTGTTGCAGCACCTTACAAGGCGCCGAAGTCAAAGCATGCGTGTATTTTAAGAAATCGGGCTATTTTTAGTTGCTGGCCTTGTTCTACAGGACAACAGTCTACAAAACATGACAGCACCATTATTTAAGTCACATTTGCCTAGATAAATACTCAGTTCACTTAATGTGTTACAAGTGGAAGACTTAATAAACATTAATCTGATCAAGGACACGTGGTTTATTTTATTTTTTTTCTCAAATACTTTTTACATTCCTTGAATTGACATTCCTTACATTGTTTATACGAATACCGACCACAAAAATATAGTAGTTAGTGTTACGGTACACTTCATTATGGTCATTCAATATTTCAGCTGGTGTTTTTAAATTATTTCATCATCAATACAGAACAGATATTAACAATAAAAACATTGAAATGTTAGCGTGTTGGCTAACCGGATATCTAGCATGCGCTAGCATTTGGCTAGGTGTTAGCACGAAAATAAACCTTCCGAACACATGTGTGAAAATATATGATCCTGGAAGTCTCAAATAGGCAAGATTTAAAGCTTTAAAAGGCTGAAATGATCATGTTCAGACCTGCCATTCTTTAAATCCAATCCCGATCTCGCATGTAAACCGTCACCATTGAGTTCTTAAAGTGATTGCGTAGATGTGTGGATCTCTAAGGACCCGACTGACGGCTGGTGTCCCACAGATGCCTGATTAAAAATTATGTAGCTTACTGTTTCTCTCTCAAAGATGCAAAGATGAATTTTTAGTCTTACATTTATTTAATGGATGGACTTTTACCAAAGTATTGTACTGGTATCAAGGTACCGATAAAAGGTTGCCTGCTATGAATGTATGTACCGTTTTATTTACATGGTTTTCTAGTTGCATCTATGTGTAAAATATAATTGATATTTTACTGTGGCTCCATGTCCAAAAATAACATTGAAGTTTATTGTACCATTCTTGTCCACCATTTACTAAACAAAAACTGAATTAAGGTTGTTTGTCATTAATGTAGTTGTGTTTAATGCATTACTGAAAGGGGAAAATGTGTATCTTAGGTAATAATGCATATTACTGTCTGAATTTTGCTGACATATGCCCACACATTGGTGTTCTTGCTCCACCACCTGGTTTTACTGCTTATAAAGCATCCATTTGTGCTTCCCACACCATTTAAACTGATGGGAATTCATTAGAAAAGCTTTATGAAATGTAATGCTTGTATTTGTAAAAGAGAAATACAAATGAAATATCACAATTTATATTTTATTATGTGTCTATGGTCTCTTGTCAAAAAAAAAAAAATTATCTTAGTAACACTGATGTCTAGGTAGAAGGGGTGGAAAGCAGTGCAAATGTTATTATAATTTTATTTATTTATTTATTTTGGAAAGATGACTGAACAAACTGTTTTTGTCTGAACCAATTAATAATGCTCAGTTCATGTTTAAATTCCAGCACTAGATTTCAGTAGATTCTAATAATTCTCATTTATAAATATGTATTTATATATACTGAAAAGAAAACCATAACAGAGGAAAAACACAGTCTTCCATAAGCCCCAACAGCATGTAAAATCTATCAATTCCAACATTTTAATTTTATAATATTTAATCAAATATAACCTACACCCACATCCCAACAGAGACACCACCATACAGATCTAGTGCATACTTAATATGCACTTCATAACTAACTAATATATGCTTAGACAACGCAACATGTGCATCCACAGCAAGAGCTGTGTTGATATTGACGATTAGTAATCATATATATGGTTGCATTTGCGTTTAAATCTGAAAAATGATAGTGTTTCTATCGCGCATGGCTAAATCTCCCCTCGAGATCTCCGTGGAAAAGGTCTTCTTCCTGTCAGCAGCATCCCAGCGTTACTATGAGATCTGTGGAGCAATCGCGTCTGAAGGTAAGGTAAGCTCGCGCTCTCATCAGTTACATTAATGGACCGATAAACATACTAACGTGCGAGTCAATAAAAGCTCGATGGCGCGCTACATTTCTATTTTAGTTACGCCGATTGTTGAATATTCAAAGTAAAACATTAAACGCTTGAGGTGTTACAAGGTCATATCTGAAACTATAAGCGCGCGCTAATGTGAGCTTACATGGATAAATAATAGCATAAACGTCGCCGAGTTATTATCGCTGTCGAGAAATGAGATTTTACGCGTTGGTTGAAGTCAGGGCCACTCTGGTAAATCATCGGAGGGGAATAAAAATGTCTCTGCACATCTTCCAGACCGTTTGTGTGTTATGGTCTCTTTTGTCAGTAGGCTATTCGTTAAAAAAATTTTCGCGAAAAAAAAAATATTGTAAAATTGAAATGTCAGAAATCCTCTTCTTTGTCAACCCTGTGTTCAGGTGAAACGGGATAGAGAATCTGCAAAAACATTATTTTGATCAAAGAAACAAATACTGTCTGACAATTATTTATCCTTTAATTCATGGCATGGCATTGTTAAAAATATGTGTGGCATGAAGACTGATATAGAAATCTTTTATGATTGGCCTACATTACTTTTGAATCTCCAGTAAATGTAACCTTTAGTTACCCACCTTAGCAAAAATAATGATCATGGTTTATGTGTTTAAAATAGTTTGCAGTGATTGGATGTTGATTAAATTCAATGTTATTATTTAATACATTAATGAAAGGACTAGATCAATAAAGACCAGCTCAGATCATTTTGCTACTAATGGGACATTTTAATCCTTTAATGTAAACACTCATAAAATAGTTGTAAGATCATTGAAATGTCCTTGCCAAGTACTTCTTGCAGAGACAATCCCCTGGAGCTACTTGGGCTTGTATACCTCGCACAAGGGCACAATGTATGCTGATCGCTCTTGGATTGGCCTCGGCAGAATCTAATCTGTAACTTTTTGGTTTAATTTTATCACAGTGCCACACCTCCCCACTATGACATGTTTTTAAAAAGAGAAACAGGCTACACATTGAATGTCATTCCATTGGCAATGTGAATGACTACACAGGCATTTGGTTTTGATGTTAAAAATACCAATTTGGTAACCTTTGTTTTGGACACAGTGTGTAAGGTGATTTGAACTGAAACCACATTTAGCTGTTTTACAGTAGTACAGTTCTTCAGTGATATAGGCCTACCTCAGTTTTAAGATAAAAAGTGCTATAGTATATTGGAATGGACTCTGGATCTGAAAGAGTTTTTGGATGGTTTCATGGTTCAAAATGTAATATTATGTGTTTTAAGGTGAAATAGGAGTCATTTGATTCAACATGAGTGCAAGCGTTGAGTGTCAATGGAGTCTCTGAACGCTGTGGAGCTCCGTGAACTGGGGGATGGGAGCAGGAGAGAACCTCCTCCGTCCTCCTTAGGACCGCAGCCCAGAGCCGGCATCGAAAACGCGTCGTTCGAGGATGAGGATCCAGGAACGAGGATCCGCGTTACCTCCAGAACATCTGGACCTGAGTTCACATCCATCGACTCTCAGTTGAATCCGCTGCCTGTTCAGAGACAAGTGCCATCACCACACTCCGAAGACGAACCTGAGATTGAGTACAACAGCCATTCAGTGGACTACGGGTTCATATTTGCGCTCGTTTTCCTTGTAAGTGGCATCATTTTAGTGGTCATCGCCTACACGATCCCAAGAGAGGCTAAAGTCAATCCAGACCAAGTGACAGCGCGGCAGATGGAGAAACTGGAGATGTACTACGCACAACTCGGCTCTCATCTCGACAAATGTATTATTGCGGGACTTGGTTTGCTCACTTTGGGAGGAATGCTTCTGTCTATTTTATTAATGGTGTCTATATGCAAAGGGGAACTGTATCGGCGGAGGACTTTTGCTAGAAGACCCATGAAATCGTACGGATCCATTAATATGAGGATGAGGCAGTTAGCTGAGGGTGATGGGAGGGAGACGCTTGTGGAATGTGAACCGAACGCCATCGCTGATGCTGTGAACGGTAATCAGGTTCCTTCTGGAACGCTAAACACGTAGCACAACAGAATCAAATTGAGACCTGTAGATTTGCAGTCGCAAAAAGAAATAGTGCTCGCAAGGCAGCGTAAATAACAATTTAGATTTAGCAGACGCTTTTATCCAAACGACTTACAGCATATAATTTTTTTTTACTAGTATGTGTGTTTCTTGGGAATTGAACCCACAACCTTATGTGCTGCTAATGCAATGTTCTACCACTGAGCCACAGGAGCAAATAAATGTTAGATAAGTTTCAGTTTTTGGATTTGATAATCTAAGTTGTGGTTTTTCTGCTGTGTTGCCAGATCTCAAAAAGGAACTTGGCCTAAGAGCAACATTATTTTTATTTGCTTTAAAAATAAAATAAATAAATAAATAAATAAAAGTAATAAAATATAATAATAATTAATTCATAATTAATTAATAGAGAAAACAAAACAAAAACTGATTACATAAAGACTAAATTAATTACTTCAGTTGGCAAATGTATTTTAATTATACCGTTTTATATTAATTTTATTTTTCCTTATTATATAAGGGGGAAAAAAAGCTTTTTTTTTACTCATCATTCGGTATAGTAGTCAGAAAATAAGTCTAAAAAATGGCACCTTTTGACTGTCCATATTTCTGAGCTACTCTAGGGGGCCAAAAAAAAATCCAAATTGTGTATAATAGGTGGCCATGGCAACATAAGGTTATATAGAAAAAATACCAATCATGATTCGGTATGCAAATAAACACAAGAAAAAAAAAACTAATTGAAATTTTCCAGTCAAACTGTCAGTTAGATTTTCACACTTTAATCTTAAATTGAAGTAATTTCTTTAAAAGCTAATATCAGAGTAGAAATGGATGCACTCTCTTTGGTTTAGAAAAAAACGTAAAGACAAATATTCTTATAAAGACTTACCATGACTAATCAGCCTTCCTGGCTTCGATGAGTCATGACTAAACAGTTTTGTCACAATGCAAAGTTTTCACACTCCTAAAATAAATTTCATTTTCTTTGTACCAAAATATGCATTCTATTTTTTTCCTTTCAATTCTGGAGTAAAATGTAACACGTTTTCATAAAGTAACCTGTTCATGCTGCCTTGCAAGCACTGTCTTCATATTAACCGAGGCTTAGACAAACACACAAAAACACAATGTGACGGGGGAAACCTCAAAAGACTGTTGAAGGAATGAAAGCACAATGGTGAAGCGTCATAATAACTCAACATGCTGCAGAACAAACCGCCATCAGCTACTCTACAAAACTTGAAATAAATGTCTGTATAATATATAACATCTCTAAAGACACTATGAGTGGAATATATACAAGCTACTATTATCCAAGGATGCAATATGCCTTAAGACGTTGCAAATGTTCACCGTAAAACACATTTAGGCTTGTTTGTATTTGTATACTGTTTGTGTTTTGTATATGTGTCACACTTACTCGTTGTCGTCAATCCATGTTCTTGGAGTAGAAGAGAATGTACTGCAACCAAGGGAATAGACATATGAATGCTTAACGTTTTAAACAAGATATCTATTTTACAACATCTATCAATATGGTAATTTAGTAGATTTGTGCTAACAATTAACAAAAATGTGAAGTTTTACTGTAATGGTGCAATATGCATTAGATTCCAGTAGAGAAATATATATTTCCATATCAATGTCCAGGCTACAAAGTTGTTGTCTTCTCAATGACACAGCAGAAATATGCTACTGTATGCTTTAAGAATATGCTCATCACCCCTATTAAAACAAAGCTATTGTTATAGCACATAAGCGGAAGTTCATGTGCACCTGATCCCAGATGAAGCCGTCCTCACTGGATTGGTTTTTCTGCTGATGTAGTAACTACACTGTTCAAAAGAAAGATTGTAATCAAAACTAAGCAGAAACCTAATAACAGCAGATGTATTACAAGTCTTAGATGTAGTAAAGATTATCCTGCAATGTTATATTTACGGGTGTATCCAAAATACATACCCAGTATATTACTCTGTGTAGAACAGCTTTATAATGGCATTTAAAAAAAATAAATAAAAAATCGAAATCCTCAGGCCATCTGAGATTTAGATGAGCTTGTTTCTTTGTCAGAACAGATTTTGAGAACAGAATGGATTCCCTGCAGTGAATGGGTGCCGTCAGAATGAGAATCCAAACGGAAGATAAAAACATCACAATAATCCACAAGTAATGGAAGTAATCCACAAGATGCATGTTTATAAGAAACAAATCCACTATTAAGCAGTTTTTAACTTCAAATTGTTGTTTCTGGCTTAAAAAACGAGTTCTATATTCAGAATATTGCTTTAAAAAGTCATCTTGTTTGAATCAGGAGAGGAATGTATACAGATCAAGCACTTTTTACAAGACAAACAGTTCTAAACAATTATGTGGATTTTGGTGTGAGAGGATAACATGGGACAGACTTTTTTTTTACTGGAGGAAGCATTTCTATGGATTATGAACTTGTATTTTGGCCAGAAGTTAAGATTTACAATGCCTTAATGATGTATTTATTTCTTACGAACGTAGCTTTCCACTTCACAAGACATTAACTGATGGACTGGAGTGGATTATTGTGATGTATTTATCAGCTGTTTGCTCTCTCATTCTGACGGCACCCATTCACTGCTGAGCATCCATTGGTGAGCAAGTGATGGAATACAATTCTCCAAATATACTCTGATGAAGAAACCAACTCCTCTCCATCTTGGATGGCCTGGGGGTTCAGTAAATATTAATTTCCGGATGAACTGTTCCTTCACTGAAACTGGTAACTCATAAAAAGCTAGGGAAAAGTGCACTTCTTAAAACATGCAATTGAGCATTTGGGATCACTGTATAATAAAGGTGATTATGATTTTGTTTTTTTAAATATATATATAAATGTTTAATAATGGTTAATGAGAGCACATTATATCAGAGAGAGAATATTGTCACATACCTATAATTTATTTCACGTGTTAAATATTCTTTACACAATATATTCACATTTGGCAGTGAAAGTCTAAAGATTGTTGGAACTTTACTAAATACTGTCCTTTGAATATTTGGTGGTGTATAAAGTGTGATGGGTTCAACTCAAGTGCTTTTTGAAGTGAAATGGACTAGTTGTAATGTTTCTTTGATAAACTGCCCAATTATAGTAAATATTTCTGTCATTTATTATCTGTAAGATGTTGGTTAT
Source organism: Carassius gibelio (assembly GCF_023724105.1). Taxonomy (NCBI): domain Eukaryota; kingdom Metazoa; phylum Chordata; class Actinopteri; order Cypriniformes; family Cyprinidae; genus Carassius; species Carassius gibelio. Next base: position 4,154,908 of record NC_068401.1, on the reverse strand, counting down.
GGTGTGATGTAAAGTTACAAGGTGAAGGGAAAGTGGTATGTTGCTTTCACGTCTTCAATTATGTAAAATTTTGTCTTGTAAGCACAGGGGACCTACTATTGAGCACACTAAGCATTTATCCTACACTGAATCTGTGCTTTTGGTCACATTGCTCATGAACAAGCCTCTGCATGTGAAGGTCATTTACAGACAAAAGGAAATGCTTTTCATCATGACAGCCTAAACTGAGAAAGTCGCTATATTGAGAATAGAATAT